>NC_141618.1:12947705-13296871 GCF_047967505.1 Dipteris shenzhenensis
TGAAAAGGTTTTTGTATTTTGTTATGGATGCAGCTCCAGAAATGGCTTCTACCGTTGTTCCAAATCTTGGGGAGTCGGGTTTCCATGGGCGACAAAGCCTTCGGGCAATGAAGCGAGCTGCTAGGTTGGAGGGCTCTGCAATTTCTGACATTGTGTTGTCATCTTTTCCTGAGCCAGATAGCCTTCATGTGATAAATCAAGTTTTGGCAAGGGCCGAGACTTCAACCCATGGAGCAAATCACGGTCCCAAGTTGCCTTCAAAGCGTTTTAAGTCTAGCCGCGAACGTCGCACTGCTAATATAATGAAACGACTTGCAAGGGGGAGAGCTTCAACCCATGCAACTGAGCATTCAAGTCATTACAATCTTTTAAAGTCCATTCAAGCCATGTGCGAGAATAATAAGGATGCATGTGCCATGAACACACGATATTTGGGGTCTTTGTGGGGAGAAATCCATTCAGATGGTGCTGCAGTAATAGCGCAGGGGATGGCAGAATTCCCTGGAACTCTCATTGCAAGGATTTCTCAAATTGAGAATAGCGTTAAGGAATCTAATCAATGGATGCAGCAGATTTTGGGGAGAGGTGGAGAAGGGGCAGTTGTATGTGAGAATGGGTGTAGACTACAAGTTGATAAGCTGAAAGAACAAGTTCAACTACTGTCCACTGAGGTGTCAATGTTCAAAGTTGGTTTAAATAGGCTAACTGCTTTGATGACCAGGATGAGCCGTAAACTAGAGCAGGTCGCAACCCGTGACAATTAAGAGACTCCTAAGACTTTTATGTCACTTTTTTGTACTGGAATCCCAAATGCTTCTATGGGATTCATGTACTTCCAGGTTGCCCTTATGTTATTTGGCAAGACAAGTTTGACTCCTGAGATTTTTATGTCACTTTTTGTACTGGAATTCCAAATGCTTCTATGGGATTCATGTAGTTGGGTTGCCCTTATGTTATTTGGCAAGACAAGTTTTTTTGCAAATGATTATATTTACTTTCATTTGACATATATATGGCAATGGAAGCTAATTTAATTCAATATTTGAATTGCCTATTGTTCCTTCCCATTTTCGTTTTATTTAAGATATACTCAAATATTTGTAATTTCTTTGCATAAATGCTGATGCAACGCTTATACTTTTTTTGAGATGGTCAACTTTGAGTTTTTTTAGATATGTTAGCTTTGGTTTTTATGTTTCAAATGATGGTTGCACATATGATATTGTATTTTGTCACATGTTGAAAAAATATGAGCATTACTCTTACCAAAGATAATGGGTTCAATGCATAGATGGTCCGCTCTCAATTTTAGATAGATGGGAAAGGGATGGCTTTGTCATGGTTAGGGATGATGCATAAGTTATTTGATTAATCTATTTTTCCCTTTGAGGAATAGATATTTATGTAGTTGGTTGAGTGGATACAGAAGATGGCAAGACAAATAGAAGAGAGGCTACATTCAATACGTTCTCATAGGAGAAGATTGTTGGATTCAACGCGGGCAGCCCGTCGTGCTTATGCTATACAAAGAACAAGGTCTAAAACACAAGGTGCTAGAAGCATGAGGGTGGCTGTGGAATCTATGGGTGTAGAAGTAGGAGTTTGCAGTCAACACAATCAGATACATGGATGCAGTAATGTAGCATGCATTGTGGCTGAAAATACAATGGACCTCAATACTTCAGTAACAGTAGGTAGAGTGCATCAACATGCTTCAGTGATAGGTACACGTACTCAAATGGATTCAACACGGGCGGCCCGTCGTAGTTATGCTATACAAAGAACAAGGTCGAAAACACAAGGAGTTAGAAGCATGAGGGTGGCTGTGGAATCTATGGATGTAGAAGACGGCCTTCGTAGACAACAGGACCAAATGTATGGGCACAGTAATGTAGCGTGCATTGCTGAAAATACAATGGACGTCAATACTTTACCAACTGTAGATAATGAGCATGAACATGCTCCAGTAATAGGTACAAGTACTCAAATGGATTCAACGCGGGCGGCCCGTCGCATTTATGCTATACAAAGAACAAGGTCGAGAACACAAGTTGCTAGAAGTGTGAGGGGGGCAATGGAATCTATGGATGTAGAAGTTGGCCTACGCAGAGAACAGAATCAAATGCATGGGCACAGTAATGTAGGATGCACTGCTGAAAATAGAATGGACCTCCATACTGCACCAATAGTATGTAATGAGCATGAACATGCTCCAGTAGTATGTACAACTACTCATATGGATGCAACCAGGGATGCTACTCATTTAAGAGCCCCAAGGCGTGTTGTTCACAACAGGGCTGTGATTTTGGGTGCAGGGGGGAGCCTCTCTATCTTGCATACTTTTCCGTTAAGGGAAAATGTAGAGCATCCATCTTTGTATCCACTGGTCTTCAATGCTCCTTCTGTTCATGCACTCGGATCCATGGATCATACATGTAGCTTTTGCCAGGCTCAACTGTGGAAACAAGAGACGCGAATGCATATGCATCAAGTTGTGGGCAAGCACTGTTGCAAAGTTGGTCGTGTGTCATTGTTGCCGTTAGAAGAACCACCAGAGATTTTGAGAGTTCTACTGCACGGACATGATGCTAGAAGCAGACTATTTAAGAAAAACATTAGGGCTTATAATAGTGCCATGGCATTTGTTTCATTGGGAGCCCATGTTGATCAAATGTTCCGTGGGAATGGGGGTATACAAAACTTTCGAGTCCATGGTAGTGTGTATCATCAGGTTGGAAATTTGTTGCCGGATGAGGCTAGGCAAGAGATGCCACGTTTTGCACAGTTGTACGTGTATGATACTGATCATGAACTAGAACACCGTTTACATGGGATGCCTGGTTTGGATCCAGGCATTTTGGAGTTGTTGCAGAGGATGATGCACGAGAGCAATCCATATGCCAGTGCATTGATGGCTATTGGGCAAGTGCTAAGAACAAATCCACATACAAACCTGAGGATGGTTATTTGTGAGAGTCGCTCCACCTCAAGGCAGTACTTGGCTCCTATGGCTAGCGAGGTTGCTGCAATCATGCCAGGACAAGGGGATGACTTTGATATTGGAAATCGGGACATTCAGATTTTTAGCCGCAATGGGTTTGTGCGTAGAATATCTAATTTGCACCGATCATACATGCCTCTCATGTATGTTCTTTTGTTCCCTCGGGGAGAAGATGGCTGGCATCCATATATCCCATATAGTGATGTTCCTAATCACACACCATTGCACGAGATACGTGGACAGAGTTGTGTCACCCAGAGACAATACTACGCATATCTTTTGCAGGTGAGATATGATACAAATGCATGTCTTTTGCGTGGGGGTAGATTGCTGCAGCAATACATGGTTGATGCCTACAGTAGCATGGAAGAGTCTAGGTTGGTGTGGATACGAAACAACCAGGCTTCCCTACGCGCTGAAGTCTATCAAGGGTTGATGGACATGGTGAATACAGCTGATGGGACACGTACTGTGCTTGGCAATGCTGCAGGGCGTAGGGTGGTGTTGCCTTCTTCTTTTACGGGAGGGCCTCGGTATATGTGCCAGCTATACCAAGATGCTATGGCAATTGTCAGAAAAAGGGGCAAACCGGATTTATTCATAACATTCACCTGCAATCCCAAATGGGCTGAAATATCTATAGCATTGTTGCCGGGGCAAACTGCACAAGACCGTCCAGATTTGACAGCCCGTGTGTTTTTCCAAAAGCATAAGGACATGATGCAGTCAATTATAAAACATAATTTGTTTGGGAAGGTGGTTGGATATTTTAGTGTCATAGAGTTTCAAAAGAGAGGCCTGCCACACTCACACATATTGTTGATATTAGAAAGTGGTTTCAAACCCGTGGAGATCGGTCACTATGACCGATTAGTGTGTGCGGAGTTGCCAGATAAGGCTATGTTCCCGGAGTTGCATGATATTATTGGGCAATGTAATGTCCATGGTCCGTGTGGTGCACTAAATCCATCTGCAGCTTGCATGGTTGATGGAAAATGCATTCGTCATTATCCACGTGGATTCTCACAGATGACTATTGTTGGCAACGATGGCTATCCAGTTTACATGCGTCGTGATGATGGTAGAAAGATACAAGTGAAAGGGGGTGTGATTGATAATCGTTGGATTGTGCCATTTAATCCTTTTCTCTCCATGAAGTACAAGGCACACATCAATGTTGAAATATGCTCCACAATCACTGCAGTTAAGTATTTGTATAAATATGTGTACAAAGGTCATGACAGAGCCATTATCAAGATGCAGCTAAATAATGCAGGAGAGCAAGGGCATTTGCACAACATAGTTGATGGTGGCAATATTGATGAGATTAGTAGTTACTTAGATGCACGTTACGTGTCAGCATCAGAAGCATGTTGGCGGATTTATGAGTATGCCACGCACGATGAAAAACCCGATGTGCAAAGATTGCAAGTTCATCTTCCGATGCGTAATAACATCATCTTTCGAGATGATGATGATTTGCAAAATGTTGTAGGCAGGGAACAAAATCAAAAGACCACCCTCACAGAATGGTTCACTTATAATCAGTTGCAATCTGACGCAAGCAACTTGCTGTATGGTGACTTGCCAGAGAAGTTGGTTTGGAACAAAACCAGTAAGCGGTGGACTAGAAGACAAAAGGGGAATACCATAGGTCGGATGTACAATATTTCCCCCTCAGCTGGTGAGCTCTACTTCATGCGTATGCTTCTTAATGTGTGCACGGGATGCAAGTCCTTTGATGACCTACGTACTTTTGACAGCCAAGTGTACCCTACTTTCAAGGCAGCATGCATAGCACGAGGATTGTTGGAGAGTGATGATGAATGGTTTGTGTGTATGCAAGAGGCTGTGTTTTATCAAAATAGTGCACAATTGAGACACCTATTTGTCACAATATTGGTTTTTTGTGAGCCAACATCTCCTCAACTTTTGTGGGAAAAATTTTCCCTTGAGCTTTCGGATGATTTTTTTTATATATTGGAATCGAGTATGGGGAATTTAATTGGTCGTCGTGAAATAGCAATAAAGAAGGCTATATTGCACTTAGAGCACATTCTTCAACAACATGGGCGAAGGTTGGCTGAGTTTGACGGGATGCCTGTTGTAGATAGAACATCTTTGTTAGAAGCTGGAAATGGCTTATTGCAAGAAGAAAGAATGTTTGATTGTGTGAAAGAAGCACAGACTGCCCAGCAAATGGAAATGTCCTTGAATCACTGTCAACGTGCTGCATTCGATCGGATTTTGGCAAGGGTTTATGGAGATGGTGGTGAGGTCTTTTTTCTCGATGGTATAGGAGGGTCTGGAAAGACCTTTCTCTACAATTGCTTGCTCTCTCGATTGCGTGGGGAGGGGCTCATCGCTTTGGCATGTGCATCTTCTGGGATTGCTGCATTGCTACTAGCCAATGGACGCACGGCACACTCACGATTCAAGATACCGTTGGAGCTGGATGGTACTAGCAGTTGCAATATTAAGGTTAATAGTCAACTGGCAGATGTTTTGAGGATGGCTAGGCTGATAATATGGGATGAGGCACCCATGACTCACCGGTTTGCTTTTGAGGCACTAGACAGAACTTTGCGAGATATCATGTCCAATGAGCAACTTTTTGGTGGGAAGGTGGTATTGTTGGGGGGGGATTTTAGGCAAGTCTTGCCAGTTCTTCCAAAGGCAGGACGAGAGGACATTGTCAATGCTACCTTATGCCACTCAAGGATTTGGGGTCGCACTACAGTATTGAAGTTAACGCAGAATATGCGGGTCCTTCGGAATGGTGATAATTGTGCTGAGCAAGAGTTCATGCAATGGGTTCTGGACATTGGCAATGGGATAAATAGATGTACAAAAGAAGATACTGTTGTGATTCCATCGCATATGCTTTTAGAGACAAAGTCCATGGAAGGCCTCATTAGATGGGTGTATCGAGGGCTTGCAACTATTTTGGACTATGCACCATACTTTCGAGAGCGTGCTATTCTTGCACCTCGAAACATCGAGGTTGATGCAATTAATGCTACGGCATTGAAGGCAATGCCCGGTGAGGAAAGGGAGTACCTAAGTGCAGACTCAGTGGACAACTTAGGGGGAGATTCCTTTTTGTTTGCAGTCGAGTATTTGAACAGTCTTGATCTTGGTGGTGGATATCCCCCGCATCGGTTGGTTTTGAAAAGAAATGCTCCTATAATTTTGTTGCGTAATTTGAATCCTCGCCAGGGTTTGTGCAATGGGACACGGTTGATATGCAAAGAGTTTCACACAAAAGTGTTAGAAGCTGAAATCATTACTGGTAACAATGCTGGTGATAGAACGTTTATTCCAAGGATAACATTCATTCCGACCAACGTTAAACTTCCATTCAACATGAGGAGACGGCAATTTCCTATCCGATTGGCATTTGGCATGACAATCAATAAGTCACAGGGCCAAACATTGTCACTTTTGGGGCTGTACTTGGCGACACCGGTATTCAGTCATGGCCAATTATATGTGGCATTTTCACGTATCCGATCATCAAACGCTGTTAAGGTTTTTATTTCGCAGAGTGCGTCTGATGCCAAGGGCGAGGAGATGGATAATACTTCTACCACAAATGTTGTGTACAAGGAAGTTTTGCAATTGGCAACAGCAAGAGCCTAGGAGTATGACATTGCTCCTTCAAGCCCTCCTCAGACTTTCTTGGGTGGAAAATCTTCATTTCGGTAATCTTTGTATAGCTTTTTTTAAGTTCTTTCAGTATTCCAACTATCATAGGTCTTTGGGAATGTTGGCTATTTATACAAAGATGAAGTGAGACGTAATATTTCATGACTTTGTCCTTGATAATGTTTGGATTTCATTTTTAATTTGAGTTATGGGTTTGCAATACACTACAGGCTATTTTCTCTTCAAAGCCTATTGTTTTTTTCCAGTATATGTAGATTGACACGTGCATTCTTTTTTTGCAATGTGATAGGATGTCTAGGCAGTTCACATTTGTCACCGAAACAAGAGCACAGGTGCAAGGTACATAGTTGCTTGACAACCACGTTTTATGTTGACACGTTTAATAGTATAGTCACTCACTTTTAGAAAATTGTAGATCCTGCGGGCTGGGGATCTCTAGAGAGCGCACAACTGTTGTTGGATTTGCTTGAGCTGGAGAGCTACCTTGGGTAAGAACTGTGTGCATTGTTTAATGCTTTATTTTTGTTAAAACAAAAGTCTTTTTGGATTATATTTGAGTGAGAAAACATGCTATTGTTTGTCTTTTAGGACTGTTCCTGATTCAGGGTTTCTAATGAATCTCCACGTCCACAATCCTTTGGATGGACGAGTCCATTTGGGATATTACGCTGTCCTGGCTTGCCGGCTTCATAGGGATGATGGACCACAGACCATCACTGTTCGTTGGCTGGGATACTATGAACGTGTGTGGACACGAATTTTCTATCGAGGGCAAAATGGGGACTACACGTACACCTTTGCCAGCATTGTTGACAGCCCTTTGCGTCTGAGTAAGTACTCTAAAGAATGAGTTGGGTTTTACCAACATACATGTATAAAAGTTTTATGGCTCAATAATTATAGTTTCTAAGTTGTCTTTCTATGTGATGCTGGTCCAGATACGATTGTTGGTACTCCGTTGTATGTTCGTAGCCGTGGTGGACGCGGCGGACGTGGTGGACGTAGACTGAATGGCCGTCGCAGGCTTTTCCCTGCAGTACATGGCCGCAGACTTTTCCCTTAGGAATGTTTGTGTGTGTATTGTAGATTTTGTATGTTCAGTTATGACTTTATTTTGTGGCTCTGTATTTGGATATATCAGTCAGTTCTTTGATGTAGCTATTGCATGTTCAGACATGTGATTGCACTTTTGGATGTGATATTTTTTGAAGTACTCTATCATAGAGAAATTTTTTATTGGACATGGCAAATGTGGAGTACATGGCCGGCATAGGCTTTTCCCTATAGTACATGGCCGCAGACTTTTCCCTTTAGGGATGTTTGTGTGTCTATTGTACATTTTGTATATTCAGTTATGACTTTGTATGCGGATGTGTATTTGGACATATCATTTAATGCTACGGCATTGAAGGAAATGCCCGGTGAGGAAAGGGAGTACCTAAGTGCAGACTCAGTGGACAACTTAGGGGGAGATTCCTTTTCGTTTGCAGTCCAGTATTTGAACAGTCTTGATCTTGGTGGTGGATATCCCCCGCATCGGTTGGTTTTGAAAAGAAATGCTCCTATAATTTTGTTGTGTGATTTGAATCCTCGCCAGGGTTTGTGCAATGGGACACGGTTGATATGCAAAGAGTTTCACACAAAAGTGTTAGAAGCTGAAATCATTACTGGTAACAATGCTGGTGATAGAACGTTTATTCCAAGGATAACATTCATTCCGACCAATGTTAAACTTCCATTCAACATGAGGAGATGGCAATTTCCTATCCGATTGGCATTTGGCATGACAATCAATAAGTCACAGGGCCAAACATTGTCAGTTTTGGGACTGTACTTGGCGACACCGGTATTCAGTCATGGCCAATTATATGTGGCATTTTCACGTATCCGAGCATCAAACGCTGTTAAGGTTTTCATTTCACAGAGTGCGTCTGATGCCAGGGGTGAGGAGATGGATAATACTTCTACCACAAATGTTGTGTACAAGGAAATTTTGCAATTGGCAACAGCAAGAGCCTAGGAGTATGATGACATTGCTCTTTCAAGCCCTTCTTAGACTTTCTTGGGTGGAAAATCTTCATTTCGGTAATCTTTGTATAGCTTTTTTTAAGTTCTTTCAGTATTCCAACTATGATAGGTCTTTGGGAATGTTGGCTATTTATACAAAGATGAAGTGAGACGTAATATTTCATGACTTTGTCCTTGATAATGTTTGGATTTCATTTTTAATTTGAGTTATGGTTTTGCAATACACTACAGGCTATTTTCTCTTCAAAGCCTATTGTTTTTTTCCAGTATATGTAGATTGACACGTGCATTCTTTTTTTGCAATGTGATAGGATGTCTAGGCAATTCACATTTGTCACCGAAACAAGAGCACAGGTGCAAGGTACATAGTTGCTTGACAACCACGTTTTATGTTGACACGTTTAATAGTATAGTCACTCACTTTTAGAAAATTGTAGATCCTGCGGCTGGGGATCTCTAGAGAGCGCACAACTGTTGTTGGATTTGCTTGAGCTGGAGAGCTACCTTGGGTAAGAACTGTGTGCATTGTTTAATGCTTTATTTTTGTTAAAACAAAAGTCTTTTTGGATTATATTTGAGTGAGAAAACATGCTATTGTTTGTCTTTTAGGACTGTTGCTGATTCAGGGTTTCTAATGAATCTCCACGTCCACAATCCTTTCGATGGACGAGTCCATTTGGGATATTACGCTGTCCTGGCTTGCCGGCTTCATAGGGATGATGGACCACAGACCATCACTGTTCGTTGGCTGGGATACTATGAATGTGTGTGGACACGAATTTTCTATCGAGGGCAAAATGGAGACTACACGTACACCTTTGCCAGCATTGTTGACAGCCCTTTGCGTCTGAGTAAGTACTCTAAAGAATGAGTTGGGTTTTACCAACATACATGTATAAAAGTTTTATGGCTCAATAATTATAGTTTCTAAGTTGTCTTTCTATGTGATGCTGGTCCAGATACGATTGTTGGTACTCCGTTGTATGTTCGTAGTCGTGGTGGACGCGGCGGACGTGGTGGACGTAGACTGAATGGCCGTCGCAGGCTTTTCCCTGCAGTACATGGCCGCAGACTTTTCCCTTAGGGATGTTTGTGTGTGTATTGTAGATTTTGTATGTTCAGTTATGACTTTATTTTGCGGCTATGTATTTGGATATATCAGTCAGTTCTTTGATGTAGCTATTGCATGTTCAGACATGTGACTGCACTTTTGGATGTGATATTTTGAAGTACTCTGTCTTACAGAATTTTTTTTTTGGACATGGTGGATGTGGAGTACATGGCTGACGCAAGCTTTTCCCTATAGTACATGGCCGCAGTCTTTTCCCTTTAGGGATGTTTGTGTGTCTATTGTAGATTTTGTATGTTCAGTTATGACATTGTATGCGGATGTGTATTTGGACATATTAATGAGTTCTCTGATTTCACTTTCGGATGTAATATTTTGAAGTACTATGTCGTAGACATTTTTTTTGGTTAGAATATGTTGCTGGTTTCAGACATTTTAGCATCTTGAGACCCGGCAGGGCGGGTCGCTAGCCCATCGTAGATGGGTCAGGTTACTCGAAAAAGTTTCACACGAAAGTGTTAGAAGCTAAAATCATTATTGGTACCAATGCTGGTGATAGAACGTTTATTCGAAGGATAACATTCATTCCGACCAACCTTAAACTTCCATTCGACATGAGGAGATGACAAGAGCACAGGTGCAAGGTACATAGTTGCTTGACAACCACGTTTTATGTTGACATGTTTAATAGTATAGTCACTCACTTTTAGAAAATTGCAAATCGTATGGGCTGGGGATCTCTGGAAAGTGCGCAACTGTTGTTGGATTTGCTTGAGCTGGAGAGCTACCTTGGGTAAGAATCGTGTACATTGTTTGTTGCTTTATTTTTTTGTTAAAATAAAAGGTTTTTTTTCGATTATATGTGAGTGGGAAAACATGCTATTGTTTATCTTTTAGGACTGTTCCTGATTTAGGGTTTCTAATGAATCTCCACATCCACAATCCATATGGGATATTACGCTGTCCTAGATTGCCGGCTCAATAATTATAGTTCCCAATTTATCTTTCTGTGTGATGCTAGCCCATATACGAATGTTGGTACCCCGTTGTATTTTCATAACTGCGGTGGATGTGGCGAACGTCGCAGGCCTTTCCGTGTAACACATGGTCGTAGACTTTTCCCTTAGGGATGTTTGTGTGTCTGTTGTAGATTTTGTATGTTCAGTTATGACTTTATTTGCGGCTGTGTATTTGGATATATCAATCAGTTGTTTGATGTAGCTATTGCATGTTCATACATGTGATTGCACTTTTGGATGTGATATTTTTGAAGTACTCTGTCATAGATAAATTTTTTTTTGGACATGGCGGATGTGGAGCACATGGTCGGCGCAGGCTTTTTCCCTATAGTACATGGCCGCAGACTTTTTCCCTTTTAGGTGTCTATTTTAGATTTTATATGTTCAATTATGACTGTGTTTGCGGATGTGTATTTGGAAAGAGTTTCACAGAAAGTGTTAGAAGCTGAAAAAACGGGTACCAATGCTGGTGATAGAACGTTTATTGGAAGAATAACATTCATTTCAACCAACCTTAAACTCCCATTCGACATGAGGAGATGGCAATTTCCTATCCGATTTGGCATTTTGCATGACAATCAATAAGCCACAGGGCCAAACATTGTTTGTTTTTGGGGCTATACTTGGTGACACTGGTATTCAATCATGGCCAACTATACGTGGCATTTTCACATATCCGAGCATCAAACACTGTTACCTAAGGTTTTCATTTTGCAGAGCGCATCTAATGCTAGGGGCGAGGAGATGGATAATACTTCTACCACAAATGTTGTGTACAAGGAAGTTTTGCAATTGGCAACAGCAAGAGCCTAGGAGTATGACATTACTCTTTCAAACCCTCTTGAGGCTTTCTTGGGTGGGAAATCTTCATTTCAGTAATCTTTGTATAGGTTTTTTTAAATATTTTGAAGTACTATGTCGTAGACTTTTTTTTTGGTTAGAATATGTTGCTGGTTTCAGACATTTTAGCATCTTGAGACCCGGCGGAGCGGGTCGCTAGCCCGTCGTAGACGGGTCAGGTTACTCGTAAAGGGAGAGGGGGGGGCATTGGGAGGCGGTTTTCCCTCCAAGATGTGCAGGGGAGTGAGTGTGTGTGGGCTTTAAAGAAAAAAGCAGGTGTTTGAGGCTGGACCTCAACTTTAAAGTTCTCTTACTTTGACTTGTTGTGGGCACTATCTTTTGTCTTGTGTTTGTATATCTAATATCTGTGTCTGAACTAAAACCTCTTTTGTCTCCTTGTCTTGTCTCTCTGTCTCTCTTCTTCTCATTCTTCTGTCTTTCTCTCTATTCACTTTTATTTTCTCTCCTCTTTCTCTGCTTTCATCCTGTCTCTGTGTATCTATCACTTCTGTGCCTTTGTGTATCTACAGCTTAGCTTTCACCTCTCTGTGTCTTTCTGTTGATGGACGATCTCCAATGCCTTCGATAGCTTCTGTACTCTCTCGTTGCACAGCATTTGGTTTAGTCGCTGCCTTTTGAGAGTTGAACATCATGGCCGACATCAACCACCAGACGCAAAGTCGTTCCGACGGAGAACGGGTGACCGGATTGTAAGACCATTACAGATTGCTCGTGAAGCTCGATCGTCTATCGCTTTGCGAAACGGTGTCCTGCAGTAGGAAACGATGGAGTAGAGGTTAGTATGGGCGAGACACAGAGAGCGCGTTTGTGTGCGCAAGCCCTCTCAAACGAACGCTCGTTTGCCATTTTTTCCTTGGTCTCCATGTTCGCTTTGCTTGCCCTTCCTCCGCTCTATTTCGTAAGCTTCTCTGTGCGGTTTTGTTTTCTCTCGGTTTAGACAGCTTCCTAATAAATTTTCTTTCACTTTTGCAACTGCAACTTCGTCCGATTCTACCTGCCACATTTTTCGTCTCAGTCGCCTTCTGCAACTTCTTCAGCGACAACGTGATCGACATTGCAGAGAAGCGCTGTTGTATTCTTAGTCCCGGAATAGCAATACATGTAAGCGCGATTGCGCAACTGGCATGAGCATGCCGCTCAGCTTAGAGAGGAAGAAACATTGCTTCTACACGTTTCGTCACAGTAGGATCGCGATCGTCTCAATCATAATGGAAAGCGAACAGACACAATATGTTCGTAAAGTTGAATGAAAGAAACGCTATTTGAGGCTTCGTTTTCAAAGCACAGCGTAAGGATTTCCCGACCGCCTGGTTAATAGCAGCGTCTATGCCGTGCTAACAGATCTAGGCGACAGGCCGTGGTCGTCGTTATAGCTCGGCCCTGATGGTGAGACGTCACGGTTGGCAACTCCCCGCTCACGCGTTTCAGGTTGGTTTCCTCTTGATCTTCCATGGGCAGCTTCGACGGAAACATTTTTTATGTCTGCGCAGTGTGCTTATTCGTTTGTTATCCGTTCCTTCTAACAACTGTGCCCCAGGATGAGTTCTCACATCGTCACTAAAGTAGGCTTACATTGTTCCTACAAAACTGTCAAACAAAATTTTGGATCGGCTAGGATTGTAATCGGGCACTCGAAAGATACCACTTTCTATTGTTTTGTAATCCGAGGTTGTAATACCCTCGGATTCAAAGCATTTGTTGAATGACAAAACATTCACAGCGTCCATTGAACAGCTTCTGTGAAATAATAACAGCATGTCGCGAGACCCGTTGATCAATTCACATTACTCATTGAAATGTGCCAAATGATACATGGGAAGCGATGATAGGCAGGGGATTTAGGTTCGACAAGTATATACAAAACATTGCTGATTGCATCCGACCTCGCAAATCCAACAGGGGACGAAATCGTGGAGTTGTTTAGCAGGAATACTAGCATGTGGGATGAAAGGGTAGATTGGGATACTTCAGTGTCAGTTAAAAAATGAGTTGGATTCGTGTACCGAAATATGTGCTGCTTAACGAGGTTTCAAACAGAATCTATGGGCCAGCAGGACAATGCTGCTCATTATTTTAAGCTAGGTTCTGGGACCCAGCTAGAGGGGCTGTTGCATGTTAATTCTTGTTCTTGTGCCAAAGGTGCACATCTCAAGTGGCTATTTCTACGTCATCTCTCACATAACCTCAGTACGATCTATTGGCGGCGAATAGTAGGGATTCTAGGAAAGGGTAATGGAGCTAGGCTATAGGGCACTGTGCGGGGCAACGTTATAAATGAACTTGAAGAGAAGCTGTAGGGGAGTGAGGGCAGCTGCGAGTGGGAGGCATGAGGAGGCAGAGCTCAAAAAGCTGCTAAATGGGGCTAACTACACATGTCCTTGGTGAGTAGCTAGGGGAGATGAAAGCGTGTCTGGCAGTGTGATGGGTGGAGAAATGCTGGGTGCACTCATTTGCTACGATAATGCAATTGTTGCATCGGGAATTAGACTTGATGCTGATCTTTTTGAACGCATTTTAGGTGAGTGCAGGGTCCTACTTCAGAATACTTCTCGACAAAGCGGATGAGGTTGATCTTTTTAATTGTCCATCCAACTCAAGCTCCATTGTCTTGTTGAGGCCATATGTGTACCTCTTGTAAGGACTCTTGGCAAAGCTTGAAGAGGTGTAAGGTCTGTGTATTTTTAAACCATTTTAGAAAGCATCCACACAGTATGCTGAATAGGTGAAGATGGGGATATCCCATCCAGGATCT
Source organism: Dipteris shenzhenensis (assembly GCF_047967505.1). Classification (NCBI taxonomy): domain Eukaryota; kingdom Viridiplantae; phylum Streptophyta; class Polypodiopsida; order Gleicheniales; family Dipteridaceae; genus Dipteris; species Dipteris shenzhenensis. Next base: position 12,962,105 of record NC_141618.1, read on the forward strand.
TTATTGCAGTGGAAGGCACGAAGCAACTTTAAGTGAGAATATGACAGTTCTAAAGACTTCCTATTAAGACATGTGGCAAGGCCATGTGAGCCACCCATGATTCTCTCTTCCCAAAATGGATTCAGGGGATTGAGAGCTTTGTTCCACTACAAGTGATGTAAAGTTCCACTGTATGTGGGACTAGTCAAGCCCCCCCATCACAAGTGCCAATCAGCAGTTCAATGAGCACCATTGGCCCCCCTTTTCCATACCAAATTCTCCATCATATGGACCCTTCAGAGGTTCCTACAGTTGCTAAGGGAATGTGTAGTTGTGTGTCAAACAAAGGAGCATGTAGGCCAACAAAGAAGAGCTTTGCAATTCAAAATTGCGATTATCTGCATCTCAGGTTGCACAAGTTACCATAAGCTCAGTGGTAACGTGTAGTTAAGCTAGGCATATTATAGACCTTTCAGCATGATCAAGAAAATTCGAGCTTTGGGCCATGTGATAGAGTTGCCATTGCATTTCATATTTGCAATGCGTTCTATAATTAAAAGGCATGTCAGAGGAATAGAACATACTCTAAGAGTAGATCAATTGTTTGGAGATACAGTTTTCAAAACTAAGGTCTTGGGTGGAATACATTGTGAAATGGTGAGATGTATCAAAGGATGAGGAATCTTGGCCTTGTTGAAAAATACTTCCGGTATGGTGCTGGAAGTTCTGAAGAAGTTTCAAAAAGGTACAAATTTCAAGAAACCTTTCCCATACTCCAATTTGAAATATCCTTAAAAACTTGTAGCCAATTTACTTGCCCGTTTTCTTAGCATTTATACTTACAAGTATTAGGCATATTTGAGGTTCCAAAAGCTCCAGTAGACTTTGGATTGTGAATGTTAGAAGTTTCATACACATATGGACAAGCTCCATTTATCTACACATATGGACAAGCTCCATTTATCTATTGATGGTCATCAGACTTATAGTTGCAAAATGAAGGGATTAGTTTTAAGCACAGTGCATATGTAATTGGTGTTTTGATGCTATACGTGATAATAGAGGGAAGCAAAGATTAGAGAGTAAAGTAACAAACTATGTCTGCCTCTGTTCTTGATTTGAAGAGTCAACAGAGTAATGATTGCAATACCCCAATCTTAAATTTAATGTAGCATTGGTTTAAACAGGGTTCTTTTAGGTGAAGTGAATGATTTAGCTTTTATAATCTTGTATCTTGTTTTTAATGTGCAGATAGCTGCAATAACGGTGTTCTTCCTTATAGTGATTGCGTTCTACGTCTTTTTTGCTCCTTTCCTGGGAAATTCTGCGTTGGAGTATGTTGCCATTGCAGTATATTCACCAGTGGTATGCATCTCTTTAAACTCTACTGTTTTGAATTAAAGGCTATGCCCCATCCATCCATCAATGTATTTGTTCTATTTCAGGGCGCATGAGCTACGCTATATATATTTTTGGCTCCAGTGTCTAACGGTCAGTAAGAAAACCTCTAATGAATTTATTGATGCAACTCTGCAGGCCGTTGCAGTTTTCTTTCTATATGTCCGGTCCTCAGCCATTGATCCATCCGATCCAGGAATATTGTTCAATGAAAGACAAAAGTATCAATCTGGGCCTGACAAAGGGAGTTCTCTTACAGCTGTTCCATTGGCTTTGAATTTGACCCAAGCTGCGGGTGGTAGGTCTCCTGCATTTTCAACTCTTGCAAGGAGTTCTTCTGTTCAACAATCAGCAGACAAGGATGTCGATTTTAAAGCCTCTTGGACAGAGGAGGGAAGACCAAACATCATGTTAGATGTAGAGACGGCTAAAAGAGCAGGCTTTTGTAGCTGGGGATGCCTGCTTTGTGGGTGGCTGGTGAAGGATGACAACTGTAGGGACGATGGTATGCAGCACCAACAGCCGGCTGCAGATGAGGATGCATTGTTTTGTACTTTGTGCAATGCTGAGGTATAACTTCGCTATGAGCTTGTGTGTGTAAGAAATCCTAGATTTACTATATTTAGAAATGTGCTAAGGAATATGTGCATGAAGAGGTGTGTACCCCTTGCGAAGGGTGTGACCCTTGATGAGAGGGTACATTACAATAGGAATGTCTCTTCAATAGGACGTCTCTTGTGAAAGGTTGTGCCTCATAGGAAGTGTCCCGTCGAAAGGGCAAGGGTTGTGCCTTATAGGAAGTGTCCCGTCGAAAGGGCATACCCTTCCACAAGTGTCCATTCATCAAACCATCCATAAGTCTAGAAATAGAGAAAGGAATACGTCACAGATCGTGACATCCCCTCCCACTCAAAATAAGACCCTGGTGGAGATAATGAACTGATGTAGAAAATATCACTGTAAATTCTGAAAATACTGCTGTAAAATGTCAGGGTACTGCTGTAAGTCTTCATCAGATTGCCAAGTAGCATCGGAGTCGTCCAGATCTCGAGCGTTCATGACTTGCTGAGTAAAGATATACTTTAGAGAGTGATGGTCTGTCTTGACCACAGAGTCGGCTCCCATGAGGTAATGTTTCCAAGAGCGATAAGCATGTAGAATGGCAAGAAATTCCTTATCATAAACCGGGTATCGGGTTTGGATATCAGGATGTTTATGGCTGTCAAAAGCAATAACTCTGCCTTCTTGCATCAAGACTGCTCCTGTAGCGATGTCGGAAGCGTCGGTCATGACCTCAAATGGAAGGTTTGGGTCAGCAATAGCCATAACTGGTGTGGTAGTGAGTGCTTGCTTGAGTTGTTGGAAACTATACTCTGTTTCGGGAAGCCACTGAAAAATTGCTGTGCTTTTCAATAATTCGGACATAGGAGCTGCGATTTCGGAAAACTGATAGACCTTTGTATGGTAAAAGTTTGCCAATCTGAGAAAAGAGCGGACATCATGAACATTCTTAGGAGTAGGCCAGTTTCGGATTACCTCGACCTTCTTGGGATCCACAGAGATGCCTTGAGCTGAAATAACATGTCCCAAATATTCGAGTTGGGTTTTGAAGAACTCAATCTTCGCAATGTTGATGTAGAGGGAATTTGCGCGGAGAACTTTAAAAACTTGGTGAAGATGTTGTTTGTGCTCTTGTAGGGATCTGTTGAAAACGAGGATGTCATCGAGGTAAACGATGACGAACTTATCGAGGAAAGGCCTGAAGATGTCGTTCATTAATGTCATGAATGTGGCCGGGGCATTGTTTAACCCAAAAGGCATGACCAAACATTCATAGTGTCCATACTTTGTTCGAAAAGCTGTCTTGTACTCATCGCCTTCTCGTATGCGAATTTGATGATAACCTGAGCGAAGTTGATCGAAGAGGTCATCGATGCGAGGCAATGGATACTTGTTTTTGATAGTGAGCTTGTTGAGGGCTCGGTAGTCGATGCAGAGGCGCATTGACTTATTTTTTTTTTCCACAAGTAATACAAGAGATCCGAAAGGGCTGCGACTGGGCTGAATGTGACCTTTGTCGAGTAGTTCGGTGACCTGTCTTTGGATTTATTCATTTTGAGTGTAAGAAACCCGATAAGGAGGTTTCGACGGTGGATTACGGTCGGGAATAAGTTTGATTGGGTGATCCACTGGTCGTCGAGGTGGTAACTGCTTTGGTAATTCCTGTGGAAAAATATCCAGATAGGGCTGGAAAAAAGGTTAGTTGAGGTATTCAGGAGGATCCTTTGTTGGTGTCTCCTTGACTGCCGTAACCAACAGAAGTGAAGTCTTTACTTGGCGTTTACGAACCCACTTCTTTACTTGTAGAGCAGAGGCAACTGTTGTTGAAGGAGAGTCCCTAGAACCAGTTAGCTCAATAAGTTTTCCCTGGTGGACAAACTGGATAGTATGGCTGCGAAAACTGATTGATGGATCATAGTCGTAGAGCCACTGTTGTCCAAGTATGACATCGTACCGAGAAAGAGGCATGATGTCGAAGTTTAACTTGTCCGTATAATGTTGGATGCGAAAAGACAAGTTTTTGATCCTGGTGTTGCACAAGAAAGTAGTTCCATTTACGAGTTCAATCTGATAGTCCCTGAGACTAGGACTGGCGGTCAACCGAAGTTTGTCGACCATAGAACTAACGAGGAAGTTATGAGAAATGTCACTGTTGATGAGGATAGTGACCGTTGTTCCACGAATCGATCCTTGAACACAAAGTACTTGAGTGGCCAGGGAAGGTTCGGGGTTGCTAACAAGGCTGAGGTGGATGGTGTTCGCCATTCGAACAGCTTTGCCTTTCTTGTCTTGTGCTGGGGTAGCATCTTCTCTTTGGAAAGTGCTAGGTTTCATATTGGAATTTTGCTTTGGTCGCTTGGGACAATCGAACCATCTATGGTCGCCTGTACAGATGGTACAAAGTCCTTTTGTGCTGGAGCTGTTCTTCTTGTCAGTGGCCGCACCTTTATGTTGGGGATGTCGGTAATGACTTTGTGAAGAAGAAGAGGCGCGATCCTTGGAGGAGTGCTTCTGTTGGAATCCAGCAAATGATTTCTGAGGCTTCTGGGGATCTTGAGACTGTCGCTGACCTTGATTACCGAAGTTTTTTTGAAACTTGGTGTTATCTTGAGGGCGAGCATCTTTGGCCATAGGAGAGTTCTGTGTGCGAGTAGCACTCTGCTTCCCTGTGTTTTGGAAATCTGTAATGCGCTCTGCGTAAGCAATAGCGCCAGCTGTGGTAGTGATGTTTGCTTTAAGGACATCAATGCATAACGAGGGATTTAGGCCTGAGATGAAAGCATGAAGGCGATCATCCTCAGTTAAACCATCAATCTCTAGCACCAATGTGGTGAACTGAGAGATGTAGGAAGACAGGGAGCCCGTTTGCTCCAACTGTCGGAGTTTTGAACGTGCTTGGAAGTCCGCATTGGCAGGTATGAACTGCTTACGGAGCACGTGTTCAAAACGTTCCCATGTTAACACACTTTTGCCGTCCTTTAAGCGTCTTTGCCACCGTAGAAAAGCTGTATCCTTGAGGAGGGAGGCTGCCAAGGCGATCTTTTTGCCTTCAGTGAGGTCAACAGTATCAAAATACATGCGCATTTTTGCGAGCCATTGGTCAACTATTCGGCGATTGCATTGACCAGTGTAGGCTTCCGGAAGTTTGATGTCAAGTCTTTTGGTTTTGGAAGCTTGAAGTAAACGGTAGAGGGCACGTAGTTCAGTGTTTTCTACCTCTGGTGGGAATTAATCCGCATAGTCGTCTGGTTGCGTCACGTCATCCTCTGTATGTGTGGTACTTCGAGAATCTTTAAGTTGTTGAACTTTTTGGACCAAGTCGGAGATGCTATCCTGAAGCTGGGAAATTTGCAGTTGCAATAGTGATTCGCCTTGTACGTTGACTTCAGGGGTCTTTTTTGGACTTGATTCTTTGATCTTTGGAGAGGCTTCACGCGAGCGTTGCGACATATCGGAGATCCCTGTGAGAAAAGCGCGAACTTGCGCTCTAGTTTGTACCATTCCTGGAAGAGGATTCGGGTTGCTCCCTGAGGTTGCTCATGTTGGAGGGGGCAGGCGAGGCAGGATGGAACCACCCATGGAAATTTGGTAAAGAAGGTCCTGTCTGAGGTAACACTGGTGATGCCGAAAGTGGTGTTACTGCTCGTGAGAGGACAGGAGTAGGTTGCAGAGTCCACGGATCTGAGAAGGGATAAGGAGCTGCTGTCGGAAATGGAGGATATCCAGGAGAAGGAGTGCCTTCAGAGTGTAAATACTGTCTTGGAGAAGGTACAACCTATATAGGAGGATATCTGGGAGCTGAAGGAGGTGGAGAGTACCCTGGAGACGCTGAAGGTGAGGGGTAAAATTCTCTCCAAAGATGGACAGCAAACTCTTGAGGAATATCGGGTTCTGGATATCTTCGTGTCTCGTGGAACACAACCTGTACTGTGCTGAGGAAGTAATGTAACTGAGGTGCCTCACGCAGAAGATATAGGATGTGATCCAAATCACTAGGAGGGCACGTGACACAGAAGACCCACGATGCAAAAGCTCCGAAATGGGCTGGTTGTGCAATCTGAACACAATATTGTGTGGTAGATGATGCCTAAGGTGTCCTTGAAATGCCGGGTGAATTACCAGGGGTTTCCATGCTTTAAGGGAGATTCTTTCATTTGCTGTAATTTGATAATGACAAGAGAATCCTTAAAAGCAGAATGGAAAGACTCCACCTGGCAATGATTTAATCTGCCAAATTGTTGCGTAGAAGATCGCAGATCTGGGCCTGGTATTTAATAGGCTGTCTTCATCGCGATAGGAGGCTGAAACTGCTGCTGATCTGGCAGGAAAATGTAGCGAACCAAGGAGAGCAGGCTATCAATGGCGCAACAGGCTGCAGGTACCCGATTCTGGATCGCAATTAGGGCTGGCGCACCAGGCTGCTGCTGTCATGGCAAAAAAAAAAATCTGTTGGCAGGCTGTTTTTCGACCGAAAGGCTGGCTGATGCTGTGCTTCCGTTGCAGGCTGGAAAGGAGCAATACCAGCGGGGCTGTAAAGGGACAGAACGTGGCAGCGACAGAGGCAAAGGGCTGGCAGCGAAAAAGGCAGAGGACTGGCAGCGTGATTCTGCGTGAAGGCTGCAGCAGGTGGCGTGGACTTGCAGCGAGATGGTGAGGCCAAGGTGTGCAGCAAATCGACGCGGGCTGGCAGTGAGATGGCGAGGCCAGGCAGGGCAGCGAAAAAGCTAGGGGCTGTGCAGGTAGGCTGAGCGAAATGGTGAGGCTAGTGGCTGCGCAGGGGGCTGCGATATGATGAGGCAAGTGGCTGCGAACCTGTGTGGAGATCCGTACGGTGCAGATCCGTACGGAAAAGGGGCTGAGGCGGGCTGCTGCACGTGGAGATCCGTACGGTGCAGATCCGTACGGAAACGTCCAAGAGGTTCGCTAAGGTTGGGTAGTTGCCCAAAAATTAATTTGGGGGTTTAGTTAACCCTAGGGTAAACCTAAGGGTAGGGGCTGGGTTTATTTTTTTCCCTTTTTACCCCTCTAGGTGCCCTTTTATAGGTGCTTGGTGCCTAAAAGATGTGCCTATTCGAAGGGGTGTGACCCTTGGAATAGGTGCACCTTTTCATGAAGGGGTGTGTCCCTGTTTTTAAAAGGGGTGTCCCTACATGAATAGGTATGTCCTTTTGTCCACGATGGGGTGTGTCCCTTGAGTGAGGAGTCGAGACTCGTCATCACAAGGTGTGTCCGATGGTGGAAAAGGTGCGTCCCTTGGTGTTGGGACAGCCCAAGCACCTGAAAAGACACGATTTTTGTCGTGTCCATTCACATCAACTTGTGATGTGAGGGAGATGGAGAGGCCATAGATGACTTTTAGGCCGGGTTGGCGCTTAAAATTTTTACGCTCATCCTCTCCATCTCTTCCATGCACAATGTGCACGGAATATCCTTCGAGCGGAAAAGATGTATCAGATCGGCGCTAGAAGGTGGGGGGCATTTCCTACAGGCAGGAGCGAATTTTGCTCTGATACCATTGTAAGAAATCCTAGATTTACTATATTTAGAAATGTGCTAAGGAACAGAAAGGAGACTGAGGTAGCAGAGAACACGGAATAATTGTATTGCTTGAATGTCTGTAGGGTAGATGTTGTTGTCATCCATACAATTGGGCCTCTCTTATATAGAGAGTGAAGAGTCACACATGAAAAGGTGTGTACTCCAAAGGGTATGTGCATGAAGAGGTGTGTACCCCTTGTGAAGGGTGTGACCCTTGATGAGAGGGTACATTACAATAGGAATGTCTCTTCAATAGGATGTCTCTTGTGAAAGGTTGTGCCTCATAGGAAGTGTCCCATCGAAAGGGCAAGGGTTGTGCCTTATAGGAAGTGTCCCGTCGAAAGGGCATACCCTTCCACAAGTGTCCATTCATCAAACCATCCATAAGTCTAGAAATAGAGAAAGGAATACGTCACAGATCGTGACAGTGTGTCCCCTATGCTTGCATGCACCAACGAGCCCAGATCTGTGAAACAGAAAAAGGGCAGCTTGATAGTAATAGTGAAGAATAGTTAGTGAGGATAGTGTTTGTTGATCTATTCCTGTCCTTTTGGGCCTTTCCCTTTTATTGACTTTTGCAACCTTCAGGTTTTGATCCAGGTTGCAACTCTTTATTTATGCTAATTCTTTGTATTCTTAGTAGTGCAGTTTCCTAACCACCTTTTTTATTTTCCTTTGGAGTACTTCTTAGTGCATGTTCAATCCAAGAGACTGAGTGTCTTTACAATGATTATGGATGGATTAGATCGCCACACCTGCCATTGATTAGCTCTGCTTTCTTTTGCTAGCATGCATTGGTTGAATCCCTTTTCCTTTCAAGAAATGATAGAAACTCAGCATGTTGTAACATCAATGTTGGATTGCTAATGTGAACACATTGGCTAATGGGAGCACATTGTTCTTCATGCCACCTGGACCTACTTTTGGGCATCGATGATGTATGCTGCAAGACTACCATGCCATATGAAGCTTTAATGACACTTTGTATGTGAACTCTCATGAGTTGAAGTCGTTCTTTCTTAATTCATAGTTTGAGAGTACATCAGGGCACATCAGTACATCAGTTCTCATTTGTCTTTCTATATTTATCTATATTTATGTTCAGATTACGTCTATATTTATGTTCAGATTACGTTGCATTATTCTGAAATTAATTTTATGAAGATGCTGATTTGCTGCATGAACAGGTGCGCAAATTTAGTAAGCATTGCCGAAATTGTGACAAGTGTGTTGATGGTTTTGATCACCATTGTCGGGTAGGTGTCTCAATTTATTTGCTCTTTTTGAAGGAGAGTCGCATAGAATGTGAGAGAGGCGAACGACAGTCTGATTAAAGCTTTAATGGATCTTGAAGCTTATGTATTTCGGATTAATCGGCTTGGATGCAGTGGCTCAACAATTGTGTTGGAAGGAAAAACTACATCACGTTTGTCTCATTGATGGCTACGAGCCTTTTGCTGGTAAGCGATATTTATGTACCATATGTGTTTGCCAGATTCCTCTATAATTTACGTTGAGAGCCTGCAATATCAGAAGCGAATTTGGAAAGGTTTTTCTTGGGTAATATTTAGTCCACAATTCAGTAAACATGATCTACTGGGACAGAAAAAGGGAGTAAGGCAAGCACATCGAGGACGTTGGGATGCTTGTGAGTCCCTTAACTGAGTAACTCCTTGTTATCTCCAAGTGTCAATGATGACACTCCATGCGTGGGTTTCAAAACTCAAAACCATCCCTTATAGGGCTGGCATGTACTTTGAAGCACCACTGTCAGCGTACCAGTCATCCTTATCTTCAAATACTAATTTGAGCCCAGTGACGTTCAATGACCAGACAGAGCTCTTCTTTTGCTACATTTGCTGAGTCTGACTTGGACTCCTTGGTCTTTTCGTACTCTTTATTCTTCTTCTAGTTGGCTTTTTTCTTTCTACAATCTTTTGCTATGTGGCCAGGCTTGTCACAGTAGAAACATTTATTTTTCTTCGTTTGTTGAGCCATTGCCATCTGAATTATCACCCTTTGATCTCTCATCATTTCAGGGCTTACCGTTTGGCACAGATTGCGTTGTCACCATCTCCTTGTATTGTTTCTCTGAAGCTTCCTACCTCAACAGCAAAGGCCCAAGCTCAATCAAAGTGAGAGGCTTAGTCTGCTCTCCAGCTTAACAATTGCCATGAACCCTTTGAAACTTCTTGGTAGCATCCCCAACATGAGCATGGTCCAGCTTGAATTGACTTATTGCGGTGGCTGAAATGCTTAGCACTATTGTAAGCAAACTCCAATAGAGGAAGATACTCTTTCCAATTAGACTAGCTCCGAGAGACATAAGCTTCTACATAGCTTCTAGAGTTTGATTAACTCTCTCAGTCTGTCCATCTGAGCAGGATGATCAACCAACTCGTGTTGAGTTGAGTGTCTGGTTTCGTGAACACAGCTCTCAAAAAATGCCCAGTAACTTAGCATCTCTGTCACTAAATACTTTAGTTGGTAAGCCATATATGCTAAACAAACTTTCTACAAGTTTTGAAATAGTTCTCTTGTAGTCATGAACCGTGACAATTTGGTGAGTTGATTAACCATCACCCAAGATGCATCATCTTGACAAGAATTTTGTGGTAATCATACCACAAAATTCATGGAAATACTTTGCCATTTCTTTTCAGGGATCCCCAAAGATGCAAATGGCCACCATGTCTCAAGCAATCAGCTTGATTGAGTTGACATTGTTTATAATTTTGAACATAGAGTTCAGCATCAATCTTATGTTTAGGCCAAAAGAAAGTTCTTTTGACTAGATCCAAAGTACTTTATAACCCTTGGTGACCAGCCATGGGGCACTCAAACAAGATACCATGTCTCGTATCTCTCATCCCCGGTACACAAGCCTTATCCTTTTGAAATAGCAATCCATTTCAAATGGTATATTTAATAAATTTGCTACCAAGAGGAGCATTCCAGCTTATACTTCAATCCGCACACATTTGAAGAAATCACCTTTGAGCTAAAGGTTTGTAAGGGAGTTAGATAGGTCAGAGGGGATCTCTGGAAGCAAAGTCAAGTTGCAATATGAAGTCTGTTCAAGGCATTAGCTACATTGTTGGTACATCCTTTTCAATAATCCTTGCATAAGCTCTGACCACGGGGCCTTCTTGGCCTTGGGGTCAGACGTATTGCAGAACACCTAATTAATGAGTTATGTACGTAGAATACAAAAGCGGCTCCATACAAATGATGTCTCTACTTTTAAATGCATGAATAATAGCATACAGCTCTTGGCTAATTATACTTTGGCTTGGTTAACTTCTTTAAAAAAAAAAGCTACTATCTATTGTCTTGGAACAATGTTGTAGGAACAACATGGCCACTAGCATGCGTTTCAACTATGAATGTTTACTTGAGTCTTGGGTCCACGATTTGCAAGAAAGGAGGCATGTTTCAATTGGTTGAAACACACATCGAGCTCCTTAGTTCACAAAATGGGCCAGTACTAATTATACTGCCCTCCACCTCTTGAGAAAGCTTTACATGGGCAATGCTTTCTTGGCATAATGAAGGTCTAGGACAATTCACAATGCTGCGTATTGGGTTTGTGCATGAACTTGCTTAATTGGGATATGGCATACTGCAGATCAGGCCAAGTGTGAGCAACCAACAGCTTGCTGATATGGAGTGCCATCAAATGGATCAATTGTCTATTGTCTTGGAACAATGTTTTAGGAACAACTAGCATTCGTTTCAACGACGAATGTTTACTTGAGTCTTGGGTCCACGATTTGCAAGATAGGAGGGATGATGTAACCTCATGTTTCGATTTGTTGAAACACAGATCAAGCTCCTTCGTTCACAAAATGGGCCGGTATTTATTATACTCCCCTTTTCCACCTCTTGAGACAAGTTTTACATGGGCAATGCTTTCTTAGCATAATGAGGTCTAGGAGAATTCACAATGCTGAGTATTGGGTTTGTGCATGAACTTGCTTAATTGGGATATGGCATTCTGCAGATCAGGCCTAGTGTGACATAAATAAATCAGGCAACCAACAGCTTGCTGATACAGAGTGCCATCAAACTGATCACTCCTGTCCTCTGAGGATAAACAAAAGAGTGCTGATACAGAGTGCCATCAGACGGATCAGTCCCATCCTCTGTGGATAAACGAAAGCCAAGCTCCAAAGGTGTCGAAACTGGCTTCCAATCCTCGAACTGAAAGAGATGTACCAATATACTTAGATTGACTTATCGTAATGCGCCTCTCAAAATGAGCAAACTGGATTTCAAGATAATAATGCAATTGACACATAAGTGTATATGTGCCAAACGCCGAGGATCTATGATGGCGATGGGTGGCCCTTGGAGAGAAGCCCCCATGCAATAGTGGGATCCCCTCCTCGAAGACGTAATCACCTCATCCATCCTATGCGAGAGGAAAGCCCACCTCTTATGGCGTGTCAAGCGATTGATATCCATTGCATCTCAAGAGCCATAAGGTGTCCCAATCTCGCTCACGTATGAGGTGAGATCATATCTCTTGGCACTCATCATCAAACCATGGGTTATGGGGCATCTTTCCAGCTGGGGGCGTGCTGCAAATTGAGTCGTGGGAAAGGATCCGGTGGCTGCATCCTGAACCATTGATACTAGAGTGCCTTAAGCGTGGGCGAGGTCTGCATCATCTCTGAGGAGGGTTGGTAGCTCACGAGACAAGTGGCTCATGTAAACCACATCAAGGATATGATCAAAGTGTATCTGAACATAGTGGGGGGGGGCCGAATGCAGTATGCTACTCCCTCTGGACAACGCATGAGGTCACCACAAAGGGTCACGGCCCATACGAGACTGATATATGGTGATATCATGGAGTTCTCTAGGCAGGGGAGATTCTCCTCCTGGGCGCTTCAATGCGTGCATAGGGAGCAAACAAATGGGTTTGCTTGACTTCGGACTTGACCCACTGAGAGTACCAAAGATAGAAACAACAAATCTTGGGATAGTGAGAGATAGAACCAACAAATCTTGGGATAGTGAGGGACTTAGAGGATGCACCAAACCTATTGGAGAGCAATGCATGACTTGATCGTATATAACCGTCTTCAGAGATGGCTCTCATGTTTCCCACATTTCCCACGTGGAGGAAGGACGAGTACAATGGACTATCTGATGGTTTCCCCAGTTGGTCAGGCGATTGAACTTGTATCGACATGTGGCATGCATGCTCCTACTGCATCATAGATATAAACTGTCTCAAATGTGATCTAAAGAGGACATAGCCTTGTATCCCATTGTCTCTCCTCACCTCCCTCATGTGAGCTGACTCCCATGTGTCTCCAGCCACTGTGGGCAACGCCCTCTTTGGGCTCTTGTGTGTCTCAGTGTAGAAAATCACATCTCTATCCGGGTCGGACCAGAGGGTACCGTTACAATTCCAACACTGCCATACGCAATGTGTTTTGTGCTCTCATCTCATGGGCCCGACACAGTCATTTGCTGTCCACTTCTCGTTCTTCCCTTTCTATTCTTCGACCCTCTCTCAGATAATCACTTTGCCATCTCTATAGGCAGCCCACTTCCCTTCCTGGCTTGCTGCCATCACACGTAACATTCCCTCCCAAGAAAGATCTGGTTCCCCTCAATGTTCATGCTCAGGAGAGTGGGCATGCCTGTTATTGTGCGGAATCTTACTACCAGTGCCTTTCACGTCTCCCTTGGTGATTTGCTGCTTGAGCTCAGCATGTTTCCGGTGGCTTGCATAGCTGCAATGTCTTTCTTGAGATTGACATTTTCTGATTTGAGCTCTTCCATGGCTTTGCAAGTACTTTAATGTCTTTGAGTTGCTGCAATTCAGTTCTCAATGTATGCAACTTGTCTTGGAGGTTGGTTTTTACAGATTCCCACCCTGCCTTTTACTTCTCCCATTCCTCTCTCTTGGCCTTCTCTTTCTCCATTCTTCCTGCACTTTTCCCCCTTCAGCCAATGTCTTGTCCACATGTTTTCTCAGCTAGTAGGGCCACATTTGTGGCCTCCAGATTATCAAAATTTAAAATCAAGGTTTGGCAGATTTTGAGACTGGCAAGGACATTGGATGTGGCCTTATGAGGTGTCCCTGCCTGCTTCCCCCAAGTCTTCTACGCACCCTTATGTTGTTCAATGTATGCAATTTACTTCCTGTGACGGTCTTCTTTTTACTGCGTGATCAGAAACCTTGTTGTAGTAGTAGTGTATTTGCTGTTCTTAGCTCTTACCGGGCCTTGTGAGCATCGATAAATTTGCACAGAGAGAGAGAGAGAGAGAGAGAGAGAGAGAGAGAGAGAGAGAGTAGTATATTAAAATCTGTAGTGACATGTTCTGAGATAGAGGATGGTGGCCAGTTTTCAAGTTGATTGGCAGCAAGAGGGGGGGGGGGGATGTCCACATGTCTTCAGCATTGTGTGTGTGTGTGTGTGCGTGTGTGTATAACACATACTAAACTGTGGGCGATTTAAGCTGCCTGGCTTTTAGGAAACTTTGAGATTGCAATATTGGATACATTGTTGTGTTATGGAGGTATATTTAAATGCAAGGAGATCTAAAATAATTCTATGAACAGGAAATGGGGTGCTGTCTTTTGAATATGGTTTTTGCTATCTGGCATTGCTAACTTGGATGCTACTTTGGTGCGCTCTGCAGCTTGTCCTGAATTGCGGTGTAGGAATAGCAGTATTAGTGCGATGTTTTGTGGACAAGAGAGGCATTGATAGACAGATAACTGAGAAGCTTGGGAATGGTTTTTCAAGGGCACCTTTTGCTACTGTTGTGGTAATTCTACGACACTCGACACTCAGGTTTCTTGTCCACTGTGTGATTGGTTCTTAGTGATTAATCTCTCAATAAAGTTTTAACATAAAAGTCCTGATAATTTTGCAGGCTTTAAGTACACTCGTCTCTCTACTAGGCTCAATACCCTTGGGAGAGCTTTTCTTTTTTCACATTATTCTAATTAGGAAGGTGCTGTCTCTGCAATATCTGGTTTTTTCAAATGTACTTCTTTTGTGTACTATCTGGTTTTTTGCAACTGTACTTCTGTTGTGTACTACTTTTCAGTACTAGAAGCTTTGTATACCATAATCTCAGCTCTTTACAAATAGGGAATCACGACATACGAGTATGTGGTAGCAATGAGAGCTCAAAATGAACTTCAAGGAATTCCAGATGGAGAGCAACAAAGTTTGCCGTCTTCTCCCACTAGCTCTACAGCCACTGGCTTAAGTGGTTCCAGTTCTCTTGGCTTACAGTATAGAGGTGCTTGGTGTACCCCTCCTAGAGTTTTTGTTGAGCATCAGGCAAGTTTCACTTCTCTGCCCTATTCCTGTCTACTGTTCCAGAGTTACACCATGGAAGGCAGAAGCAATTAATGTTAAGAGAATTGACAAAATAACAAAGTCTTAAAGACAGTTAAATTAAAAAAGCTACATATCGGGGAAAACATATACTTTGCACATGAAAAGCTGGAGGCAGCAGTTGAGATGCTCAGTGAAATGTAACTATCATTACCTGTATGGCCTCTTAAGCCTCAATAGTATATGTGTTGTTTGTGCAAGGGACCTGGCCCAAGCAAATATAGGGATTAAAAGAGTAAAAATAGGGGAAACGGAACAGAATTGTAATGATAGATCATTGATTAAAAAACAGTTTGAAATTGTGTTTCAGTGGTCAGGATGTTGGTGTTTGCC
Organism: Dipteris shenzhenensis; assembly: GCF_047967505.1. Taxonomy (NCBI): domain Eukaryota; kingdom Viridiplantae; phylum Streptophyta; class Polypodiopsida; order Gleicheniales; family Dipteridaceae; genus Dipteris; species Dipteris shenzhenensis. The sequence continues at coordinate 12,977,287 of NC_141618.1, forward strand.
AATGCGTTTTGGAGTTGGTACTAAGCAAGACTACTGTCTTTTTACATAACAGGATGAAGTTGTTCCTCATCTAGCTCCTGGCAGGGTCCCTTCTACAGTGGATCCTGATGCTGCTGTTGGTATGAAGCCAGAAATCAGATCCCAAAAACATGCAGTGAGGATCAATGCTTGGAAGCTGGCCAGATTGAACCCGGAGGAAGCAACAAAAGCTGCAGCAAAAGCCAGAGAGAGTTCATCTGTCTTGCGTCCTTTGAAAACACGTGACTTGAGTATTGCAGAAACTGATTACAGCTCTAGCATCAGTAGTAGAAGTAGCATGAGTACAGAGTTTGGATTGGCTGGTGGTCGGAGAGAAGGGAGAGAGACTATTGGGTATTCACCTCGGAGATTTGTTTATCCAACTAATCGAGGTGCACACAAAGATGAAGCAGACGTGGGAACACAAAGTAGTTTAAGCAGTCCAAGCCATGTGGGTGTTAACGAATCTGCTGTATTGAGCCCTTTGTCTTCAGAGGGGAGGCATTGTACTTCGAACATCCCTCGGCTTTCTACAGTCAGTCAGTCTCATGGGGAAATGTCCTCTTCTGCAATTGCCAGGATGCTCAATCCCAAGCAGAGTCTGCCCACCTACCATGCCAATGCTATAGAGCATCCCTTTTGTGTTGGTACCTCTCCTATTGACAATCGTGGTGCTTCAAGTAATGAGAGTATGGACGAGGCAGCACTTACGAGTGACCTTGTTAGACAAACTAGAGCCAGTCAAATTAATCGCAATATGAGGGAAAGCAAGAGGACAGCAGTCTTCTGGGATCGTGGAGCTGGAAGATTCATATCTGTAGCCAGGAGAGCTTACCCTGGTGTTTCATTAAATCCCCAATCCTGGGTTGAACCTAATGCAGCTATAGGCAATACAGTCTTAGCAGAGTCTGGTCCCCAAATTCATTCTCAGTCTCATAATGCTCCCACGGTTGATAACTCAAGCGGCACAACTTTAACAGAAAATCTGCAATATAGCGGAGCATCAATATTTTTTGGAGGACCACTTTGCACACCTGTGTCGGGCCCAAAGAGGGAGAAATCTGCAAATTCTGCCTCTAGACCTTCAGTTGATCAGGTGGCCATTCCCAGACAAATGAATCTGGATAATCGACTGTTCCGAGTATCCACATTGCGTTCCCAATCTCCTGTGTTTGTACCACACTCCATGCAGATTGGTTCTGCTTTCTTGAGCTAGGTTTATCGCAGTCTCTGGTTGGCATTGAACATTTCGCTAGTGTGATCTGCATTACAGAAGAAAGGGGAATCATTTGGCAGCATTATGTCAATTTCGGCTTTTGAGGTTTAATGTCCAAGTGGTTTGCTTTTGTGTCGGCCTTGGGCAGCTTCAAGTGCAACTTGCACGGGTCAGGTCTGGTTGCTATAAACTAGGTTTTTGATCTGTGAAGCAAGCCATCGTTATATTCTTGCTAGTTGGTTTGGGGATGGATGCAACCAATGAACATAGACAAAAGGCAGGCTAGAATGTTTATGATGGGTCTGGCCAAAAGGGGTTGTAAGGCAGTTTTGTTGGTGGTGCCCAGCTTTCATATCACTTGTATCATAAACTATCCTAAACAAGGTAATGTACCTTCCTGCTCGATGATTTTAGGCTATGAAACAGCTTCTTATCACAGACTTCATGACTTTCAAGTCTTAGATTCAGCCACAAATTTTGTGCTTGAATCTTTTTCCAAAGGAGAAGTCTAGGACCTTTTTAGCATTTAAATTAGCTGATTGGCTGTTCTGAAAGCTAGCATCGAGTGTTAAAGTCTCTGAAGCCTTTGCATACATATTGCCAGCGTTTAGTGGTTGCATTTCCTTCCAGTTTCTTGTTGACTTTTCTTGATTGCATTTTAAATACTGAGTCTTGGATTGATATAGACCGGCGAAATTCATGGGTTTTCTTTTCATGAACAAAATACAAAACTTGGCACGGGTTTCTGGTCAAAGTTCTTTCAGGCGAGACAGTCTCTCGGAATTGTGGTTGCACCAAGTGGCAGGACTACGGGCAATAGAGGGGACAGGTGACACGTAGAAAGGCGGTGCAAGTGTATCGCTTAGATACTAAAACAAGGTAGAAGGTTGTCACTCTTCTTGTCACGAGTTAAGCACATGTTGTAGTTTTGAGCTGCTTCTCTTTGTGCTACTGTGATGAAAATGAAAAATGTTGATCTTTTTTGTGCGCCAAAGGACCCTACATGGCGAATCATACACCTTTGTACCTTTGAAAATGAAAAATGTTGATCTTTTTTGGTGTGCCAAAGGACCTTACATGACAAATCATACAAGATCAACAGTCCCAGACACTCTAAGGCCTTGTAACTCATCAAAAAAAAAAGCACATGCCTTGTCCCAATGCTTGGTGGGGTGTCAACGTCATGAAGTGCTCCTCATTAGTGGCATTCATGTGGATCAAACAAAGTATCAAAAGAGAAACATAAGTAAAACCACATGTGCTCAGCACAATGCTCTCCCCTCTTGATATCTACATATTGCATCTCCAAAACCTTTGGCATTTCACTCTGGCATCCTTCTTTGGTGTAGCATCAACATTCCATGATTTTACCCACCTAAAAGTCCAAGACTTGTCACCATGTCCATATGATTTTTTCTTATCCACATCAATTGTTCTATCAACTAACTTCTCATTTGAAGTCAGGAAAGGCAGTGATGCAAAAAAAGTAGCTGTACATTTGACCAATTGAATGATCATTAAATAGATGTGGTTATGATTGCTCTTCTTGCCAAAGCACTAGTCACAATTAAGGTTCTCTCAGTAGATCTTCATTTTTAAATCTAGAATGAATGTTAATGGTCTCCACCAAATGACAAACATCTAGAATGAATCTAATGGTCTCCACCAAATGATAGACATCTGTCTTATTACCTTCCTTTGACATACTGTATATACTCTAGTGCCTTTTAGGATATATTTCATATTTCATATGAAATATAAAATCCATGATACATTGAAATGTTATTCTTCAACAAACACAATGGTAATCTTCAAAGCTTCGGGGCTTTACTGCACGTCATTTACTGTGCCCTTCAAGCATCGATTAAAGCATTTTTTTCGTTTGCCACAAATTTAGATGTATGGTCTCTTACCCTTTATTGGTAGTGGCTTGTTGTACCTAATCTACAACTCCCTTGTCTTTTCCATAATTTTGAAAGGAGTTGAGCTTTTTTGCATCATATATAGTAAGGAATTCAACCGCTTAGGTTCAAGAATGTACTTGGAGTTGTCTTAAAATAGGCACACAAGTTGGTGCCTAACTAACTGAAATGTAGGTGCCAAACTACCTAAGTCTTTTGAAGTTCTCTCCTTAACTAATAACTAACCTAAGTGGTCTAGTTAATGACTACCTTGACAAGTCACACCATAGATCGCACCATAGAAAAGAAGAATTAAAATGTAACTTTAATTTTCTTGTTAATGCTACTTTTTAAAAAATTAACTTTTAAATAAAACAATCAATTTTTAATATTTTATAGCAAGAGAGGGGAGGGTTGTAGTGAGGGGATGAGGGTGGCGACGAGGGGAGGCTAGAAGGAGGAGGATGACACTAAGGAGAGAAGTGACAAGGAGGGACAACAAGAGGAAGAGAGGAGACACAAAGAGGCGTAAGCTACAAGGAGGAGGGGTTGAGCAAGAGAAACAATAAACTTTATTTAAAAGTTATATTGTAAAATTTTTTAAACTAATTAAATTAAAATTAAAATTATTTTAAAGAAAAATTAAATTAAATATTTAAAGCAAAACTATAATTATTTGAACAAAATAAAAGTTAAAATTTAAAGGAATAATAATTATAAGGAGGGATGGGTGACAGGAGGAGGGGAGTAGGGAGAGGGAGAGGAATAGGGAGGGGGTGGTAAGGGAGCAGGGAGAGGAATAGGGAGGGAGAGAGAGGGGGGCAATGAGGGGAGAGGGGATGGAGAGGACACTTGAGGAAGACAGGGGGCAGGGTGACCAAGAGGAAGAGGGAGGGAAAGAGGGTGCATGGCGGTCGAGAGTAGAGGAAGGGAGGGGAGGGAGCGGCCATGAGAGGGAAGGAGAGGGAGAGACAAGGGAGTGAGGGAGGGAGAGGGGGAAGAAGTGTGGATAGGAGAAAGGAGGGAGAGAGGGCGACGGCGGAGAATGGGGAAGGGGAGGGGGAGGAGGGTAGAAGGAGGGGGAGGGGACGGAAAGGGAGGAGAGGAGAGGGGCGGAGGGAGGAAGAAGCCAAGGGGGGGGTTAGGAGGGAGGAGGGATTACCTAGAGGGTGAGCGGTTGGAATGTTGGAAGACAAGGAGGAGGAGGAAATTTTAAGAGGCTTGTGTGAACCGGAGAATGAGCGGGAGTGGGGATTATAAGGGATAGGTGGTTTATACTCAGCTTTATGTTTCTTAGGCCAAGTTTTTAGGTTAACACTAGTTTGGTAGCAAAACAAGACATAAAAGTGGCCTTTTGATGCTTTGGAAAAAATTTCTTAACTTGATGTAGATACAAGTTGTGAGGATTTCCTCTCTCTAGAGTAAGGTAGACTCATAAGACTATTTTTAAAATATATAAGGAATTAAAAAAGCATCACATATGATTACAAAGTGCTTGCAAAAGTATAGTAACATAGTTTTTCACCCCAGCAGGATTCAAAATAGGTTTCATTGCAAATCTTGCATTTATAGTTCTGATGTATCCATAAGTGCTCTACATATAAGCACTTTTTATTTGTATGACTCATTCATGACTAGAGACACTCTATAACTATGATTTAGACCTTTGAAGGTTTTTTTGATATCAATTAATCTTTGTATGTGGAAATTAGCGTAAATTGCAATGTAACCAACAATCAAAATAAGGTTTGAATTTGATGTTCTACATTATATTACTCACTACTCAATAATATCATGTTATAGACATATCAAAAGTGTGGTTGAGTTATGAACTTGTTATGCTTGTCAAACAATGTGCAAAAGATCAAAATTGCATAACTATCAGCACTCACAAAATTTAACTTTGAGTCCATAAATCATAGTAAGTATGATTATCTAACTCCAAAAGCAAGCAAACATACGTGTTATAGTTATTATTAGACAATGGGACTTAAAAAACAATGAAAAAACTCATTCTAATAAAGAAATACGGCCATTTTATCTGAACGTTGAGAAAACAACTTGGAATTTCGGTAATAGCTCGACCTTAAAGCTCAAAGTCATAGATGCGAGTTCCAAGTTTTTTTTAAAGAACATATATATTATGTTTAATAATCTAAACCCCAAAATACCCAATGCCTTAGAATAATTCTAGGAAGTGGCTAAGTTACCAGGACATAAAAGTGTCGTAGGACATTTTTTTGTCTTTCTACCAAAGATTAAGTAGCAGTAATCTTCAATCTGTCCTTCATTCCACACTTCATTCTTCTCTCATCATAGTTTATTCTTCATCTCCACTTGCCCTCTTGCAATTTGGCAAAATTTTCAAAATGTGATGATAGGTGAATTATCTTTCCACCTATTGAATACACAACAACTTCAAAAAGCTTTGTTTGCATTTTTGGAAACATTTTAGATTTTCAAAAAATTTAATTCTCTCCTCATCTCTCGCAACCTCGTGTATGCAACAACTTCAAAAGCGTTGGTTTGCACTTTATGGAAATTTTCAAGATTTTAAAAAATGTCAACTCTCCCACCTCTTGAGTATGCATCAACTTAATAAAAGTTTTGCTTGCACTTTTGGAAAAAACTTTCTCTTGCAAACACGAGAACTTCAAAAAGATTTTGTTTGCACATTTTGATAATTTTCTTGAACTATTTGAAAAAAGTGAATTCTCTTCCAACCTTCTAAGTAAAACTCTCATAAAAATTATATTATTAATATAAACTATGTAAATATAATATATTTTATCAGCAATATAATAACATAATAAAACCTACACAATTTTGTCTAATACAAAATATATCATGGAATATTATATAAATACAATATATTTTCATAAAAGTATAATAAAAATACATAAATATTATTCATATGAATTATATAAAAATTATATTTAAAAATTTGAAATATCTAGATACAATATAATGATATAATGAAACCTATACAATTTTATTAATACAAAATATATTATGGAATATTATATGAATATGAATATTTTTATAAAAAGTAGAATAAAAATACATAAATATTATTCATATAAAATATGTGAATGAAATTATGTAAAAAAATTTAATATATGAAGATATGATAAACTATAATTAATGCATTCAAAGAAATATATGAATATAATTATTTTATATATTATAAAACTATTAATATGAATTATATAGATATAATAGTGAATTAAAAATTAAAAACCATAGGCCCCATGCAGAGGTGCCCATTGTAGTGGACCATGGGTTGGTGAATGCAAAAAGAAAACTTCAAAACTCTATTAATGTGGTAAATTATGCAAATCATTAATAGTCTTCTCTTATATTGTTTTTTACATCATATTATTCAAAATATCAAATAACTATATCAATATATAAAAAAGTATAATTAAAATATATTATAAATTAAATTAATTAAAAAATTAAAAATAAAAAAATGTGATAAAATAATATCATTATTGTTAAAAATAAATATTAAAAAAATGTAAAAAGTAAATTTTAAGAACCAAGTAATATTAAAAATGAATTAAGACTCAAATGAATAACAAATTGAATAAAAGTAGTTACTGATAAACTAAGTAGTATGTACAAAATCATAAACAATCTGGAATTAGTGAATGATGTACCTAATAAATACTGTTCTCTTACTTTTGGTATTTATTTGATTAACATTAGAAATAAAAATTACCTATTTAAACAAAAATAAGGTTGATATTAGCCACCAAGTAGGCCTTTGTCTTAGTAAATAAAATAACACCTTCAACTCACGAATGCACATTTCTTTTATATGGCATTCTTCAAGTCTACATATTCTAATGTAGAACATCATGCTCATATAAAACATCCTACTCATAGCCTATGATAATGTTGCTTGCATGGTATATGATCTATAATAAGTACTCTTATGATTTTGTTTAATGGAACCATCCTAGGAGAAAGCAAAATGATAAGCTGTTTGTTTTTATGATCCTAAATATCTTGATTTGAGCCTTGTCTTGTTGATAAGTTAAAGTTATGCTTATGGCTTGCTTTACTAGTTCAAAAGTGAATAATTCAAGGAGATTGTCTCTTAAATTGATTCCCTCAGCATCACAACTCTATGAGTTTATCTCACTCTATTCAAGGAGATGTATTGATTTCATTCCCTAAGCATCATCTTGAATTTTAAAACACTTAAAATTTCTATTCTTATTTATGTAAAATGGGCATGGCAAGTTATTATACTTTAGAAGTGTGAAAACTTTTTCTTATAAAGTTTATATAAGGCATATCCATGAAATTACCCTAGATCTTAAAACCTAAACCCTACACCCCAACTCCCTACACAACCCTAGGTCCTAAACCCATAACCCCAAATCCTAAACCCTAAACCTTATATGTGCCCTAATGCAGGTTGGGGAAAGTCCCAACTTGTTGCTTATGCACCAACAACACAACTATTGCTCAAATCAAGATATTTTATTCATTCTAGCATGTGTTATATTGTACCAACTATTGCTAAGGCAAGCATTAGGTTATATTGTATCAATTATTGCTAAGGCAACACATTGTATTTACCTTGAGTAGCATCTAACTTGTTGCTCAACCATCACCTTTGAGTGAAACATTACTTGTTTCTTAAATCAACAAACCTCTTGATTCAAGCAAGATGCTATGAGCAATAGGTTGTTTTAGTGTTGTGTTCTTGTCGTGTTTCATTAAACTAGTTCCTTAAGCAACACCTTGGATTGAAATTACAGTTGTTGCTTAAATCCACAAAATCTCTTAATTCTAGCAAGAAATTGTGCTATACCCCACCTTGTTGCTCAAGAAATAGGTGGTAAAAGACCCAACATGTTGCTCAAGCAACAAGTTGGATGCTACCTAAAGTTTTGCTCAAATTCCAAAAGTTTTAAAATTATGTTAAAAAACTATAATTTATAAAACATGTTGTAAGCTTTTTTCTCTACAAACCAGTTTAGGACTAAGAGTTTAGGATTTAAAATTTAGGGTCCATCCTTGAAGATTTAGGATTTAGGGTCTATGGTCTAGGGTTTAGGATCTAGGGGTTTGGGTCTAGGATTTTGGGTTTAGGGTCTAGGATTCAAGATTTAGGCTCTAAGGTTTAGGAGCTAGGGTCTAGGATCTAGGATCTAGGGTTTAAAATCTAGTGTTTAGGGTTTAAGATTTAAAATCTAGGGCTTAGGATCTAGGGTTTAGAGTCTAGGGTTTAGGTTTAGGATTTAATATCAAGGGTTTAGGGTTTAGGATTTAGGATGTGAGATTTAGGATCTATGGTCTAGGTTTTAGGTTCACGGTTTAGGTGTCAGGGTTTCAAGACTAAGATCTTGGCTTTAAGATCTAGGTTTTAGGTTTTGTATTTAAGGTCTAGGGTTTAGAGTATAGGATGCTAGGTTTATGGTATAGGATCTACCGTCTAGGTCCTAGTGAGACTATGAAACATTGGGTGATATGTTACAATGTGACATTTTTTATATGCAACCACATAGAACTCTTTGGGATGAAGATTAAATTTTCTAAAGATAGACTTTTGTGATATCAAGAAAAGTTATTTTGAGGGGAAAAGTTGAGATGTTGTCTTGCTCTAAAGAAGTAAGTAATTGGTAGATTCAAGTGCAATGGATAGTACGTCATATTCATATCTCCATAGTACTATCAAATGGGTAGATTCAAGTGCAATGGATAGTACGTCATATTCATATCTCCATAGTACTATCAAATGGGGGTTGGCTTTCTTGAAATCAAATTTTCTTGACACATTTTCCTTCAATGTGGTAGAAGATACATACAAGCATTATTAGAAGAAAAGTGCACAAACGGGCTCCAAATCAAGAGATTGTAGTAGCTATGAAGATTACCATAGTGACATGGTCACAAGCATTGAGGACATTATAAGTGATGTTGACATAGAAGTGGTTGCTTATGCCATAAGTGACTCAAACATGATTACTCATATAGAAGACTTGTCTTGTGTTGAGAATGATAAGATGGTACCAACAAAGAAGAATAAATGAAGCAGTTGACAGGATAAATGATGCAATAATAAGGAAGGCTGATATTAGTGATATTATTCATGATGTTCTCACTCAAGTGGAGGGTATATATGGCAAAACATCTAATTGTGATGTTGGGTCATGATGTTCTCATTGAAGTGAAGGCAAAAAATCTAACTATCCTATTGGTCCTGATGTTCTCACTCGAGAGGAGGATATAGATGATAGGACATCTCGCTATGACGTTGGTCTCACTAGAGTGGAGGATATAGATGGTAGAATATCTATCTTTGATGTTGGTCATGATTTTCTCATTAGAGTGGAGGATATAGATGGGAGGATACTTAATTGGGAAGGAGAAAATGTTCAACCACACAATTCAAGAGGCATTGGCAACCAATTAACTTCAATGGATTGTCTACTAGATTGCTATTTCCAAGATACTATAAAGCATCAAATAATTATCAAGACCACTAAGCATTCGAATTTAGTGATGTAGGTTCAAGATAAGTGTGTTGAATGGATAATGGTCTCACAATAGGAAAATGCAATAGACTATTCTAAAAAAGAAAGTGTGTGAGTGTCAAGAGGCGATGCATCATGCCACTAATTCTAGAATCCTAGAGGCATATGTTGTTATCTGAGGAGAATATGAAAGGACTCTTATCCAACTTTGTTACAAGGAAATTTTCTTTAGAAAAGTTACAAAAGATGATTGTGTGGCCATGCACGTGGGTATGTGGAGTAATACAAGGCGTAATAGACACAACCATCTTTTTTAAGAGTTTTTTGCTTCCTTTGACAATGTCACCATACTTGAGGGTAAGACACTATAAACCCATATTAAAACCCATGATTAATGGGATAGCCATTTTCAATCAAGGATTTCAATGGATAACTGGACTATGACACGGTACATACTGGAGCATTTGGGCATGAGTGAATTTCAAAGACGTAGTGGTTCATAAATGCCTATAGGCTTAAACACAAGGAAGCACTAGAAATGCAATTGTAGCATTAAAACAAATCTTTGAAGACCATGCATTGTCATAGCCGTATCTTCACCAAACAATACCATTGTAGAATTCTATTATCAGCCTCCTTTGGGAATGAACGAACAAGAAGATTGTGCTTGAAACTAATAATAAAAATTTAGAAGATGGTGAAGAAATCATAATTTCATGGTTAGCCTTGTATAAAATTTGGCATGAAATTTTTTGTAATGTCACGACACCATCAAACCAAAGAATTTTAAAATTTAAGACGTGTGATGAATTGAAAAATGCCATTGAACATAGTATTTGCAAGCAACTTTAAGGAAGATGAAAAAATGGCAAGGAATTCATTAACATCATGTGCAGGATGTTAGAATGTTGTATGCTTATTGGAGGGAGGAATATATTTGAAATATCAATAAGTCCATGTGCATCACCATTGATGACATGGATCAGTACACAACAATGTTGCTAGGTATAGATGCACTGCACCTCCATTGGAGAGTAAATGTGGACTAAAAGCACACTTGTATGGAGTATCAGTACGTGGATAACTCTTTTGTGATATATAGATTGGTAATTTGCATGAACACAATATAGACCAAGTGGAAACATCCATCATGAAAGGTTAAAGATGCACGTGGATGTTCACCTCACATCTTGTGTATATAGGTTGATAATTGCTGGAGAGAAAACAAGAACATATACATATTTGGTTTGTCCTCTATGCTCGTTTTGAAAATATTTGAAGAAATGGACAATTTTTTTTTTTGTTGGCCATACACATAAAGACATAGATAAAATATTTTGTTATCACTAGAGAGTTGAAATCAAGGGATGTTTTGACTATGGAGGATATGTTAGATCAAATAATTGGGGAAAAAATCGAAGGTTCTTGAATGGAAGAATCAGAAGTGGCTATCTTAGAGAGGTTGGTAGATTGGAGAGAATTTATAGAGCGTCATTTAAATCTAGGAGATGATGCACTAAAAGGGCACACAAATCCACAATACTTTTTAGTTTAGCATGCATGATAATACTCCATTGATGCAATGGAAGCACCACCTAGTAGATGGATATCCTAAATGGAATGAGCCATATGCTTTATTGGAAAAATCCATTGGCGAAAACTACATTTGTTCTTGCAAAAAACAAAGCAATTGACATAGATGAAATGGAAGGATTGCAAGCCTTTACTTCACATGTTGAAAGTATGATGCAAAAAAATGGTACGAAGTCGAGTTACAATTTGGAGATAGTTTAGTCAAATGAGGCATTGGTTGAATATCTAAAATGGTGGGAAAATTTAATAAGCATTTTATACTGTGACTCTTTTTGGCCAGAATGAGATGAGTCACGAGGATTTGGATTAGATAGAAATATGGTTATAAATGTGGAAGAAGATGAGCAAATGCCTTTTCCCTTACCGAAGTTAGTATCATTTGACAAAATCTAAGAGGATAGATTTGTTGCAATTTGAGCATTTGATCCAAGGTGGCCCAATTTGCTTGGCAAAGGTTGCTCAGATAGCAAGGGATGTTTAGGGAATTGCTACAACATTCACAGCTTTGTGGTATAAACCAATGCCTTTCCAAACAAATAGGTTTTCATAGAGGTAGAAGTGAGGGGCATTATTCATTGCTACAAATCAAGGACTCCAAGTCTTGAAAAGAAGCATGGATATTATGTTGAAAGATGTATCACAATCCCAGATAGAATCCACACACATATTAAGTATCATTTGAGTAGCCTTGACCCATCAGGTGAAAATGCAATACAAAAAACTGATGACTTTGAACAAGCATAGGAGAACATATTCTATGCCTTGTTCGAAACAAATGATGTATCTTTACTCCAAGTAATATATTAATCTATTAATGCCATTATGGTTAATATAAAATCCTAGAAAAATTTATGGAGCATGTTTTTTTAGTTTATAAAAATCGTAGAAAAGTTCGTGGAGCTAGTGTTTTTTTAACAATATTGATGGAGCATGTTATACTTTCATACATTTTCCTAATTTTGAAATAAAATTAGGAAAATGTAACTCTAGATGGGAAGCAAGAGCCACCATCTACTAAGGGTAGAAGACATGCTGTGTCGCTCTCTTTTCTCTCTCCCTGCTTGTTACCTTTTTTTATGTTCTTCTGTTTAATTTAAATCATGATTTTAGTGCCTCATAAATTTGTAGTATGGTCAATCTCTATTTTTGTAATAGAACAGGTAACCTCCACACAAATATGGCATAAACCAAGCTTCGTAAGTGGCATTAGGAAAAAAGGGAGCTCATTTTGGGGCCTTTTACGATTTGGAAAAATAAGCTCTCAACCAATCAATAGAAGGCCAACGTAACGTTGAAAATTCACGAAAATAAGAGAAAATAGAAAAAAGAAACAATACTTTATGTAAGTACAAGCGTGCTACATTAATGAGGAGATTGGTTTTTTATTCGTAGAAGATCTTTGGACAAGAAGATAGAATCTAAACTGACATTTTATCTGACAAGATCCTTCCCGCTTCCACCTTCCTTTGAATTTTCAAATATTGTGCCGCCTTTCGTGCGAAAGGTCTACCATTCTACACCATTGCCTCATTGTGCAACTGCCTTCCTTTTCCAAAACTGCTCCCTTGATCCTGTTTGGCGTAGAGTAAGATGTTTCTCGTCTACTGTCTGTTTGCCCACTTTCTCTTTCTTGAAACTTCAAATTGTTATCTTAGTTACATTACTTTGCTATTGTTACAGATTCAGAAAATCTCCATGGTGAACCAAAACCACGGCCGTTCTTGTGCAAGACGCTCTGTGGATGATAATGCTACGAAGGCAGAATTATACCAAACATCCTTACCCCGTCGACCTGCTTCTTCTATTTCGTCGGTAGAGAATTCAAGTACAGTCAAAACAGAAGGAACTTGGGAAAGGTTTAGTGTTTCGAAAGGAGCATGGGTGCTCATGCAACCTAGCAAAAGAAAAAGACCCCAGACAAAAAACATTTTCTTGGCATCGTGGAAGGGAAGAGTACGAGATTTTAAAATCACCAAAGGGAAGATATCCGTGAAAGAAGTTTTGATTCAGCACGTGTATATGCATAAAGAACTTGTCTTGCGAGACTATCCAAAAAATCTTCCGCAACACAGGCCTAATTGTATATTTTTCTATTCTGGTTTTTTCCTTCATGAGGTGTATGGATTTTTAAGATGAAGCTTTCTCTCTTAACTTATTGACATTCTTGTGTTGTTTTATTTCAGATTTATATCCTTCATCGTATGAGACATGGCAAAACATCGATTGTATTCTGGGATTTATAGATGTTCTGCATGGATCGATAGGAGAACAACAATACCAAGGTCGATGTGCAACAGAGCTAGCTCAATCGGGTATATTTTTTACTGATCATTTTTATCAGTTGCTGGACAAAGCTAACACACATGGTGTATTAATAAAACAAGACCTTCCGGCGTGGAATTCGGTGGATTGGCCTCACCCACATTCTAGTGTTACAGAGGCATATAGGGCGAAGCTTTTTACAGAAGTACAGAAAGCTCTGAGGCCCAATATTGCCACTAGGATAGTAAAAATTTCTTTGTGCATGCCTCTCACAGTTTTTGTAGACTTGTTTAATACCTTTCCAGTAAAGGTTTCAAAAACAATGCTCACAGTTAAAGCAACAAATTCGGCATGCATGCCATAATTTTTGGATAAAGGTTGGGATAAGAAGACATGTAGTTCAGTGTTTTGTGAGGTGGTCCAACCTTCTATGCAACTGAAGTACATGGTTGCATCACAAAATTTTATTTTCTCTTTTTATTACAAGCGCAGTCGAATGCTAGGTTCAAAGCTTGTCCCAATGGACCAAGATGAAGAGTCGTTTGGTGCACAAAATAAACTTATTGATATTGATGTTATTGAGAATGGTGATGTGGTAGCCAGTATCTCGTTAAGAGAATGTTGCTCCCTAGCTCAATTACGCAGTGACATTCTGTTTGAGACTGAAGGTTCTATCTCAAACGACTTTTTATTTATCTACAAGAACAGAAAGGTACACCATCTGATTTATCCTAGTCTCTATAAGCATTGCTATTAGTTTTATTTACCACTCTAATTCATATTGCTTTTTTGCAGTTACTCAGAAGAAGAGAGAGCTCAGTTAAATGCAAAGACATAGAAAATTTTAAAATTGAGATCACACATACTCCATAAAGAAAGGTTTTGTATTCAATCAAGTAAGATTTTGTACAGAATTGTTTAGCTGAATCTGTAGAACATATTTCTAACATCCATTTTCTATTTATGTACAGTTTCATCCAGAGGCTACTCTACATTTTCTGGAGGATCTTCTCTCTGCTGCTCCATCCTGTCCGTGCTCCATCCTGTCTCCTCCACTGCCCCAGAAGCCTCTCTTTGCTGCTTCTCCACCTTCTCCTCAACATCAGCAGCAGGTCTTTGCTCCTATGTCTGCTCCTCCTCAGCACTCTGTGATTGCTCCTGTGGCTTCTGGTCCTCAACATCAGGTGCTTCATATGTGGGATCAAGGTGTATGACACCTTCATGTACTTTAGAGCTTTCACCCAGCTCCACAGTAGCTGCTACAATAGGTCTGGGGGAGGCATAGCTCAAAAACCTCAAAATTGTATGAGCTCTAAAATTATGTACATAGTTGGGGCTGAAGCTATCCTCTTTCATCTGCAATGGCAGAGGATAATTTAGAACACTTTGTATCATTATGAATTATATTCAAGCTAAATGAAAAGTATTTTTCCTTACCATATCTGGCTGTTCCTTTTCAAAGTAGCTTGAAAGTATATATTTTGCATTGATCAGCAACCTCCATCCACAACTACTTGAATCATTTTGTTGTGGTGTCTGGACAGTTAGAAAAAAATGTTAGAAACTGTGAGCATCAGCACAAAACAAAATTATTCAATAAGTTCAAAGACATAGCATTTAATAGACTTTTTACCTCTAGACTTAATGGCTCTATTGAATCCAACAGAGAGACATTTGGAGGACAATGATCCAATGCATCTAATAGCCTTCTAATACAACTGCAATATGTATAATTTAGTTAGTATGGTATCAAAATAATAAAGTTTTGAGTTCAAAAAGCACACACAGTACTTACAATTTCAGCTCTCTGTGTGTGTTTTTTAGAGAGTTGAATAGAAAGCACTGCTTCTGCTGGATGTCAATAGACACAAAACTCCAGTGGTCACTGCATAAGGAAAAAAGCATAAGCAAATGAAAGGCTACAAGAGTTCCCAATATTAAAGAAGAATCTTAAAAGAAGTAGTCACCCACATACCTGCTATGATATGGAAGTAGCAAAATGTCAATTACTTCAAAATTGCAGTGTTTGAACCAGCTGGAAATACTCATGGGAGTCTCTTTTGCATCTCTTAATCTAGAAGAAATGGCTGGATCAACAATATGGACTGTATGTTGTACAGAGGGATGAAGCCAGCTTCTCATCATGCTGCATAGGATCAGAACATAATTAGGGTAGGTTATAAAAGAGTTACAAGGAGGATTGATTTGCAAAAAATGTAAAATTTAAAGACACTTACTAGAGCATTGCAAGAATGAGAGTATCTGAGCAATACTCATTCTTGTTAGCCAATGCTGCTAAGCATTGTTTTGTCAAATCAAAATCATTCACTGAAACTTCATCCTCAATATGTACAACAACATCAGGGCCCAGCTCCTTCAACCTTCTATGTATGTGTAGCTCCTTCTTTCCAGTTTCCACATCTATCACAGATTTTGTTTCTTTTACTTGCTGCTTCAGTGAGTCCTCATAAGCAGCCTTCCCTCTGGTGTTCTTTGAGTGTGTTACCTCAACAACCTTTACCTCATCAACCTTGACCTTCCTTGTGGGTGGAATTAGCAATATATCTCTCATTTTGATGTCCTGCCATTCCACAGGATGAACCAGCTTGTCATATCTCCATCTCACTCTGGACAAAGTGTTGAAATCTTTGGCCATCAAAGTCACCCTGTGAGCATGGGCTGCTACAAGCATTGCATCCTCAAAATATTTCTCCAGGTAATCCTCTGCCATTTCCTGCAAGGAAAGAATGGCAGTTCTATTCCACCTGAACCCAAGGTTCCAACTGTCACAAATTTCTCTCACCAGTCTTTGAAAGGGTGCTTTGGGTATTGCAAAACCTATGGCTTTCTGTTGCCTCCTTATTTCCCTAAGCACACCTGCACCCTTATTCAATCTTTTGGCCTTTTGCTTGAGCAAGCGCATTGGCTTACCCTTCCTGCCATGTGAAGCTCTTCCCTTTGGAGGCACACTAAACTTCTTGGAACCTATCCCAGCTGCTGTTGCTGCAAGACCTGGTCCTTTGCCAACTTGCCTTGCAGTTGATTTGGTCCTTGCCATCACTCTGAAAAACTGCATACAAAGGATTGGAAAGAGATCAAAGACATGAAGAACATGTTCTAACAAAGAAAAGGCAATCACAGGGGTGGTAGAAGCCAAATAGAGAAATTTGCAATAAAATGCGATATGAGCAGTTTGGAATTTCAAACAGGTCCACATCGCATTTTGCTGCAAATTTTTTAAATGAAATGTTGGTGCACTCCTACAGTGATTTCTATGTTTCTCCAACCAAATACAGTATGAATGGAGGTCATCCAAGAAGATCACATGCAAATATCACACTTGAAAATCTGCATTCCTCCAGTGATTTCTCTGTCTTGGTTTGAGCCTATGCATTTCCATATAGGATGTAATTTTTCTATTTTAGGCAAGAAGATTGCAGAGACTAAGGAGAGTCACAAAACCAGACATGTTCTCATGAAGAAAAGGCAATCACAGAGGTGGAAGAAGCCAAATAGACAAATTTGCAATAAAATGCGATATGAGCAGTTTGGAATTTCAAACAGGTCCACATCGCATTTTGCAGCAAATTTCTGAAATGACATGCTGGTGAACTTCTACAGTGATTTCTTTGTCTCTCCAGCCAAATACAATATGAATGGAGTTTATGCAAGCAGACTACAGCTATGGAAGTCAAAAAACCAGAACATGTTCTCACAAAGAAGGCAATCACATGGTGGAAGAAGCCAAATAGAGAAATTTGCAATAAAATGCGATATGAGCAGTTTGGAATTTCAAACAGGTCCACATCGCATTTTGCTGCAAATTTTCTAAATGACATGCTGGTGCACTCCTGCAGTGATTTCTATGTTTCTCCAACCAAATACAGTATGAATGGAGGTTATGCAAGAAGATCACATGCAAATACCACACTTGAAGATCTGCTTTCCCACAGTGATTTCTTTGTCTTGGTTTGAGTCTATGCATTTCCATACAGTATGTATTTTGATTATTTTAAGCAAAAAGATTGCAGAGACTAAGGGGAGAACCCATTGTTCCTGACCTGGAGTCTATCTGTGGATGTGCTGTGCTGCTGAGGAGTAATCTGTGCTGAGGATGATTCTGTGCTGCTGGACAAGATGCTGACGCTGCAGAGGCAAGAGAGCAGAGATTGGAGGGCAAGAGTTCTAAAACAGGATACCACAAAGAAGTGCAAATAGAATTAAAGAATCACTAAATCCCACACGTGTGGAATCTAGTCGTTTTTCACACGTGTGGATGGGACCCAGATCTCTTGGAGTTTGAAATCTGGCACGTGTGAAAGTACACTTTATTCCTTGGAACTTGTGCCATTCATTATTTCATCATGAATACCACAACCACTTTTCCCTCCCCTGGATTCCAATCTCTCATCCCTGCCACGACTCTCTCCTGATCCTTTCTCTCTGATTCTCTCCTACCCAGCACACTCCATCCAGACTGCAACCTGCCTCAGATCTCCAGATTACCTAGAGTGCAAGGTTCAAGATAGAGAAAGAGCAGGAGATTCACCAAAGCAACTCATTCAGCATGGAAAAGGAAAAAAAAGGTTAGAGTTCTAGTTTGGTTTCAATGTTTTTCAACATTTATTTCTTCCAGCCATTGGATTTTTTATGTCCCAATGTCTTCACTCAGCTCCATCCTTCTTCCACAATGTGGTAAATCACCCAGAAATTAGATTGTAGGTTGATATGAACAGAACCAAGAAATTTGCAACAAAATGCGAGGAGAGTGGTTTGGAATTCTCTAAACAGCCCATCTCGCATTTTGCTGCAAATTCCTCTTGTGGACTCCTTGCTCATGAAAATTTTCATTCATTCCATTTTTTCTCTTGCATATGAGAGCATAGTGTCCAGGAATCACTAAAATGATCCAAGTGCTTGATTTGACATGCACATGAACAGAACTTGAGAATTTGCAACAAAATGCGAGGAGAGTGGTTTATAGTTCTCTAAACAGCCCATATCGCATTTTGCTGCAAATTCCTGTTGTTGACACATTCCTCATGAATAGTATCACTCATTCCATTATTTCTCTTGTATATGAGATCATAGTGTCCAGGAATCACTGAGATGAACCAAGTTCTTGATTTGACATGCACATGACCAGAATTTGAGAATTTGCAACAAAATGCGAGGAGGGTGGTTTACAATTCTCTAAACAGCCCATATCGCATTTTGCTGCAAATTCCTGTGTATTATTTGTTTCTCACTTCTACCTCATTAATTTGCTACCTTTAGCCCTGTGGAGATCTTCCTTGATGATGAGAAATGTTTTTGTTTTGGAACAGCTGGCTCCCAGGCCCCACCTTTCAAGAGGAAGCTGGACTTTTCTGCTGCTATAATAAAACCTCAGCAATCACCAGGTGAGTAATGAGATGTCATGAAGGAATTATCTGGTGATATACAATACACTCACTGATTGCTTATGTCAGCATATAGAATTCATAGTATATAAGTTTTTGAACAGGCAAAAAGAAGAGGCTGGAGCAGAGTGCTGATTCTTCCAGCAAAAAACAAATGGAACCAGAAGAGGACAGTTCTCCAGATTTGCTCCTATTTGAGTTTCTTCACAAATGCAAGGCTCAGAGTAACTTCCATTTATACCACAGTATTTTCAACATGGAGTTCTCAATGAGCTCTGTACTGGAGCAACACAAAGATTTTCTTTCAGACTATTGGGATGCCTTCAAAGAACTGACAGAGGCAGGAAGAATTGTGGGAGGTGAAAAGGTTTTTGTGCACATTAATCATATTGTCTCCAATGACAGGCTGAGGTACCATGTGAGCAGAAGATTTGACAGCCTGCCTGATCACTATAAATTCAACTGTACTTTGCACACCAGAAAGTGCAGAGTGCTGGAGGAGAGCATGGCATTTCTCATGTACATTGTCTTCAGTCAGGAGTCTTTGGATGAACAAGGGCAGGAAACAGAAGAAGAAGACACATCTGAAGCTTCTGAAAAGGAGGATGTTTCTTTGGGCTCTGAAATGGCAGAGCAAGAAGAAGATATCAACCTTCAGGATGAGGGGCTGCAAGTGGCTGCTCTTGACCTTGTTCAACTGAGGAATAAAACTCTGAGGGGAGCAGAGCCAGTTGAAGATTTTGATGTTCAAAGCAGCAACTATGCAGTGCCCATGCTTCCAGGTGTGTTGATTGGTGGAAAGGATTATGTTTTCCTCCATGATATAGAGTATATGTTTGATTTGAGGGAGGACTATGCCATTTCCCTTATTGCCCAGGCTTCAAGGCTTGACAAGGAGGTTGGCATAGAGGATGACCAATCACTTCTGGCTTTGGAAACAATGTTTGATCCTGTAGAGGCCCTTTCATTTTGTTTCAAAGAGGCTGAAAAGTTCCAAGAGCCAGATGAAGCTGCCTTCCAGCTCACACAGGAAGCTATGAATCTCCCAGCTCTATACACAGAAAAGACTAGAGAAGAGGCTGTACAAGAAGGGAGAGGGATAAATCTTTGGAAAGATGAACTGCTTGTTGCTGATGAAAATGAGAAGGTA
Source organism: Dipteris shenzhenensis (assembly GCF_047967505.1). Taxonomy (NCBI): domain Eukaryota; kingdom Viridiplantae; phylum Streptophyta; class Polypodiopsida; order Gleicheniales; family Dipteridaceae; genus Dipteris; species Dipteris shenzhenensis. The sequence continues at coordinate 12,997,323 of NC_141618.1, forward strand.
CTTCAAATCATATACTTTGACTTCTGCTTAACTTTAGTTTTGTAGGTTGTGTATTGTCTCACTCCAATCCTTTGATATGTTGCAGCTACAAATTGAGGATGACACATTCCTCCAGAGATCAAGTGGAAGCAGGCAGGTTGGGTTTGGCAAAATGTCAGGCCTAGCTCATTATATTCATGATCTAGGCAGTGCCAAGATCTTGATTTACCATAGGCAGTTGAGCACCAATGGAGAAGCCATTGTTTACTTCCTAAAATGTTTGTCCAGGGCTTTAGGTGGACATGCTCTTTCATGGCAAAAGGAAAAGATCATTTTGATAGAGAGGTTGTCTGCCATAGATATATTTGGAGATTATGTGAATAAGCAGGCCTCTAGGGCCGCTTACTTTTTGTCTTACACTTCTTATGCATTAGCATGTGGTGTTAAGGACCCCAAATATCTGGAGGGCTATGGAAAACACCAGCTTGTAAGGTTTCGAGAGCCACCCATGATTGCATCAGGCCACACAATCCAAGAAGAGGAACAGGTGGAGAGAGCTGAAGAAAAGGATAAAGAGACAGTCAACATCAAGCCAATAAAGAAGAAAAAGACTCCAATCAAGATCAAAAAGAGAGTTCCGATGAACAGGCCCTGGGAGAAATAGGATTTAGTCATCGAATATAGCACAAACATTATATTAAATTTGAACTGATTTGTATAAAGTCTTTGATATCTGGTATGATCTTGTATAAATGATTAATAAGTTGATGATGAAATGATTTGTATATTTACATAGAGTGGTGTCGTTAAATATTAAATGAACAATATATTGAAATTGTAAACAAATTGTATTAAGTTCAGATCATATGTTTCACATTGAAATTTTTTTCATGCATAACACCAAGAGTCACTTGTTCCACTAAAAAAATTTATATTGAATGAGTTTGAAAACATGTGGACATAACCCCAATATGTTACAAATGAGTCCTATTCATGTTTACTTGTCCATTTATGGTTTCTAAATATCTTCGATTCCCTCCACTGTCTATGTCTCTCTGCTGCAATTGAATTGTCTAGAGCTTGTCTTCGTCTTTGCTTTTGGGCTAGAAGAAAAGCAAGCTTGATTTTGGAGCTAGCAACTTTTCTTTTAGCATGCAGCCTTTGTAGTATGCCTCGGTAAAACCATTGGAAGACTTCCTTCAGACTATTCGCCTTCTGACTCCCTCCATAGTGTTGTGTGTGTCTAAAAAATGCATTACGTGCCATGTAGTGAGACTTCTCCATGCCTTGGGTAGACCAAATAGCTGGGCATCCATACTTTTTGACAAAATAGGGAAGGTGGTTGTATATGATATGCTGTAAGACATAAGAATGCATAGTAAGTAATAAAAAAAAGAGGATCACACTTAAGTAAAAGAAAAAGACAGAACCTTACCATGTAGTGAGTTATATTGCAGGCTGTCCACGCGTCTTTCATTGACTTCCCAAAATGTTTAATTGCCTCCTCAAAGTTCTTGTAATCACTCTTTGTCCATGTTACTTTGTCACAGAACATGAAGAGTTGATCAAGAGACCTCCACACCTCTGCCTTCCTATTTCGTGCTTCCCCATCAGCCTCATGATCTTTCACAGCATTATGGACTTGCTTCCACAATCCATAATTAATCTTTGAAACTGCTCTACCTTGCCTTACTTGCTTAATGTGTTTGGGTCGAGACAAGAATCTTCTTGCCTTAACACCACCAATAGAGGGCTTGATTGGTACCTCCTTGCCATTGGTAGACTTTTTAAAATCCTTTGTGATTTGAACATCTCCTCCATGCAGACCTATATCGGATAACACTTTTTCCAATGCTTGAAGAGCATCCTTTCTATTTTTTTCGGGACGGAGTTTCCAAGCAAATCCAATATATAAAAATACCAATTTCTCAATAATTCGACATAGACCATGCAATGTGCAGATGTGAACATTACATAGTGGAATGTCTAGAATGGCCTTGAAGTCAGGGTCAACTTTATCTCTATTAGGTGCTCTCTTCCACCATTTTGAATCCATTACTTGAGCTGATTCTTTGCAGTAAAGACAAGGAGACTTTGAGTTGCCTCCTTTACTAATGTTATACATGCACTTAAGTGTTTTAAGATCCCCGGCCATGTGCCACTCGACTTGAAAATCACCTTTTCCTGCAACATGGAGATTCTCGCCTTGCACTTGTCTTTTGATTATTGTTGGTATTTCCGTGTGATGAAACACCCAATCTAGTGTTTCATGGTCTTCGGTCTTCACCTGCGAGATTATAGAAAACAAAAGTATTACTATATCAGATTTGATAACAATGATCAAAATCAAGTATAAAACAGCCCATGATCATACCTGGAACGAGCCTAACCACCATATGTGTTTCTCTGACTGCACACTAAAATACTTCGAACTCGCTTCAGTCAATGATGTATCAATCGCTCCATTCATCAATGTAATAGTAACTCTTTCCATTTTCTTTTCCTTTACAACCTCACACTCATCCAGTTTGATAACAAATTTCAAAATGCCTTTGCACTCCTCAAATGTTATTCCATAAAACTCGACCATTCTTTTTTGAAGTTGTTGCAGATCTAAAAATATATTGTTCCAAGGATCATACACAGTGGTTCCTTTAACACCATGAAATATTTCTTCAATATGGATATACTGCCCAATAAATTCATCTATACTTTCATTCAAATGACCTCTTATCCTCCACACGGTTGCTGGATTTGGCAGTAAAACTCGTTTAATCCTTTGATCTTTCAAAGTTGAGGATATCGCATGGAAAATCGAACTATATCCCTTCCTGCTAACTCCACTAACATCAAGAGCCTCTTGGATTATAGTGCCATCAACTTGATTATTGGATACAAAGTCCTCTACAACATTGCGTTTGACTGTTTTGTATTTTTTTTCCTCAATCAAACCTTTTGCTACACCGCAAGAAAGCAATCCTTTCATTTGTTTAACAGGAAGAAGGTTCGGGTCCATATTTTCTTTTGCAGGCTCCAATAATTTCCTGTAATAACAACATTATATGACTATATTATTCAGCACCTCCATTCTTATTTTGCGACAATCAACGAAATAGATATAGTCTGGAAGAGAGCCTTTTTGAGTATACAAAATGATGAATTTCAATCTAACCTTGCTTCCTGAATTCGTCGCTTGCATCCACCAGTCCCAGCCTTCAAATTTGCAATGTTTTTAATCTTCCTGCTACGTTGTCTGTCTCCAAGCACGGTTCTCTTCTTTCTTGCTCTTGTCAATTCTTTTTTACTCTTTGAATGCTCCTCGATTTCATTCTGCAACTGCTGCTCCAATTTTGCACGAATGGCTATCTCCTCCATCTTGGCCCCCTTTTCTTATAGGTACATCATTTTATACGTTTCCGCAAATGCAGATTGCGCTGAAATATAACCAAGAAGTCCATTTTGTCCATCGCCGGCAAACCTCAGTAATGTGGTGGGATTGACAAATGGAGGTGTAGAGTTTTTTACTTGACATTTTGGATATATGCTTCCGTCGCACCATAAGTCAATATGTTGAAGCCCTTCTCTTCTCATATTTTCCCGCTGTTGAGCATTCAGCACCGTATCCTTTCGTCTTTTTTGTGCTGGAGCATATTGTTCTTCTAAGTCGATGTGAAGATGGTGTAATCGCTTCTTCTGAGATAGTGACTCACTAGTATCGGCCATTTTTTGTGCTCCTGAGGTTGCGAAGTTTGTTTATCAATCTCATAGTCGTTTTGTAACATGAATCGTGGAAGTGTGGCGGTATCCATGTGAATATTTTGAAAACTTGCAATCACTAAGTTCAGTGATGGACTCTTAATGAAAGACCTGCACACGTCGGCCAAAGAGATGCGGAATCTTTGGTAAACAAAAAAAAATCTAAGAGGATATTTAATACAAAATCGTGTTAGTCAGACAAAAGATTATCTTATTCCTTTTTGAATTGACAGTTCTGTAGTCCTTACTGACAAATCTGAGCCACGTTTCCGTATTTTACTATTTTTGAGGTCTTTTAGGAGAGAAATAAATCAAAAAATAGTGAATTTCTTACAGGGCCCCAAAATGAGTTCCCTTTTTCCCTAATGTGATCTCCACTCAATACATCATGGATACATTGTCTCCTCCACACAAAAGAAATTCACCAAATTTGCAAGTGGTAACCCTCCATTCCATAATGATGTAGTAAACCCCAAAATTACATTTGGTGAATTCAACATATAGGTGGTGTATAGATACACCATTCATGGATGATGTATTCATGTTAGTTTTGTTAAGAAGAGAAATTTTATATTGGTGTTAAAATTCTATATGTCCTAATAAAAATAAAGATTTGAACTTTTTATGAGAAAAAAATTTAGAGTTTCGCTAGGAATCGCACGAATAAGTCTCACGAATGGATAAGATATTGGCATATTACTTGGATGTCAATAGTCGTAATCGTAGTCGAACGTCGTGATGATAGCAACATGAGTTAAAAGGATCAGAGGCATGCCTACTCAAAATTTGAACCTCTCTCTCTCACGCATCACACAAGCTATTACAACCATTTTGCTCTAATTTGTTTATAGGAGCATTTAATTACATTGGATGTAGTGTTGTAAATTTATCTAGTTTTGGTGTTTACCAAGTGATATAAAGTGGAGGTGACCATTTCAAAATAAAATTCAAAATAATTCAAGAAAGTCCAAGAATTTTTGAGTAGTGTGTTTATTGTAGTTGACCACAACAATGCTTCAGGCATCCTAGGAGCTTAAACTTCCCACTTTGGTTGTAGATTTTCCTCATCATCTATAGAATATTATTGCAAATAGGCCATGATATATGAGTAAAAGGACTTGAAAGCTAGAGCTACAAAGCTCACTAGCACAAGCAGATAAGGGACTAAGGGCAAAGGCAAATAGAAGAGAGAAATGTTGATAAACTGTTACAAGATTTGACCTGCTAGGCCAATAAATTGCATCGGGTGTCATGGGTGAGATTTTATGGTGTTACCATTGTATAGCTTTAGGATTTAGGATTGCCATTACAAAATCTTGGGACTGACAAATCCAATGTGTGGTACTTGGTGGACTTAATGCTATTGTGTAGAATACTCTAGCTCTAATTGGTTCGACCACTTAGAGGAAATCTCTTCCTTTTCTTCAATGGAGATGTGCACATTAATTATAAGGGAAGAATCTCTTAAAAATTATGGCTAGGCTAATGTGACTTATAACATTTGACAAGACAGAGTGCTTTACAAGTAGTTCAATCACTATAGCTGACAAACAAAAAGACTAAGGAAAAAAGCCAAAAAAAGAAAGCAAGTGGAGATCATTCTTCAGTTAGAGAGTCATAATTTTTTGATTTAGCTTTGAAATCCTTAATCAATGCCTTGCCATATCGTTCAACAACCCATTTGCAAAATTACTACTACTAAAATGCCTCTTCCACAATCTGTGCAAGTTATGGTTTTTAATTTTTAAGACTAATAGTTAACGTGACTACAAGCTACTCTTGGAAGTTCTGCTGTGCCGACTTCTTTCTTGCCCCGATGGAGTGTTCATAGAAAAGGTCCACTATAATAAAATTACTCGAGACGAATGCAATCCTTATAATTTTTTTCTTTTAATAATATTCCTTTTCAAAGCTCTTGGGCAAGACTTCTTTAGTTGTTGACTTTTTCTTTCTCCTTTGTCTTTTAATACCGCATGTACTTCCTAGCTCTCTCCTGGAAATTTTGAATGAGAAAGCATTTTTTTTTTTCTCCTTCTAACAAGCCTAGAGCATAGCCTTTCTCTGATACCACTAAATTCAAAGATAGGAGTCCTCCATTACACAAAGTACCACTTGTAAATTGAGAGAGATGACCAAAGCACAAAGAGATAGTGACAACCACCTGGGAACAAACTCGCCCCCTAGACATTTGGCTCACGCTTTCTCATCTAGCATAAGGTTCCAAATTGATACCTCTCTCCTCCAAAATAAAAGATGCTTTTTCATAGCCTCTTTGGGCTTGATTGATCAAAAAATGATTTATGTCTTAAGAAATATAAAATTGGCCCATGACCATGTAGCATGCAGGCACCGTGCACTAACCTTAGCTGCCACCTTAGACTAAGCCCAATCCTCGGCATTAGTTCCATTACCTATAGTCAATCCACAATCACATTAGTTGTCAAAAATCAATTGAACGAATCGCATAATGAGTCAATCCTAATATACTCGTGCTCAAAATTACCATAATCAAACACAACACCAATAACACTAGTGACATCAGTATTAACAAGGAATTACTCACAATACTTACCATCTAGCATGGAAAAAACATAGGTTAGTTAGGCATCCCCAACTAAACCACACAAAGCATCTGCTAGAGCCCCCACACATCTGGTGTGGTTCTATGGTATACTTTGCCATAGTCAACATGACCAAAAATAAGATAATATCCATTTGTGAAGCCACCGGAGGATGCAGACAATTTTTAAATCTAGCTTTCTTCTACACGTGGGGATGCAAAATTGATCGCAGAGCCCTTTGCTGTCTTAGCAGCCTCCCCACCGTCTGAAGCTATGTAGAGCCGCTCTTAGAGGGCAAGTTTTCACACCTTCATTGTAGCAAGAAGAGTGGGTGTCCATTTGTTCATGGTGGGTGGATCGAGATGAATGAATGTAAGAGCTGGTCCCCATGGACCGGCTGAAGAAGCTTGTTTGGAGCAATTTTTTCCTGCCTCCATAACCTCTAGGCCCCATGCCAAGCACCAACTAAAGCCACCACGAGCCAATTGAGCCTTCTTTTGGGACTGACGGAAACTACAACCACACCGAGAAACGCTCCTTTTCCGGTGGTGCCTCTCCACAGAATTCGGGGCGGGTTTAAAAACAGGCAATAACCTTCACTTTCGCCTAATACCACACACTCGGCTCTCAAAACATTCAAAAAAAGTAGCCCGTCGTGGGTGTAAGTGCCACACACACAAAAAAGTACTACGATTTTCCCGCCAATCTGATTTTGGTCAGGTCGTTCTTCAGTGCGTGCTTCCCACTCAATATCCACACATCTTTTGGCAAGAGAAGAGATCATGGAGCCTTTAGCAGAAACGCCATTGATTGATGAGCGCTTTCCTGGTCAGCTTCAGCTCACCCTGCCCACATTCTACAGCAGTCGTGGAAAGGTTTTGCAAGCACGCCAGGTCTGTCACAGTCTCTCAGGCTTTGCATAATTTCGCTGCCCATTTCACTGCTGGTGATTTATACCCATGCAGGATATATTTCCAATTCTATTTCAGGAGATGAATTTGTGATCGTCATCTGTTGATAGGTTGCCGCAGAGATGTTGGGCACGTTCTTGCTTATGTTCAGTGCTTGCGGTTCCATCATGGCTGGATTGGATATCATGGGCCAGGCGAGTGCTGTAGCCTTGTCCTTGATAATGATAATCTCATGTATAGGCCACATCTCTGGCGCGCACCTCAACCCGGCAATCAGTTTTGCGTTTGCTGCAACCAAGCAATTCTCGTGGTCCCAGGTAATGGCCCTTTCCACATTTCTCGCAACATCGATCGATCTGCAGGTGGGTCCATCTTGAGCCTAGGCCTTATTTGCGCATTGGCGTTTAGCAACCAAGAAACTGGGAATTATAGGTGTAATGGTGGAGAAACATATTCGTCAGCTTCTAGCGAAAAGCTCGAAATGAAGTGATCAAACGAAAGGGCTGCGTATGGAAATTCACAGGTACCTTGGTACGCTGGAGGGCAGTTGGTGGGAGCCATTTCGGGGACGTGGCTTGCGAAGGTTCTCTACAAAGCAGGCAACGGCGTAGCATTGACAGAACCCTGTGGTGGATTAGCCCGGGCGTTCGTCATGGAGTTGGTACTGACCTTTGGCCTTTCCTTTGTGGCCACTGCCATGAAAACAGAACCAAAATATGTAAGTGCACCTCTACTTGTAATTCTGAAATGGTTGCTTTTCTACCTCTTTTCAAAGAGAGAAAAAAGTGGGGGGAAGGAAACTACTGTCTGGTATAGATCTTTTGAAGACCAAGTAGGTCTTTGAAGCAGTAGAATGCCTAATTCATCATATATGGTTTAAAAACAGAAACAGAAATATTCTAAGAGAGGGTTATTGTGTATGCCTTTGAAGAAAGCAGGGACACTGCCTTCCTAAGCAAGGACACTGCCATTCTGATCTTATACTTCATGATGCTCTATTACTTGGTTGTCACGATGGTTGCTTTTCTACTGGACGAGTGCGGGGAAGGTAAATCTTTTGAAGACCAAATAGGTCTTTGAAGCTCAAGAGCGCCTAAAAGCAGGCACATGAATATTCTGAGAGGTGTAAAGCTAATGTCAAAGAGAGAGTCATGCTGTATGGCTTTGAAGAAAGCAACGACCCTGCTTCCCTAAGCTCTCCTTCCATCACACGAGTCCCTTATCTACCTAATTCACAAGCCTTGATACTCTATTATTTGATGCTCACGAGTGCCTAAAAACAGGCACAGAAATATTCTGAGAGTTGTGAAGCTAATGTCAAAGAGAGAGGTATGGTGTATGCCTTAGGGACCCTAAGCTCACCTTCCAAAGATTGATAGTCAAGTGAAGTGATGGTCTATCGTGAAATAGTCCTTATAGGATCTCAAGGATATGATTGTAAAGAATCCTACCTTATTGTTTGACTTGTATATATTAGGGAGGTCCTACAAATGTGCATCGAGTTTTTGAAACGACAAGAATAATCCAAAGCTTCACAGGCTATAGCCAACCTCCTATAATGCAATTTCCATGGAGGATGGAATTGTTTGTGGGTTCCATCAATAGGTAAGATCTACAAATGCCAAGCTATTGCCATAGTATATATTGGGTAGGATCTACATATGCCAAGCTATTGCCATGACACCATATGAAGTCGTATAGAGATTTCCCTATGCATGGCATTTGGCCATTATTGTTGGACCAGCTAATACGTCATTGATTGTCGCCTTTATCAATAGCTCCTCAGCTATTGCAATCAACCCAAACGTCCAAAAAGAAAAACCTATGTACAAATATAATCTATGAAGCCTATGAAGCCTCCATGGATAAAGAATTTTTACATGCTTGGAAAAGCAGCAAGTATTCACTTGTCTTATGCGTGAAGAGATATAATGGAACTCTTTGTATGTTTCTTTGATATTTTGGTTGTTTATAATGTTTAGCACTCAAGTAGGTTATTGGTTCATTGCAGAGTGGCATACAAGGTGCGATTCCAATTGGTTTGACTGTAGCTTTGAATATGCTATTGGGAGGGTATGCACAAACTTTTGTACTTAGCATCTTATTTCGTGTGAAAATGGAGATTATACTACTTTAAAAACATTGAAAATTAGGATTGGTTCTATGGAATCAATTATAGCACTGATGGAATATGCCAATATTATATGTGTATCTTACGTGTTTCTCCTTGTGGGACCGAAAACAAACTGATTTATTTACATGCCAATGCAGGGGAATTTCAGGAGCTTCCATGAATCCTATAAGATCTTTGGCCCCAGCTATTGTGCAAAACAATTATATACACATTTGGGTATACTTAGTAGCACCTATGATTGGGGCCATTATGGGTGCCTTCTTTTATATAATCATTCAAAGGGATACCTTTTAAAGCAAAACAAATGTGCATCAACATGTATACTTCATATTGTTATATATTTGAGCTAAGTTCAAATATAATCTGATATGACTTATTAATGGCCTTGTTATGTATTTCCTTTATTCTTTATTTCTTGTTTTCTTTCTTCTCTCTTTTTTTTTCTTTTAGTGGACATATTTTAGTAAGCATTGGTCTTGCCCAAGAGACTCTGTGTGTCTTTTAAAAACCAATATAGCTACTTATATGTGAGCATTGATGATGACATACGTGTTGCTTTGCTTGCCAAGTCTGTCTTCCATTTGTTTTTCTAAATTTTTTTGTTAGCTCATTTTTCTTCTCTTTTATTTTTTGTGTAGATTTTTGGACTTTAGACTAACAAAAAATTCTAGATTTGTACGATTGCATATATTCTAGTGTTACAAAGGTATATTGTTATGTATTTTTTGTGGAGCATTATGATTGTTCTCAATACTATATAAAACCTAGCCCTTGGAGTGATTTTCATATCAAGTAGCTCGACATATTTACTCTTCATCATTTGTCTAAATATCAATACAAGAAAGCTGCAAATAGAGGCCCCTCTCTTTTATTTCTCTCCCTCTCACTTAACCTAATGTTAAATGAATGTTTTGTGGACAAAAGGAAACATACTCACTCTTCATCATTTGTAAAATTGGCAATGCAAGAAAGTTAAGAGTGTGGATAGACTTATTCTAGTCAAAATACTTCATGCTTATAGATTGTATGGTTTTATGAACTTTATGAGAAAGGTCTTACGAGAGATGTGTACACTCAGTATGCTATGGTCTTTAGATAGTTGTAGTTTTCCTTATGTCCTAGGCGTCAATTGTATACTGAGGACTAGCTCCAAATTATGCTGAATGGTAAGCATGCAAGTCATTAACTAGTCGAGAAGAATGAGGCTTTGGCCTCGTATTGTAGCCTTGCATGCTCTTGTAATTACCACTTCATAGATTGGTTTTTAATTGCCATTTTGATCAATTGAATCAGTCTATCTATAACCTCAACTTGTTTTCTGAGCTCACAAGTTGGATTTGAGCCTATAAAAGGTGGTTGTAGGTTTTTCTATGCAGACGTACTCTTCTTTGGTGAAAGTCCCGCTTCATCCCTAAAGACACCCTTCCTCGCTTGTAATATCTCGAGATTCTAATGCATCTAGAGTGTTGGAGAGCATTCCCAAGTCGAAGCATGGTAGAGATAAGAAAGTGCCTTTTCAGCATGAATGAGCTATTGGAAGGAACGAAAATATTAAATGGCACATTAGAATTTATGAGGGATCGACGTGATCTCTCAAATAACTTTTTCTACAAGGATGCTCTTGTTTTGCAACAGGTGCATGCATATCCAGAATTCATTAAAGGTGATGGCATTATGTTGCCAGGTTTTGCCATGGGCAAAAAATGGGTTGAACTTCCTTCTTGGAAAAGGGCTTGAAATTGAGGTGCCTTACAATTATGGGGAAGAAAGATCAATGCTACCATCTAGATATTGGCTTTTGAAAAAGGATTTGGCATGATAGAATGGCCTACCTTTGCAATACACCCCCACAGTTAAAAATAGCTATGGCTTTGGGATTCAAGTAAATGTTTTGTAACAATTACTATTGACTACTTTCTCACCTTACTGGTTCAAGTTTATTTGTAGCAAAATGTGGAGAAAAGAAAGTATTAACAGTTGCTCGTGAAGATTTTACCGACGTTCGACTACGATTACGACTATTGACATCCAAGTAATATGCCAATATCTTATCCATTCGTGAGACTTATTCTCGACGCTTATATTCTCGGTGTTATCTGGGCACCAAGGGAAGGCCCATTCCCTAGATTATAACCCTTTGGGGAAGGAAGCGCGCCGCCTCCCCGCCCACACTATTTGTTGGAAAATATTTGTTCTCTTCTTCAAAATAATGTCATCCAAGATGAGTCGTTGCCCTGGGTTCATTTTCCTCAGCTGCTCGTAGTAATTCTTGTTTGTCAGAGCTTCTTGTTTGCAATGACCAAGGTTGTTGTTCTCTTTTCTCTTCTTGCCAGAATCCATGTCAAGTCCGAAGTCATATTTTTTCGTCGAACATTTTGTCTGGCTTTCACCTATGATTTTGGAAGTTGTACTGTTGTCATGATCTATTTCTACTGCAGCGATAGTGATCTTGCAGAACAACGCATGATGAGTGTCAATAAGATGATGTTCTTCATACATGTCTGAAGGGTGCTGCCCAATGTGTGCTCGTTATTTGCAAACGGTAGGTAAAGTAGGCAAAGCTCTCTATGATAGTTTTCTTGGTCTTTTACTTTGTTATAGTTATTGAAGCGTATTTCTTTTCTTGGTGCTTCCTTTTGTTGTTGTATGACTACTCGCAAATCCCGTTAGGCATACGTCCTCCAAACTCGCTTTCCTGGTAGTATACTTCTTAATAATGTCATCGAAATATATGTAGGTGTTGTCGGGCTGCAGCACCTCCAAGTGTGCTCGACGCTTTAGTAAGAGTGTCTTGTCCTCAACTGGGTTAGTATTTATGTATGTAAATTCCATAGTGGAGGTATTCCGTGAAAGTCAGAGGCACAAGTACACTACTTGCTGCGTGCTGATATGCTGTGTCTTGAGTATTGCATTGCCGACTTTCCGGATGCGCTCGTTTGTGGGAGCGTTTTCTTTGATGCTTGCTCCCATTGTTGATTTCACCACCGCGCTTGTCTCTTCGTCGACCTTGGTCATGTACGATGTACAGTATGCTACTGCTCCATGAGGGTTTAGAATGAATTGGACATCAGTGTTTGCACCCCAGAGCTTGGTTAGCATGGGATTGAAATTATTTGTGGAAATGTCTTTTGGGCCTCTTTTGATGAAGACTTGTGTTTGGGAAATACTGCTTCTTAGAGTGAGCTTGTAATCATTTTTGAACATTGCCACTGTCTCAAGGAAGGCATCAAATGTAAGCACATCAGCTGCAGCACCTTGCAAACCTGTTGCTATCTTGAGATAGATTTTTTGGTGTTTCTTCCTATTTGCACCGTTGTGTAGTGGCGTAAGAATCTTGGTTTCCCGAATGGGTGGTCGTGGGAAACCAAACGTGCAATGTATGTTCTTCCTTCTACAAGTTTGTCTGTGCTTGTGGGTTTGCAAATCCATTTGGTCAGTGTTGAGTGAGTCACTTTTTGTGGTGATGTGTTTGTCAATGAATTGTTCTATGCTGCTGTCACTGGCACTATTCTAATAAGGCGCATTCTCAACCCAAATTAACTTATAGTTTGTCCTTTGCTATAGCAATGTCACCCGCAGTGCATTGAGCATGCCAAAGAACAGCGCAAAGCGGAAAAGCGTATTTGAGTCAGGGATTCAAACAAAGCGTATTGGAAAGGGGTGCAATGTTGGCTGCGTGCGAATACAATGTGTGTCTTGTTGATCCGCAGGCAATGCATATAATGTGGTTCGAGCATTTGTGTCCTCTAGGCGAACTGTGTATTGGTCTTGGACATGCTAGAAGCCCTATTCAAATTAGACCTACTCTTCGCAGCACCTCCCTATTAGCGGCGGCATTTTGTGTAGAGACTGTGTTGGTGAGGCAATAGCGTCGTTGCACACAACAACTTCTTTTAAGAGTAAGGCACATTTTGCTTTGTATTATATTGATATTATGTCATCGCAACAATGACCACAAGACATGGACTCGTTGCATAGTGCAAAGTCCAAGATAGAATGCCTTGGCCCACCAATGTGGCACGCGATCCGTGCACTCGCCCAGCAAGGCGTGATATCTGCATCCAGTTTATGTTTGATAAAAACATCTCTGCTCTTTCCACATCTATACTTTCCCTTTGGAGCTTATTTCAGTAAAAGACGGTGGAGTCGCAAGCATGCAAAGCGAACACTGAAGACTACATTTTCCATGGCGGCAAAGCAGGCTTGTGCCGAAGGTATACATACGTTCACCTTTTTCTCTTTTCCCGACAATTAATCCTTGCCTTTTTTTTTCACGCCTCTCACGCTTTCTCAGTTCGGCAGATACTCTGCGAGAAAGGGTGCGAGGTATAAAATTGTATGTGAGACCCCTGGTCCTAGAGGAAAATGGTGGTTCGGAAGTTGAGGACACCTAGTCCCAACTTGGATTCATCGTTTTCCTTGTCTATCCATGGCGTAGTACCTTCTCATCCATGCATAAATGGATGTCCTAGAAGAAGCCATTAAGTTTTATTTAACACTACTATTAAAGAGTACGTTTATATGGTGCAATACGCAAACTACGTTGTTTTGAAATGCCATGCACTAAAATTTTGTACGACTTGTGAATGCTATTGCGAAATTGTTACTCCACTCCATTTTGCAATTGCAATGAATTACGGATGCGTTTCTAATGGATCGCTGCCGTATGAATTCAATTTTCCATTGCATTTGAAACTTATCCATGCTTTCATTCTTTGCAAACTTCTCTTATGATGTAATAATTAGAAAAACGCATTCTTAACCAAATAATATAAAGAACATATACTATCGGAGACATCTTCCAATACACTACATTTTTTGAAAGACATGTTCCACTCTCAACCAAGTATGGAATTCAAATTCTAGACAAGTCTTATTAAAGCTGCGACATTGTAACAACTTTATTTTACATGGTGAACTCATGCCTTTGGTAAGACACTGAATTTCTATCAAACTAGCTCATGATTACAAGCCTTGCAAACCAAAAAAAGAAACAAAAAGTTAAGGAATAAACTTTTCTAATATTCTCCCCATAGAAGATAACAACAGTCACTCACTTCACGCAACATGTTTTTTCAGCAAGCTCCAATGCTAGACCCATGCCTTCGGGGCATCTTTTCCAGCCTGACCCCAAGAACATATAACACAATGAAGATATGCAACCGATGGATGATGGGAGTGGCCCCAGCAGGATCATTCCACCCATTGCAGGATCGTCTAAGTAGAATCACCAATAGTGTTCAGAGTGTCTTCAGACAAGTAAAAAACACAAACACGTCTCCACTCCTGACAACAAGGTGCCAGTAGTCGGAGTATAATAAAAAAGTAATCGGACTACAAAGCTATCACGAGATGTATAAAAAGAACATAGAGGAAACCTGCAAAGGTAGTATATTATTATGTTTTAGCGGAGAATACATCAACTGAACAACTCTCCATCAAGAGCTGATACAAGGTTTATATAGCCATCCAAGATCAGTTCGATTGTTGTAAGGCAATAGTAAGTTTCAAAATGTGTAAGTCATAGTCTAAAACATTATGTGGTGGATCACGTCACGAAGGAGTACTGTAGGGACAGCTATTACAAAATGATCCCACTACTTTGTTCTAGTAACTCCCTCTTCCAGAGGTGTATTTATCCTATCCCATGGTAAGTGTCTACGTGGGTGGAGGCTATGCCTTCAACACCATCCTCGGAGCAGTCCCGCAAGGAAATCTACAAACCACGCTATTGGACGCATTCAATCGCCAAGTCTCACACTTTGGCTACAGGCTTGGGGGGGTTGCTCATCATATGTAACCCTATCACATGAGTTCAACAGACGGATACTTTAAATTTCTAAATTTTACAAAATTTAATTTACATAAGGGGGTATTTAAAACAATTTTGGAAAAAATTTACACATTTGTATAGAAAAAGGGTACATCTTTTATTAATGAAAAATTTACAGATAAGACATTTTAGAAACAGGGCTTGAATGCGCAGAACTCGAACTTCAATTGCAAAGGGCCGTAGTTGCAATTGTTTAGATTTATATTTATGACGTTTTCAAGTCTTGCAAGTTGTAGGCGTGCTTCACCTGATCAGTCTTAACAACCCCCTTGTTGAATACCACTGTGAGGCATGTGGTGGAGCACGAGTTAGTTGTGATCCAGCATGCTCGTTTTGCTATAGTTGCGACAGTACCCAAGCCATTTCCCAAGTTTCGTCTCTCAAGGGTTACGTAGTGCAGCGTGACGGCCACTAGGTTGCTGTACAAGTTCGTGGTCCGCATGTCGACGAGGTCCTCGGCCTGCATTGCTCCTTCCTTGAGTTTCACACCCGCAGTGTGGTCACTGGAGAGTTTACCATTAATAGCTCCGGCCTCATTACATCATTCACGGAGACGGCGGAGTCAATACGATAAAGAAGAAGTTCCTAAGAAAGGGGGCCAAAGCCCAAAAGATTGGCAGAGAAGTTGAACGTGTGTACCATTTCAGCCAAGGTTTTGGAAAGCGACTGTTGTTGAAGAAGTACCTTCCGTAGGGTTGAATTTCTCGGCTCTTATCTCCGCAGTGGGATTTGACAATTGTGGGAGGTCGCGAGCTGCTAATGTATGCGCTCCGATTTCTTTTGCTGTAAGGAAACGCAGTCTTAATTTGTGGAAGGAAAAAGCAGACTGGAGAAATACACAGATGGAGAAACTCATCCTACAATCCGATTTCTATTGCTATAAGGAAACTTAGCTACAATTAACGCAAGGAAAGTGCAGACCAGAGACTTGTATAAATGAAGAAAACGTAGAAGCAAAGTGAAGTACCGCCGGTAGCGTGGTTGTTCTCAAGAACATGTTCATCTAGACTCGGGTTTTGGACCCCACCAATAACTTCCTTAGCTTTGGAAAGCACGGGATGTTTCGTGCACGATTGTTCAACAGGTTTTATTTTGATCACATAATAATGAAAATAAAGTGCAATGGTCCATCAGAGAGGCGAGGACGATCAATAAACACTGTAGTAGTCTAGAGAGATGCACAGTTTACGTTCGAAAGAGAAGCTGTAAGTGGGGTGGCAAGAACGCTATACACAGAGAGAGAAAGCTAAAGAATTATTGAAGAGGTTATAGGAGGACCACCACTGATGCTTGCTGTAGGCTCAACCTGGTTTGCTGCATGGGAAAAATACCGTTTGGAGGCAACCTCTACGAAGTCGTGCGGCAGTAGAAGTACAAGCAGGGATAAGAAGCAAGTCGGCAGTAGAACTACAAGCGAGGAGTGCAAGGAATGGCAGGACGCAGGCTTTTGGAACGACAGAGAATTGGAAAAAGGAAAACGTTGAATTTTCAAAACACAGCTTACTGTACCATGAGTTTTAGATTGTGCGTCGTCTCGATACATCTTGCTGGATTCGGCCATATGCTTCGGACTCGTCGTCAGAAGGAATGGTATGGACTCCTGACATTGTTTCTACTGCTTCACAAGAGTATGCAGAAGACCCACACGCGAACTACAATGTGGAAAATGGCAAAGGCTGAAATGGATCGGAGCGAGTTTGGGAAGCCCATACTCACCCCATCCTTGTCCATTTTTGTTCGAGGTGCAACTTTCTTTCGTGGGTTGATTCTAGAAGAATATAGTAGTGGGTAGACCTGCTGCGACTCCTTCTGCTTCGCTGTTCGAGGTGTAAGTCTACAAGGACACTCCTGCTTTGCTGTTGGAGGTGGAACTCCTCAAAGAGGCCGCTTTCACCGGGAATTTCATTGTACTAGGAGCCATAGCGAATCCATTCTGCATGTAACAGCAGCGACAGAGAGCCAATCAAAAATACCTCAACTCGGGTGGCACCTATCATCAAAGAACCCACCTTTGCAAGCATTAGCATTACCAAATAAATTGGACCGCCTGCATTCTCGGGTCACGCAAATGAAAAACCATTATCCACTTCCGCATTTATCAGCACATCACAGCAACTTCTGAGAGACAATTCTATGATGAATCATTAGCAAAGAGATAATAACCTGAGACAACCAAATTCGGAAGACCAGATCACCAACTTTAATCTCCTATAGAGCACAAATACGAGGGCACAATTCTTGAACGAATCGAAACAGAATGGAAATTTTCTATTGTGAGCAGATGCCATGCATGTTCTAGCTGAATAAACTCAGGGACATGCGATCAATTCTCCAGAAGCATCGCATCATCGTCATCAGACAATTCCAGGAGTTGAGCGTAGAGGTTGGTTAAGGAGGTGGATCTTTTGCGCGCAACACCTTTAACACGTGGATTGATTTCGTAGCATGCAGAGTGTCGCCATGGAAGCACCTGCGATCATGCAGCAGGCATTCAGCGTGCGAAAGATGATCAAATCGAACGACGTTCGACGGAAGCTGAATCAGAGGGTAATGAGATTGAAGGAAACCAGTTGTCTCTACGCTCGACAATGATGCGGGAGAAAATTAACTTTGGACGACGACCGTCCATGCAAACGGAGCAAACATGACATGCAAACAGATGTGAAATGGATGCGAGGAAACACGTGGATGACAACGGCACGAAAAACGTCGACCAGAAGAGAAGGTTCGAATTCCTGAATAAACAAATTGTGGCTTTTTCGCTTCTGTAAGCTAGCCTGCCATCAGTTAGGCTGCCCCTTGACACGTGGTAGGCCAAAAAGTAGCCCCTCGTGGGTGTAAGTGCCAGACACACAACTAGAATGCTTGGCCAGTTTGGATGTAAACGAGTCGTTAGGGGACTCATACAAACCCGATTTTTTCTACTAGTTCCCAAACCCATTGAAGCTTCAGTCTTTTACAAACTTCCCCAGGAGGGTCATGCAACTATTTGTTGATGAGTTTAAGGATCTGTGGAGGCTGAGGATACTAGTTCATTCCAATAGGATTTCCTTTGGGAATGCTCCCCATATGATGATCTCCTTCCATGAATGACATGGGTTCAAGCATTTGCATCACAGACAATAAGAATGGGTTTGTTCCATTCTGCACAAATTTTGAGTCCATGAGGAGTTCTCTTTTATGAATTCAGCTTTGTTTGTTTTAGAGAATATGGTCTCTGAAGATTGTACCATGAGGACTTGGTCCAAGGTAATTCCAAGTGAGTGTTAACCCCTTAAAAACCCACAAGGACTTGACTCCCACGTTACCGGTCTCACGTAAAGCTTTGTTTGAGCTTCTTTGCAAGCTCGCATGCCATGGTGTTATGCGAGTACAACAGTATTATTTGTCGGCTTGCATCTAATTTGGATATTCTCTCTTTGTAGATAAAGCTAATTCTGATGCTACTAGTGATGAGGGTGCCTCTCTCTGTCTCTATTTGTCTCTATTGAGTGCTTATTAATCCTTGCTTCACTTTGGCTCATGTTGGGATCCTTGCTAAAGTTGTTCTTTAAAAGAAAAAGGGTTGTTGTACCAAACAAGACATTCTGCCGAAAAAAACTATTCTGCCAAAAAAGCTATTTCGCGAAACTATATACTACCAAAAACGTCTGCCAAAAAAAGCTATTCTGCCAAAAAAAGCTAGTTCGCAAAGCTATATACTACCAAAAAAACTATTATGCCACCTATCTTGCAAACTTACATATCGATAATGTGCGGTGGCCATCTCATCCAACCCACGATTCTTGCCATTCTAGGCATTAGCTATTGTTTATTCTCATTCTTT
This sequence comes from Dipteris shenzhenensis, assembly GCF_047967505.1. NCBI lineage: Eukaryota > Viridiplantae > Streptophyta > Polypodiopsida > Gleicheniales > Dipteridaceae > Dipteris > Dipteris shenzhenensis. The sequence goes on from NC_141618.1 coordinate 13,016,323, forward strand.
GAAAATTTTCTATCATTCTTTTTACTGAGAAAGCTTTGTCTTCTACGTTCATCCAAAGAGTTGATTTTTTACCTTCTATTTTTAATGTATTTTTTCATGCTTGCAGAAAGTCAAAAAAACCTATAAGACTGGTGCATGCAAGATATTTATTTCTCAAATTGTAGTATGAATATGACTATTGAAATTTAGGTAATATGCTAGTGTCCCATCTATTTGCAAGATTTCTTTGCAATACTATTGGAACCTAATATTCTTGGTGCTGCTTCAATTTGATTGCTTACAACATTCCTCTCTTTTGATGCATGTTCTCGATGGGAAGTAAAGATTCGTAATCAGCAGTAGGGATAGCTGAATTGGGTACAAGGTTGAAGGATGACATTTCATATAGTCCATGATCCAATATTATTTAGGTTGCAACCAAGGATGAGTTATGAGTTCTTGTGAGCATAGTATTATTCATGTATTCATTGGGCTTCAATTCCCAAGAGGCACAAATCTTTGCATGTCACCAAGGCAATAATAAAACACTACCCCTTAGATTTGCGGGGAGGATCGGGTCCTGATGGACCCTGTGTCGTGTCCCATGTTCATTTTTTTTCACTCTTTTTTTCCCTTTAGGAAAATTTCATTAAAAGGTAGGATCCAAGTTTCATTTTAAGTTATATGCTCCATGACAAAAGAAAGAACTATGAAGTATAGTGAGTGATCAACGAATGAATTAATAAAGAAATACCAAGGACTCTAAAATTTAGACAGCTATGAGTGACAATAAGCGGGTCTGTCAGGGTTAAGTAGAAGCTACCCACTTTGAAGTAACCTTATTGGATTTTTAAAATATATTTTTTATTTTTTAATTTTTAAAACATCATCGGCTTGTATTATCTCGGGTGGGTTAGTCCCAAAAGAACCTAGAGTACAAAATTTGGCCAAAAGTGGGAGTCAACCCTAGGCCTATGCTGTGAACCAGCAAGGAGAGCGCTTGTAAAAGGACTAACTAACAAACCTTGACTATGCAGGTCAAGGCCTCAACCACCACGCAGTCTCTTTCGTCCATAGTGTTAGCAACATCTTTCAGCAGAGATTTGAACTGACCTATTATCAATCCATTACCATAGCCCATCTTAGCTTTTTGCCCAAAAACCAACTGATTCCTATGATACCAAATTGCTAACAAAGTAGCAGCCCAAAAGATGGGCCAACACGTAGCCAAGGTCGAAGGGCACCCATTGGCATCACCCAACAATCCCAGTCTCCAGTTCTGCCTTATGCAAAATTTGGCCATTAGTCTACCATTCCTCACCGCTCTTTCGATCTTGTTCCACAAGCTACGAGTTGCAACATAGTGCCAAAACAGTGCATTAGGCTTTCCACACTGAATTGTTGCATAGGGGGTATATAGGGTTTATCTCGAATCTTTTGTCCAGGCCAGCCCTCACAAGCAACTACTGGTGTAATACTTTCCACGCAAGGAAACTCAATTTTCCAAACTTGCATTCCTGCCAAATTTCCTTCAGTCTTTTTCTCCACCAACTGGAGGAGCAGTGTAATCCCCATTTTTTGTTGAGGTTGAGAAACACACGCGGGGTTGGGAAGATATTCTTGTAGATCCCTTTTGCAGTAAGCTTTTTGAGACATGTCTTTCCAAGAAGCCATTTTGAGTTTCTATCGACTAGGCTGGTCAATGCAGTTTGTGGGCTAGTTGTTGGGTAGTCCATGCAGAATTCCACCCAATCCATTCCATGTCATCTTAGCAATGTAGGCCTTTCAAGCACATATTAGCCCTTGCATCATATCAGCATTGGCTCTCAGTGAATAGCTTCTCATACCATAGGAGGCCTTTCCAAGTCCCCACCTTCATTCCTTTTCCTTCTCAATAAACCACTCTGCTAACACTACTGAGGGGGCGCTGCTATGTAGCAAGAGTGGCAGCCATTTCCCCACCAAGGACAGGTTTTTGGTGGAAATATCAGGTAGCCCTACACCTCCTAGCTTCTTTGGGTCCTTCAAAGTGTCCCACACAATGTAGTACATTCATTTCTTTCCATCATCTTCAGCCCAAAGAAAGGCTCTAAACACCTTCTCAATCTCGTTCCAGTGTGTTTGCTTGAGGGCCCAAACTAAGGCTACGTAGGTGACTGAAGTCGATAGAATGTGCTTTATGATTAGTAATCATGCATTCCAATTGAGGGATATGCCATGCCATACCCTCAGTTTAGCTTTAACCTTCTCTTTAAACCTTTTTTTATACAGATAGGCCGATCCCAATCAAGGGCCCCAAGTACCTAATGACATCACCTCCTCCTATCCATTGTATCAGCAGTCCACTTAACTAATCTGTGGGGTATCTCTGAAGAGCTTGACTCCATAAGACTTAAGCCAATTGCATATAGAAGTTGATGCTTGGCAAAAGAGGGATATTGAATGCATTAGGGCATCTACTAATGATCTCTCTTCTAACAAAAGGCCATCAAGTCATCTGTAAAGAGTTGTAGTACCAACTGCTCTCCATTTGGAAGTCTTAGACCATGCAGCCTACCTTTAGCTACTTTCTGCTTCACTAAATGTATAAGGGGAACTGTGCTAATTGCAAAGAGTAAAGGAGCTATTGGGCACCCCTGTCTGATAGACTTGGTAAGGTCAAAAGCCCCTACAATCCCACCATTCACACATAGGGCTGCTGAGGCATTCCCGAAAAGCATTGTAATCATGTTGTAGAACCTAGCACCCAACCTGAGTCTCCTAGGCACCCTCAGAATGGAATCCCATCTAATGCGATCGTATGCCTTATCGAGGGTCCAACCCCAAAAGAAGGCACTTTTGCCTTGAATTTTTTGCAAAATCCATAGAAAGGTTGATGTTCAAAATGTTCTCAAAATATCTCGATTCTTCACAAACCCACTCTGTTCTTTATCAACCTTCTTGCGTTTTTTCAACTACATGGGTGCAATTTTTTTTAAGAATTTCTTTTGGATAGAGCCTGATAGCCGAAGCCAGTGCTTTTGTGCAGTCATGCACCCTTGTTTTGGATTTGCAAATTCTAGCAAAAATAGACCCCCCCAATAAAAAGATTAGTATGTTTGGCATGGAATGCTAAAGTAATATAAGCATGCATGAGAAGAAGGTGGTCATTAGAATGCATGAACAAGGACAAGGAAAGAGGGGAAATGAAAAAAATAAATAAAATCCATACAATATAATGTATGGCAGAGTTGGCACAACTCTCTCCATAAATTTATAATCATAGGGGAGCATGCCTTTCTCCCATTTTGAAAAAGATCACCAGTGTTGGAGGTGTAGCATAGAGGAGAGTGCATCAGTGTTGGATATGTTGTGTAAAAACAAAGCAATCTTGCAATGTCGTACTTATGTGAAGGCTGAAGATCGTCAAATGTAGTTGAAAAATATATTTCTTGACCCACAATACATGGAGGTGGGCAAGAGCAAGGCAAAGCTTACAGCCTCACTCAAGACTATCGCCAATGGCTTGGCCTTCAGTACTGGATTGCAAGCTCCAATGAATCCTTAATCTTCTTATCCCTTCTACCGACAATTGTCTTGCTCACCTTTGGTACATATACTGGGTTAACTTCAATTCTTTCAACTACAAAAATACACAAAATGTCAATACCAAAAAATACCAAACCAACTACAAGGCTTCCCACACAGTTGCATATAGCTATGCATCTTGCACCCGACCCACCAATACACACAATTTTCATAAACCCTTAGCAAAAGTAAAAAATTGCACGTATCCATTCACCTATAACATCACTCATTTTTCTCAGCTATCATGTGTCACATTTGTGCACATCGCTCAATCACTTATAGGCAAATTCCATAGGCATTTGATCAAATGGCCAATTCCCTAGAATGGAAATAGCCACATAAAGAAACATAAACTTTAGATCTTCCAGTAGTGCGTTTTAGTTTACTCCAGTAATGTCCATTGGGAAACTGTTTGTGACATCCTCTACATTGTCATAAATTCACAACAACAGACGACCTATGATTTCCATTACCATAGGATGATAGAGGAACGTATCCCCCTCTAGCTCTCAAAAATGGAATTTCCTCACAAATCTCATGATCGCATAATGCTCCATCTTAAGGGAAAATCAAACAACACGCGTCGGTAGCTCTTAGTGTGGGTTGTAGAAGAACACCAACATCTTCATCTTATTTATCTCTCCAAAGGGAAGCAAACTTACAAAATTTAGTAGTCCTGGAGTCCATGACTAGTTACTGGAGCTTGGAGGCTTTCAACAGCCCGAGCATGTACTAGCTCAGCTACATCAAGAGGCATTGGGAGAATTGGATATAATCATGGACCATACAGGTTTCGTAGGATGCCTCAATACCTTTGTTAAATCGTCGATAAATTGTTAGAGATGTCAAGGCCGCACAACCTCATAAGTTTGCGGGTCAACTGTTGCGCTACGAAGTTCTTAGAATTTTAGATTAGTAAAGGCTGGAGCAAACGTTAAGCTTGGAAGTCCCAGTGTAAGCTTCGCTTTATAGCTCGCACTGCCTCGTAGTAACATCTTGAACATAGCAATACATGGCAGAGTCTCGGTCGCTCGGAGCCCACCATCTCTGCTCTTTCTGAGCGGGTTAGGTAGGACTGTCTTACAACTGGCCATCCTCTAGAGTTTCATATTTTGTGCTAGATGGATCATCAGAAAGATTCAGTGCTGACTCCTCAATGCCGCCCTTCTTCCTCTTCCTTTTGGCCTTCACCGTATATACTCAGCGTTGCTGTTCAGTGCAAAATTGGATTGTAGATGCTCAAAAAACCGATGTGAAGTGGCACGGCATCCTTTATGTCCAATGGGAACCTACACCACTTCTCCAACGAGCCCCCAACCGTCCATCCTTCATGAACTGATAGCATTAGCACCATGAATCTCCATGCCGTCGGCGGACCCTACCAGGATTGTTTAATGGGACTGCATATGGCACCTTTACTTGCACTCTCCAATTGTTAGGAACCATAACGACTTATTATCAAATCAAGCTCTTCTACATTATAACATTACACCTACGAGGATGTCATTCCTTGTCGCAGCCTTGAAATCTTTTACGATTTTCAGGATTTTGTCTATCCTTAATGCACATGGTCTAGAAAATTCACCAAATTCCGTTGGGCAGCATACACCGAGAACTGACCTTATTTGACAATCAGTTGACGATAGGGGAGGGTCACCATTTGGCTGATAAGCTGTGATAAAGCAGGGCAAGCCGATTTAGTCAGGAGGCATGACAAGTGAGGCGTATGCACGCAAGTAATAATACACAAACCTCAGGAGATCTATGTATTTTTGTTTTATTTGTGGGTCCGTGCATGTGTGTGTGTGTGTGAGAGAGAGAGAGAGAACGTCAACCATATCGCTTTTGCTGAGCACACCTGGCATCAGGAGGCTTTGAACAAAAGGAAGTGGTGCTTTCCTCAATTGGGTCGCAACACTATTGTTAGGATAAGTTTAGACCCACGTTGTATCTTTTCTTATTTGGTTTACATTATGCAACATGGCTTCATAAGATTTGAGTATTTCAAAAAACATCTTATGAATATTATAAAAAACGATCTAGTGCTGGCCAAGTAAAAAAGTACTACGATTTTCCCGCCTGATTGATTTTGGCCATGTCGTTCTTGGGTGCCTGCTTCCCACTCACGTCAGATCACGTAACAAAGCATCCCTGAGCTACATCTTTTGGCAAGAGAAGAGATCATGGGGCCTTCAGCAGAAACGCCATTGATTGATGAGCGCTTTCCTGGTCAGCTTCAGTTAACCCTGCCCACATTCTACAGCAGTCGTGGAAAGGTTTTGCAAGCACGCCGTGTCACAGTCCTTCAAGCTTTGCATAATTTCGCTGCCCATTTCACTACTGGTGATTTATACCCATGCAGGATAAATTTCCAATTCTATTTCAGGAGATGAATTTGTGATCGTCATCTGTTGATAGGTTGCCGCAGAGATGTTCTTGCTTATGTTTAGTGCTTGCGGTTCCATCATGGCTGGATTGGATATCATGGGCCAGGCGAGTGCTGTAGCCTTTTCCTTGATAATGATAATCTCTTGTATAGGCCACATCTCTGGCGCGCACCTCAACCCGGCAATCAGTTTTGCGTTTGCTACAACCAAGCCATTCTCGTGGTCCCAGGTAATGACCCTTTTCACATTTCTCGCAACATCGATCGATCTGCAGGTGGGTCCATCTTGGGCCTTGGCGTTATTTGCGCATTGGCGTTTAGCAACCAAGAAACTGGGAATTATAGGTGTAATGGAGAAACATATTCGTCAGCCTCTAGCGAAAACTGAAAGACGAGCTCGAAATGAAGTGATCAAACGAAAGGGCTGGGTATGGAAATTCACAGGTAGCATGGTACGCTGGAGGGCAGTTGGTGGGAGCCATTTTGGGGACGTGGGTTGCGAAGGTTCTCTACAAAGCAGACAACGGCGTAGCATTGACAGAACCCTGTGGTGGATTAGCCCGGGCGTTCGTCATGGAGTTGGTACTGACCTTTGGCCTTTCCTTCGTGGCCACTGCCATGAATACAGAACCAAAATATGTAAGTGCACCTCTACTTGTAATTCTGAAATGGTTGCTTTTCTACCTCTTTTCAAAGAGAGAAAAAAGTGGGGGGAAGGAAACTACTGTCTGGTATAGATCTTTTGAAGACCAAGTAGGTCTTTGAAGCAGTAGAATGCCTAATGCATCATATATGGTTTAAAAACAGAAACAGAGATATTCTAAGAGAGGGTTATTGTGCATGCCTTCGAAGAAAGCAGGGGCACTGCCTTCCTAAGCAAAAACACTGGCTTCTGGAATATTCTGAGAGGTGTGAAGCTAATGTCAAAGAGAGAGGTATGCTGTATGGCTTTGAAGAAAGAAACGACCCTGCTACCCTAAGCTCTCCTTCCATCACATGAGTCCCTTATCTACCTAATTCACAAGCCTTGATACTCTATTATTTGATGCTCACGAGTGGCTAAAAACAGGCACAGAAATATTCTGAGAGGTGTGAAGCTAATGTCAAAGAGAGAGGTACGGTGTATGCCTTTGAAGAAAGCAAGGACCCTAAGCTCACCTTCCAAAGATTGATAGTTAAGTGAAGTGATGGGTCTATTCTGAAGTAGTCCTTATACGATCTCAAGGATCTGATTGGAAAGAATCCTACCTTATTGTTTGACTTGTATATATGAGGGAGGTCCTACAAATGTGCATGGAGTTTTTGAAACGATGAGAGCAATCCAAAGCTTCAAAGGCTAACAACCAAGCTCCTATAATGCAGTTTCCATGGAGGATGGAATTGTTTGTGGGTTCCATCAATAGTCTATATTGGGTAGGATCTACATATGCCAAGCTATTGCCATAGTATATATTGGGTAGGATCTACATATGCCAAGCTATTGCCATGACACCATATGAAGTCGTATAGAGATTTCCCTATGCATGGCATTTGGCCATTTTTTTCTATTTATTGTTGGACCAGCTAATACATCATTGATTGTCACCTTGATCAATAGCTCCTCAGCTATTGCAATCAACCCTAACGCCCAAAAAGAAAAACCTATGTACAAATATAATCTATGAAGCCTCCATGGACAAAGAATGTTTTGCTTGGAAAAGCAACAAGCATTCACTTGTCTCATGCGTGAAGAGATACAATGCAACTCTTTGTATGTTTCTTTGATATTTTGGTTGTTTATAATGTTTAGCAGGTTATTGGTTCATTACAGAGTGGCATACAAGGTGCGCTTCCAATTGGTTTGACTATAGCTTTGAATATGCTATTGGGAGGATATGCACAAACTCTCATACTTAGCGTCTTATTTCGTGTGAAAATGGAGATTATACTACTTTAAAAACATTGAAAATTAGGATTGGTTCTATGGAATCATTTATAGCTCTAATGCAATATGCCAATATTATGTGTGTATCTTACGTGTTTCTCCTTGTGGGACCCAAAACAAACTGATTTATTTACATGCCAATGCAGGGGAATTTCAAGAGCTTCCATGAATCCTATAAGATCTTTGGCCCCATCTATTGTGCAAAACAATTACATACACATTTGGGTATACTTAGTAGCACCTCTGATTGGGGCCATTATGGGTGCCTTCTTTTATATAATCATTCAAAGGGTTACCTTTTAAAGCAAAACAAATGTGCATGAACATGCATACTTCATATTGTTATATATTTGAGCTAAGTTCAATTATAATCTGATATGGCTTATTAATGACCTTGTTATGTATTTCCTTTATTCTTAATTTCTTGTTTTCTTTCTTCTCTCTCTCTTTTTTTTTTTTTGGTGGACGTATTTTAGTAAGCACTGGGCTTGCCCAAGAGACTCCATGGGTCTTTAAAAAACTAGTATAGTTGCTTATACTTGAGCACTGATGACGACATAAGTGTTGCTTTGCTTGGTAATTATGTCTTCCTTTTGTCTTTCAAAATTTTTTTGTCAGCTCATTTTTCTTCTCTTTTGTTTTCTATTTTATTTTTTGTGTAGATTTAGGGACTTTAGACCAACAAAAAATTCTAAATTTGTATGATTGCATATATTCTAGTCTTACAAGGGCATATTGTTATGTATTTTTTGTGGAGCATTATGATTGTTCTCAATACTATATAAAAACTAGCCCTTGAAGTGATTTTCATTTTAGGCTTTGGCCTCGTTTTGTAGCCTTGCATGCTCTTGTAATTACCACTTCACAGATTGGTTTGTAACTGCCATTTCGATCAATTCAATCAGTCTATCTATAACTTGAACTTGTTTTGTGAGCTCACAAGTTGGATTTGAGCCTATAAAAGGTGGTTGTATGTTTTTTCTATGCATACGTACCCTTCTTTGAGGGTTGATCTACCTTATTTACTGCTACATACTACTCTAGATGATATGATAAGTAGTGTAGCTATTGTTGGAAAATATTTGAACATGTACTTCTAGCTCAAGTCTGAGCTTCTAGTATCATGCTTGAATACATAGTGGAAAATTTAATTGTCCATGACATTACTTTAGAATCTAGAGCCTACTTGGAATTTGCATACATACATGTAAATGTAACCATGCTCAAATCTAGAATAGTAAGCTATGGCAACCAATGATTGAATAAGAATGCTTAACGCCCCAAATGATAGTTTCACAAATTGTATCAATCAAGATAGACGGCTTTGATAGCATATTTTGATTGGGATTGCATGTGGTTCAAAGGATGAATTGCATTTTTAATCGTAGTGTTTCTTGCTCTCAAAAAGATCAATGATGCCATTGTTTCTCATTTTATTGATGGTGTTATCCTCTCAAAGATTACCAACCTTCAAAGCTTCAATGTATAGTACATCATACAAGGTGATCCTACTCACCATCTAATTTTGAGACGATCAAGAAATGCCAATGTTGCCTTTGTATGCAAAATTAGAACTGTAGGTAACAAGACTTAACATGGGTTGGATATGCGAATAGGATGACCTCACTCTCAATCCTCTCTTGTTGAAGATCAATTTTTTGTTTTGTTGGTTTGCTATACATTGACATTGGAAGGTGTTGGACAGTATTTTTCTCTCATCCCTAGGTTGACCAATCTATTTGGTGCTTGATGTGTACATAGTGCTTAGCGACCATCTTAGTGCTTGCCATGAAGATGGTCACTCCTTTACTCTAGGGTTTTCAAAGCATGCAACATCCTACTTGTTGCTTGGGATGCAAAGAAATGAGCGTTGTATTAACATAGGGTTGTGCAAACTTGGATAGAAGTGTATGGAGATGGGTGATTGAACAAGGTGAGTAAAAAACATGCAAAAAGAGAAAACCAAGTGCTTGTATTATCATTAAGTAAAGGGAATAAGTGCTCGTCACAACCAACTATAGCTGTAGAGGTGTTTGTGTAACAAGGTGTTGGTGCACAAACTTCACACTCGCTCACCTCGGCTCGCGGGTACTAGTCTATTTCAAGAGCAACATTGACTCAATCTAGTCAAGGACTACACACCTCAAAACTCGTCCTACTTCGAGTTTCACACTTGAGTAGATATACGACCCTACGAGACTAGTCTTTTATGTGAACCGACTTCTAGAATTTCCAGGGAACTTCTCAAAACCATTGGTGTTGATCGGACCAACTTATGTGGCTCCCTCCTACCTGTCCTTGCCTTTAGATCTCTTGTCACTTGGATAGTCAATTGACACAACCTTGGTCCCTAGTTCTTGTTTATTAGGCACTTGGGATGGCTAGTTTGACTTGAGGTCAACATTTTACCTTGGCTTAACTTTGTTCATGTCCTCATAGGTTGTGGACTAGCATGGACAAGCTGGTCATCAAAGTTGAGTGGCTAGCCTAACCGAGAGTGTCAGTGAGTGTTGGTCACTGATGATGCTAAAGGGAAAGAGGTGGTGGGCAAAGTAGGGGAGCCATGGATGCAGTGGTTGCATCAATAAGATCTGACAGTCGGATTGGGTCCTCGTTCCCTAAAGCCGATGTTATGAGCCAAGGATATAGGGCATTGATGATCTCGTTCGGATGTCGGCACCACTCTTCCTTCCATTGCTCGACCACTTGGCCCACATTATGACCTACAATTCCCAAGTGTGCAAATTTATACTTGTGCCTTTTAAATTGCACTTGTGGCATAGTCCATTTGGTGGTGGGGCTTCTATAGACTTCCAAGAGATGGTGCTACATGTTGGTGGCCTCAATGATGTGATTGTCTAGATTTGCTTGATGAGTGCAAGAGCTGAGTATAATGAGTGAGCAAGTGCGCAATTGGTCTAGGAATTTCATGCACTTTGTGCATGATAGTCTATTGCTTGGCTTTGAACATTGCTTGCTGTTGCCTAGCCTTTATCCTAATTGCAACATCAAACTCGTGACAAGCATAATCATAGAGAGATACATTAGCAAGCAACTAATTTAGGGCAATAACTTGAGGTGAAGGCTAGTACATTGGTAGGGTAGTGATAGAACTACTCACTTGAGCCAAGGCAACTTTCACGATTCGATAGGTCATTTGGAAACTGCCTTTGCCGCTCACAAAATCTTTGCATGGATATGGAGGGTTGTGGGAAAAACTTCCTTCTTTTCTCCAAAAAAGGAGACTTGTATTAATGCTTGGAAAACATCATAGAAATCAGCTTCCAAGAGGAGCTAAGGATGGTAAATAGAAAGAGAAAGAAACTTGCTGTCAAAGAGAACCAGCTTGTCTCCAAAGACCCTAGCTCATTGCCTAGGAAATCTTTGGAACAAGGGCACAACCAAGATGGTGGCCTATACATTTATCAGATATCTCCTACGGAAAGGATGTAAAAAACTCCTGCAGGCCAAGCCATGCAAAAATGCTCTTGCCTTTCAGCAACCACTCTCGATCTTGGAGTACTGCGCTTCTAGATGGCGTGCAAAGTAAAGATGATGTCTTGCCAGGTGGTGACTAGTGTAGTTGTCGGAAAGATTTGCTGGTTGCCCATCATCTGTTTGCACAACACGACACAGATGTTCTAGGCAGTAGTAATGGAGACCTTCTTCCAAACACTGTCTTTTGGTGAGGCCGTCGGGCATACAGAGGAAGGCGGAGATGCATCGTATATCTCTATTTGTGAGACTTGGTGGCCTTTAATGTTGTATGCTAGCAAAACTGGATCAACCGAGAAGGCATGCCTCCCTCTGTGAGCCATGCAACCACCCCCCATGTGAAGTCCTGTTGCATTTACTGTGTGAGTCATAGTCTTGAAGGCCACTAGCCAGATCCTCTGAGCCTCAGTATAGCCCCACAACACGTCTCCAAAACTCCTTCGGTGCAATAGAAGCATTTGCCATCTACCTTCATTTGCTCTAACTAAGGGGGGCTGATTGGCAGTCCCCCATGAGCCAATAGCCAAAGAAATATGAAATCTTCTATGGTCTCATGCTAGTCCAAAAATGAGGCTAGAAATGGGATATGACCTCTCGAGGAACATCCTACTCAACCTGATCGTGATCCCTTGAGGGTACCTCCAACTAAACCCTAAGCCCTAAACCGTAAACCTAATGAGGAAGCACTCTAAAAATATCTACTTGTGGGACTGCCGCCATTGTCCACTTGTGCTAGGAATGTTCCCATGTGCTTAGGGTGAGACCACATACCACTAGCTTGCCCAAGAGGGCTCTGCTCTACGTCTCCGAGTCAATGATGCCTAAAACTTTTCATGCATGTGGCATGATCACCGTTTGCCATGCTACTAGGGCTCTGGTTTTCCATGTGCCATCCGATGTTGCCAAAGGAAGGTACATAGCAAGCGTCTTATCCCATTAATCCCAGTGGAAGCAAGGCTATATATGAGGCTGTGGCAAGGAGGACCTGGTTAACTACCAATGCTCTATTGGGCTAGGGAGAGTTTAGTCGAGCTCCAATGCAGAAGCTTGTTTTGAACACTCTCTAGAATTGGGGCAATCTACTGCTTTGCTGGGATATCAATGCCCACCTACCAGCCAAAGTATCTTGCTGTCTATCCTCGTGGAATCCAATAAAAGCCAAAAGTAGCCCCCCAATCTTGAGCCTGCCAAACCTCCTCTATGCTCTTGAAGAAGACCATAGATTTGGTCTAGTTGATTCGTGCCCCGGAGGCCTCACAATAGATAGATAAGGCCCCCTTGACTGTATCAAGACTTGTTGCTGAGCCCTCCACATAGGAAGTTGTATTGTCAGCAAATTTGAGTCTAGCAACTCCTCCCCCTATAAGATTGGTGGTCTCATCCCTATGAGGCCGATTGCCTAATAATGTAGAAAATAGCCCAGTGCTTTTGCTATGAAGAGAAAAGGAAGGGGGCAAGGAGGCAACCCTTTTGGATGAAGCAAGAAAAAAAGGCCTCACTCGTGTGTCCCCAATAATCACCTAGCGGGAACTCCCTGCATAAAGAGCTGAGACCCCTCTAATCTACCTCTTCAAGAAGCCCAATCTCTGCATGGTTCCCTCCAAGAAAGACCACTCCACTCTATCACATGCCTTCTCAAAGTCCAAGAGAAGGATGTCAAGAGCTCAAAAGGGACTCTGGGTTCTTTACAACCATCTTGAGCTGAGGGACCCCATCATTTGCCACAACTGATACTCAGACTCCATAGGAGACTCCAACATAGTACCAAAACATCGATCAATGGAAGGAAGAATGAACTTATAATACCATGGGAGCCTCGAGAAATGGAGCATCATTGAGAAGCGAGGGACACAGTTGTTGAGAATCAGGGAAGATTTGGGGTCTCAAAAGGGCCTCCAATTAGTGTTTCCTAATATCAAGGGATTGGAGAGGGATTTAAGGTGTACCAATAAGAGTGCTCCTTTGTGTGGGGCAATGGTATATTGAGGTGTACAAAAGCACATGTTGAGCATTTATGGGTGGGGAGACCTCTCACGCATGGTTTAGATGCATGATCCTTACTTCCAGCCATTGATCTGAGTCTACAATCCAGGGGATACCTTCAAATTTGTGGTAGAACCCTTCAAGCCCATTAGATCAAGGTGTAGATCTAATGGATACCATCAAAGGATAGAGGGATCAAATCTAAGCCCTTGCAAATGGCAAGGACCTAATGGATGAGATCAAAAGAGAAGGGGGCTCAATTTAAGTCACCCATCTACAAATAGATCCAAGGGTGGAGATGCAAGGAAAAGGCACTGGAATACGGGCCATTGATCTCAAGGATATCCAAGGGTAGACATGCAAGAAAAAGGTGCTCAAATTTGCACTTTTGATCTCTACCATTAGATCTATCCAAGATCTGATGGTCCACATCAAATGGCGACTTCTCCCTCTTTATTGCACCTCTATTTTGTCAACCTTTGCCATTTTGGAGCCCACCAAAGGTGCCTCCCACCAATTTGAGCATCCTAGGCCTTTGATCCAACCAAAAACCACATCCATCTAAAGGCCAAGGTTAATTAATTTCAAAATAAATGTACCCATGTCAGTCGAGTAAATGCTAGGGGACCCTTAGCCCATGGGATAGCATAGTGGGTCCACTTAGTCTTAGCTTAATCCATTTATGAATCCATTCCTTATGAGGCCCTTTTGAGACCCAATTCTCCCCTAATGTCAATTTCCTCCACCGTGAATCCGTGGTACCAGGGAAAAAGATAGACCAAGTGATGGCCAAGGAGAATGCGCTCTGTTCCACAAGACTTAGAGTGGTGGTGGGGGAGCTCAGCTAAAGAATGAAGACACCTCTCCCAGAGATAATGACCTTGTGTATGTGGTCCCATCCACCAATGCCAAGCTCGTCTGAATCCAATCCCTCACCTATCTCCTCATGGGCATGAGGCCAACTATTCTGCCCACTATTGTCTTGTCTTGTAGTGACTACACTGCTTTTTCACCTGTTGCTTGTCAGGATGGGAAAATAGAGTCTTAATGGTTGTAGGATTCGAGGGTGTTGCCATAGAGCCCCTCTGGCCACCAAGGAATTCTAACTCCAAACCAGACAAAGAAATCTTTCGTAATTGGGAAAAACTTCCATTGCAAAAGGAATGGGCTCAGCTACTACTAGAAGAGGTCTTGGGTGATAAAGTGGAGAGAGAGAGAGAGAGAGAGAGAGAGAGAGAGAGAGAGAGAGAGAGAGAGAGAGAGAGAAGCACATGATACAGCTTCCTGTACACTATGTTATGAACATAAACATCTTTATATACATGAGAACCCCTTAGGGTTAGGGTAAGGGTTTGCCTTAATGCCCTTGAGTTATGGTGCAATTCACACCATCCTTAACACCCCCTCTTACATTGCATTGGGAAAGTAGAGGGTACATGTACAAGACCTTTTTGTGGATTTTCTTTGGTGCATATGATAGCATCCAAAACTAAAAAGAAAATTGAAAAGAAACAGAGAAGTATGTGCATGTGTGAGCAAAGTGAGACTATGTAGCTTATGTGATGTTATACATAACGTGCATCTCCCGCTTTTAAGTTTAGGTCATCCTTTGCATTTGGGAACAAAGCCCAAAAAATAAGTTGAAAGGAAGAGGAAGGAAAGAAAAAAAGTAAAATGCCACTTTGATCAAAGACTGGTCGATCAAAAGATGATTGGATGAAAAGCGGTGTGTATGGTTGCATGCCGAGTATGTCAAAGCTAAACATGTCATGAGTCTTCATGGACTGTGTAGCTACTCAGTAGAAGAGTACAAGGTGTCACCAACCCAAAAGAACTGATTGCAATATGTGAGGTATGCTGCAGTAATCTCTGTCATATGGTGCAGGGTTGAAGAAGACTTTATAATCGATGTGGATCTCATGTGGATAGAGTGATCCAGGAACTGAAAATCTAGGGTTAAAGGTGCAAGTATAATACTCTACTATGTTGATGAAGAGGCCCATAAAATTGACAAGGTATGGCAAATTGTCAAACATGTATGCTCAACTATCATGAGACAAAGGTGATCTAATGTTTGCATAGCTAAACATCTGTTGGCGTGGGATGTAGCATCTTTCATATGCTCTTCAAGAAGGAGATGACACTATAAAGCCTATAGGCATGAAATACAATTGAAAAAGTCCTAGAAGCTTGAAATACAATTGAAAAATCCTAAGATGTCCTTGAGGTGAATGAGGTGCCAAATGTTGATGTAGGGACAGATATGGAGTCCTGGATTCAACCACTAATATGAATCAAGTAAGAGCTATATACTACAATCATAAGTGCATGCTGAAACACTAAGGACTATATACTACAACCATAAGTGCATGCTGAAACACTGAGGTCCCCAAGTTGCACTATGGATGAACCGGATAATGTTCACTACACTGGGACAAAAGTGTTGGAGGTGGTGGCCTTCATCCCTCGGGTGGCTAAAAATGGAGCATGGTTTGTGTGTGAAGCTAGCGCGCTGTCGACACATGGCAATTTGATGGGAGACTAATCCCACATGCATTGGTGCCTCCTTCGGGTGCTTGAATATAAAAAGACTTGTTTGTCCTCTCTCTCTAATCCCTCTTGGGACTTTTTGGGAGGAGAGAGAGGTTCGATTGCATGGCTAGGGGGCGGCGTTTGGGACCCCCCAGTACCCAGTGCACACGTGGCAACTTCTGCGCCAACAAGAACTACACTGATGCATAAATATCCTCATGCTGAGGAATGATCTGTTGATCTGAAGAGGCGGTGATCATTAGATCCAAGGGTAGTACAATGTGGCATGACTGAGCTGATGTTGAAATGTCCTCAAGATTGATTTCCTGATGTGAACTGCTCGTGGAAACCATTTCCAAATATATCCATTTCATACATGAAAGCATCGGTTATGGATGCTAGAATGGAATCACCTAAGGAGTTGGATGCACTATGGCATATATCTCCACATTGTGAGCACATAATGGAAGTTGAAAACCAAGAGAAGGGCAATGGCAAATGGAGAAGGAGGAGAGAGAACCAAGAGCCCGATGTGGTGGGTGCTCAATCACTCTTATCTTCTTTGTTTCTCATATATATATGTTGATTATTGTGTACATAACTAGGCTTAATGCATAGTGGCCTCTATCCCCACAACCTCCCACTTAAAGGCCAATGTGCCTTTAAGGGAGAACAACTAGTGAGCATACTATCGAATTCCCATCAATACATGACAATACTCAAATCATTGCCTAGATAGACTCTTTGTCAGCATATCTGTAGGGTTATCATCGGTATGAAACTTTACAAGCTCTATCCGCTTGTCCTTAAGTACCTCCCTGATGAAATGGTACTTGACCTCAATGTCTTTGGTCTTTGCATGAAAGACCAAATTCCATGCTAGTTGAATAGGACTCATGGAATAACTATGCAATGTTGGTATACCTGTATGAATCCCTAAATCTCCCACTAGCCAATCAAGCCATATATTCTCCTTGCAACCCCTGTGGCTGCAACACACTTGGCCTCTGTGGTAGATAAAGCAACACACTTCTGTGCATGACACATCCATGACACCGCACCACCTACAAAGGTGAATACATAACCAGCCGCAATCCACATGCCCTGCATAGTCGAAATCGAGTCGAAATCTATGTACCCAATTACACACACCTCTCCTCTGCCAAAGTAGATGCACATCTCCTTGGTACCCTTCATGTACCTCATGATGCACTTAACTGCCTCTTGATGCCTCTTTCTTGGATTAGCCATATATAGGCTAACAACTCCCATTGCAAATGCAATTTCTGGTCTAGTAGCTATCAGACTCCCAACCACTGATGCATAAGGAACCTCGGCCATCATGGCCCTCTCCTCATCTGATTTGGAACTATTTGCCTAACACAATTTTAGATATGGAGGCAATGGAGTACTTACTACCTTTCCTCCCTCCATATTGAAACGCTGCAACACTTTTGTAACATACTTCTTCTGTGAAAGACAAAGGAGTTTCCTACTCCGGTCACGCATGATGCGCATACAAAGAATATGACTTGCAGGTCCCAAATCCTTCATTTCAAAGGCCTCATGCAACTCAGCCTTCAATGCATCCATCTCATAAGTGTTCTTGCTAGCGAATAGCATATCATCCACATTAAGTGCCAGGAGTATCAGGCTATTATCCTTAGCCCTTTTAGTGCAGAGGCAGTGATAAATCTCACTTCTTTTGAAACCCTGGGACTGAATGAAAGCATCAAACTTTTGATACCATATTCTAGGCGCTTGCTTAAGGCCATATAGACTCTTTTTCAGCTTGCAAATCAAATGCTCTTTGCCCTTTTCTTCAAAGCCTTCCGGCTGTACCATATAAATTTCCTCATGTAGATCCCCATGCAAGAAAGCTGTCTTGACATCCATCTGCATAAGCTCCATATCCTCTGTTGCCACAAGTCCAAGTACACATCTAAGTGTGGTCATCTTAACAACTAGAGAGAAGATCTCATGAAAGTCCACACCCTTCTCTTGCTTGAACCCTTTAGCAACCAAATAGGCCTTATACTTAGGCACATCATCACTTGTGACCTTCATCTTGTAGACCCATTTACATGGCAATGCTTTCTTTCCATGTGGCAAAGAAACCAAGTCCAAGTCTTATTTTTCATGAGTGAATTCATCTCTGATTGCATGGCATAGTCTCACTTGTGCTAATCCTTAAGCATCATATCCTCCTTGTAGCAAGAAGGCTTCCCTCAGCAATCAGTAAGCATCACATAATATGCCCCTGGGACAAATCTATCAGGCGGTCTAGACACTCTAGCTTATCTTCTCAAGGGCATTTTATCTTGCTCTCCAGCTTGCATATTAGCCTCATTTGGCTTAAATTTTTCACCAATAGATGATCCATCATTGGCCCTTGATTGTGTACTTGTGGGGGTAACTGGTGGCACCATGTCCTACACATTTGGTGCATGGATAGTTTGATATCTATCAACATATGCAGGTGGATTTGCATCCTAGAAAGTGATTGCCCACACTTTTCTAGTTGCACATCCATGATTGTCACATAGTATTCAGCTCTGCCTAATGACCGTGTAGGCATGGGACTACATACGTCTGAATGCACCAAATCAAGCTTTTCAAGCTCTTTCTTTCCCCTTCTTTTATGGGCTGATTTACTATGCTTCCCATCAAGACAATGCTTACAAAATTCAAAGTCAAAAAAACTTAAATGCGATACATAACCCAAATGGCATAAGAGTTTCATTCCATTCTAGCTCATGTGCCCCAATCGGCAATGCCACAAAGAAGTACTTGGTTGCTCAGTTATTGTGACAACATGATCAGACACCCTTGATACATGTAAGGAATATAATGTCCCACACTTGGCACCTCTTGCCAAAACCATAGAGCCCACTTGCCTCTTCACTGGTACATTTTTGTAGTAGCATGTGAACACAATGCCATGTCATCACATGTGCCACCGCATCATTTTGACCACTCTCTTGTGATCAAAATTTGGCTATTCTTTTGGGAGCCATAACTTTTTATCCAGGTGGAATTTGGAGGAGCTGTAAGTAGTAAAAATGATCAACAGATCACGCTCTACGTGGCGAGTACATCAGATCTAATTTTTTAACTTTTCTACAGGTCAGAATAATTCAATCCTCATCATCGAAACCATTACAGCATACCATAGAGGAGATTAAAGTCCACCGAGCCAAGTAAATATAAGATCTTCTATTTCCTGGTATACAATAAGATTGTGAACTTAAATAGCTTTGACTTACCGATGATCCATCAACATGTGCAACACCAATGGGGGGTACTGGTTCCGGCTCCTCCCCATACATCCACAAGTGGCGCATGATAATACGACGTTGATGTCGTACTTCTCGCTTGCAATGAGTGCAATGACAGTATAACCTCTCCGTAAGCCACTTCATGCTCTCGGGCATTGGCGCATCATCGGATGAGCTTCCACTCGTCCCTTCCATCTACACTTATAAAATCACAACATAAGCATGAAGAGGAGATATTGACAATTATAAAATAGCATGTTTGAGCTTCTCTTGAGGCCATATAAAAAAAGTGAACAGTAAGTGTCGCTATATAGCGACGCTCTGTTCCGTCGCTATATAGCGACGTTTTTAATTAAAAACGTCGCTATATAGTGACGAATAAGCGTCGCTATATAGCGACGCTGTGGGTTAAAACCCGAAACGCACGGCGTTTTGCTCAATCCATTCCCTAATCTCTCAAGTAAGCAACCCAAAATCTCCTCCCACCTATTTTCGACGACCTCCCATCTATTCCAAGCAACCTCCCACTCTATTTTCCACTCCTCACCCTTCTCCTACCTCTTGTACTCCCTCTCTATCCTTCTCCCTCTTTGGTTTCTTGAAAGAAAGTTCTTCAAGAGGTGAGTTTGTTTCAACAATGTAGGTTGTTTGTTTGTTAGCTTTAGTTTTGTGAGTGTTTCTTCTTGTATTGCTAAACCTGTAAACTAGTTTTCATGCTTGATTTGAAAGGATTGAAACAAAAAACGAGATTTCAAGAAAGAAAGAAAACTCACCTCTTTTTTATGTATTTCTCTTTCTTCTCTTTCTCCTTGTCTCCTCAATCTCCTCCTTTCCTTGTCTCCTCAATCTCCTCCCTTCAAGAAGTTGCTTTTGTAATCTCCTCTTTCCACTAGCATCTTATTTGAAAAAATGGGTTGTTTTCTCTCTTTTGTAGGGCCAGTCCACTACACCGAGCGGGACATACTCTCTCTTTTGTAGGGCCAGTCTACTACACCGAGCGGGACATACTTTTTCAGGTAAGTGCTTCCTCTTTTTTCCATTTATTATTTTTGTTATTTGCATTGGCCTGCAGCTAGCGCCTTAAGTGATGGGCGTAGGAACCCTCTCTTCCCCTCTCACTCTTTCCTTCTTCCCCCTTCTCTTTTTCTCCTTTTTTCCCCTTCTCTTTTTTCCCTCTTCTCTTTCTTTTTCCGCATAAGCTCCTTCTCTTTTTCCGCATAAGCTCCTTCTCTTTTTCCACATGAGCATAAGCATGAGCTTATGCTCATGCATGAGCATGAGCTTATGCTTAAGTTTCCGCATAAGCTATGCTTATGCATGAGCTTATGCGGAAATAGAGAATGAGAGAAGCATAAGCTTCTCTCATTCTCTATTTCCGCATAAGCTCCTTCTCTTTTTCCGCATAAGCTCCTTCTCTTTTTCCGCATGAGCATAAGCATGAGCTTATGCTTAAGTTTCCGCATAAGCTTATGCTTATGCATGAGCTTATGCGGAAATAGAGAATGAGAGAAGCTTATGCGAAACTCATTCTCTATTTCTGCATAAGGTCCTTCTCTTTTTCCGCATAAGCTCCTCTTTCTCTTTTTATGCATAAGCTCCTTCTCTTTTTCCGCATGAGCATAAGCATGAGCTTATGCTTAAGCATAAGCATAAGCATAAGCTCATGCTTATGCTCATGCATGAGCATGAGCTTATGCTTAAGTTTACGCATAAGCTTATGCTTATGTGTGAGCTTATGCAGAAATAGAGAATGAGAGAAGCTTATGCTTCTCTCATTCTCTATTTCCGCATAAGCTCCTTCTCTTTTTCCGCATAAGCTCCTCCTTCTCTTTTTATGCATAAGCTCCTTCTCTTTTTCCGCATGAGCATAAGCTCATGCTTATGCTCATGCATGAGCATGAGCTTATGCTTAAGTTTACGCATAAGCTTATGCTTATGCGTGAGCTTATGCGGAAATAGAGAATGAGAGAAGCTTATGCTTCTCTCATTCTCTATTTCCGCATAAGCTCCTTCTCTTTTTCCGCATGAGCATAAGCTCATGCTTATGCTCATGCATGAGCATATGCTTCTCTCATTCTCTATTTCCGCATAAGCTCCTTCTCTTTTTCCGCATAAGCTCCTCCTTCTCTTTTTATGCATAAGCTCCTTCTCTTTTTTCGCATGAGCATAAGCTCATGCTTATGCTCATGCATGAGCATGAGCTTATGCTTAAGTTTACGCATAAGCTTATGCTTATGCGTGAGCTTATGCGGAAATAGAGAATGAGAGAAGCTTATGCTTCTCTCATTCTCTATTTCCGCATAAGCTCCTTCTCTTTTTCCGCATGAGCATAAGCTCATGCTTATGCTCATGCATGAGCATGAGCTTGTGCTTAAGTTTCCGCATAAGCTTATGCTTATGCATGAGCTTATGCGGAAATAGAGAATGAGAGAAGCTTATGCTTCTCTCATATAAGCTTCTCTCATTCTCTATTTCCGCATAAGCTCCTTCTCTTTTTTCGCGTAAGCTCCTTCTCTTTTTCCGCATAAGCTCCTCCTTCTCTTTTTATGCATAAGCTCCTTCTCTTTTTCCGCATGAGCATAAGCTCATGCTTATGCTCATGCATGAGCATGAGCTTATGCTTAAGTTTACGCATAAGCCTATGCTTATGCGTGAGCTTATGCGGAAATAGAGAATGAGAGAAGCTTATTCTCTATGCTTATGCTTCTCTCATTCTCTATTTCCGCATAAGCTCCTTCTCTTTTTCCGCATAAGCTCCTCCTCTTTTTATGCATAAGCTCCTTCTCTTTTTCCGCATGAGCATAAGCATGAGCTTATGCTTATGCTTATGCTCAAGCATAAGCATAAGCATAAGCTCATGCTTATGCTCATGCATGAGCATGAGCTTATGTTTAAGTTTACGCATAAGCTTATGCTTATGCGTGAGCTTATGCGGAAATAGAGAATGAGAGAAGAGCTTATGCTTCTGTCATTCTCTATTCCCACATAAGCTCCTTCTCTTTTTATGCATAAGCTCCTTCTCTTTTTTCGCATGAGCATAAGCATGAGCTTATGCTTATGCTTATGCTTAAGCATAAGCATATGCATAAGCTCATGCTTATGCTCATGCATGAGCATGAGCTTATGCTTCAGTTTACGCATAAGCTTATGCTTATGCGTGAGCTTATGCGGAAATAGAGAATGAGAGAAGCTTATGCTTCTTTCATTCTCTATTTCTGCATAAGCTCCTTCTCTTTTTCCGCATAAGCTCCTTCTCTTTTTCCGCATAAGCTCCTTCTTTTTTTTCTGCATGAGCATAAGCATGACCTTATGCTTATGCATAAGCATAAGCATAAGCTCATGCTTATGCTCATGCATGAGCATGAGCTTATGCTTAAGTTTTTGCATAAGCTATGCTTATGCGTGAGCTTATGCGGAAATAGAGAATGAGAGAAGCTTATGCTTCTCTCATTCTCTATTTCCGCATAAGCTCCTTCTCTTTTTCCGCATAAGCTCCTTCTTTTTTTTCCGCATGAGCATAAGCATGAGCTTATGCTTATGCTTATGCTTATGCATAAGCATAAGCATAAGCTCATGCTTATGCTCATGCATGAGCATGAGCTTATGCTTAAGTTTCCGCATAAGCTATGCTTATGCATGAGCTTATGCGGAAATAGAGAATGAGAGAAGCTTATGCTTCTCTCATTCTCTATTTTCGCATAAGCTCCTTCTCTTTTTATGCATAAGCTCCTTCTCTTTTTCCGCATGAGCATAAGCATGAGCTTATGCTTATGCTTATGCTTATGCTCATGCTCACTCATGAGCATAAGCATAAGCTCATGCGGAAAAAGAGAAGGAGCTTATGCGGAAATAGAGAATCAGTTTCCGCATAAGCTTCTCTCATTCTCTATTTCTGCATAAGCTCATGAGCATGAGCTTCTCATTCTCTATTTCCGCATAAGCTCATGAGCATGAGCTCATGCTCATGAGCTTATGCGGAAATAGAGAATGAGAGAAGCTTATGCGGAAACTGATTCTCTATTTCCGCATAAGCTCCTTCTCTTTTTCCGCATGAGCTTATGCTTATGCTCATGAGTGAGCATGAGCTTATGCTCATGTTTCCGCATAAGCTCATGCTTATGCGTGAGCTTATGCGGAAATAGAGAATGAGAGAAGCATAAGCTCATTCTCTATTTTCGCATAAGCTCCTTCTCTATTTCCGATGCCTATGCTTTCCGCATAAGCATAAGCATAAGCTCATGCTTATGCTCATGCATGAGCATGAGCTTATGCTCAAGTTTCTGCATAAGCTCATGCAACTTGCATGAGCTTATGCGGAAATAGAGAATGAGAGAAGCTTATGCGGAAACTCATTCTCTATTTCCGCATAAGCTCCTTCTCTATTTCCGATGCCTATGCTTAAGCATAAGCATAAGCATAAGCTCATGCTTATGCTCATGCATGAGCATGAGCTTATGCTTAAGTTTCCGCATAAGCTCATGCTTATGCGTGAGCTTATGCGGAAATAGAGAATGAGAGAAGCATAAGCTCATTCTCTATTTCTGCATAAGCTAATTCTCTATTTCCCACTCTATTTCCCCCTTCTCTCATTTCCCCCTTCTCTCCTTCTCTATTTTGCCTCATCTCTTTCCCCTTCTCTATTTCCCCCTTCTCTCATTCTCTATTTCCTCATTCTCATTCTTTTCTTTCCTTTCCATCTTCTTTCCCTCTTTCCTTTCTCTCTTCTTTCTTCTTGCCTATGCCTATGCCTATGAGAATGCTTATGTTTGTTTTTTTGTTTTCTGTTTTCGTGTTTGTGTCTATGTTAGACATGGGATCACGTCGCTCATCCGACGAGTACGGACAGCCTCGCAGGAGGAGAGCTCATGATCTATATGCTCCAGAGGACTTTGATTCCTCTCAGGCGACTACCCCGAGGACTACCCCTGGTCCGACTCCTCTCGGACCTAGCACTGCGACTACCCCTGGTCCGACCCCTCTTCCATGTAGCATTGCGACTACCCCTCGGGGAACTCCTTTGCTAGCCGCGCATGGTTTTGTCGGGAGTCCTGACGAGTTTGTAGCGCAGATGAACGATGAGGAGGCAGCAAGATTCTTCTCTCTGCTCTCTCAGAGGACCTCTGCAATTCCTTCCCCTACACTGACGGGTGGACGTACTACCCAGCCATCCCCTCGCGCCCCTTCGACCGTGGGATCATCACCTGTGCATGCCTCCTGCAAGGGAAGGAAGAGTAGGATGGGCAGCTCATGTTGTGCTGACTCAGGAGATGTAGACGAGTCAGCACACTCACGCTCCTTTAGGTCTCCACTTGGTCCAGAGACACAGTATCAGTCAGGTCCCTTTCCCTCTCCTACTCCCACTACTACTCCTCGCTCCGAAAGCGGTCGCGCAGCTTCCACTCCTTCAGACTCTACTAC
Source organism: Dipteris shenzhenensis (assembly GCF_047967505.1). Taxonomy (NCBI): domain Eukaryota; kingdom Viridiplantae; phylum Streptophyta; class Polypodiopsida; order Gleicheniales; family Dipteridaceae; genus Dipteris; species Dipteris shenzhenensis. The sequence goes on from NC_141618.1 coordinate 13,040,885, forward strand.
CGTCAGTCCCCCTTACTCATCAGGGGATCTCTACTATCAAATCACATCTGCCTGAGAGATAATAGAAGATGAAAAGGGCAAAACACTGATGGCCACCATGAGGAGGTTGATGAGTCATCACTTCAAGAGCGGCATAAATACCGATTGGCGGTATCAAGATGCCCAAAAGAAGCAGGCGGTGATCGATGAGTTAAAACAAAGATACCCTAATCCACCAAATGTGGAGTTTAATGACAATTATATGCTCGAGCACATGGGTTTGGTCCTAAAGCATCGTAGATCAACCTTGCGTACTTCCATTACAAAGGGGTTGGCTAAACCCAGCTGGGCAGACAAAGCTGATTGGAAGTACTTCAAGAAGCAACATAGGGACCATCCCGAAATGTTTGAGGGTTAGAAGAGGGCTGTGAAGAGACGGCTGGACGTCGTAGGTACTTCGCACTTTGGTGCAGGCGGACGGTATGCGTTCGAGGCAACCGTGGTAAGTCTACTTCTTCCCATTTAATGTATTGTTCTATTTGTTTTACTTACATATTACATGTACTTTAGCTAACTCTAACGCTCGTAAATTGGATCCACAGCAAGCTGCGATGGGTCGTCTTTCTACAGATGCAGAGATGCGATGCGCATTTCGGATAGGAACAAAGCCGTGGTTCATTTAGCAAGAGGCAATGGGAGCGACAGTCGATTGGGCTGAGGTGGCTGCTCGCACGGTATAAGTTTACTCCTACTTGTAATCTCACTTTTTAATTTAAGTTCCAATATAATTTTTGATTTATATGGTTCACTCTTAGGGTCAAAGCTCAAGCGTGCCATCATCGGAGGCGAGCGATCAACAGGGGCAAGGATCGAACGCAGGTGCTGAGGATGAGGGAGAAGACGCAGGTGTCGAGGACCAAGGAACAGGCCAACAAGATGAAGATGATTCGGATTCGGATGAGTAGTGGTAGTAGCATTTTGTATATCCGCTCGTTTGAGCAATTTCATATCGCCCTTTCATAGGGTAATTTTGTTACAAACATTGTTGTATATGTCCGACATGTATATGCATTTTTTACTCATCATTTCACAAGAACAATTTTGTATCACCCCGCAAGCAAGGAAAATTTTGTTATAAACTTTCTTTTGTAATTACAAAAAAAAAAAGGATTAGTGGGGCTAAACAGAGCCAAAAGGAAGCCCTGTTTAGCCCCACTAACCCTTTTTTTTTACTTCTGTTAATCGTCGCTATATAGCGACGTTTACCAGTGTCGCTATATAGCGACGATTAACAGTGTCGCTATATAGCAATGTTTGCATCGTCGCTATATATCGTCGCTATATAGCGACGTTTGCCAGTGTCGCTATATAGTGATGCTTTATAGCGACGCTCCTTTTCCAACGATTTTAGCGACTTTTATAGCGACCTTTGCACCTTTGAAAAAAAAAAATTTTAATGTAAAAAGCGTCGGTATTTCCGTCGGAAAATGGCCTATGCCTTGTAGTGCAAGATAGGTATGTTACTTTTAAGAGACATAAATTTGAGTAATATTCATGTGCTCATGGATGCTAATGTGGATAGCATATTGTTTGTATGTTTAGGCATGGATAATTCCTTGTTTTGGACCATTCATCATGCATCAGTATAAGAAATATGCATCTATGTGCTTCTACTATTAATAGAAAATGCCTCCATTAACAAGGTGTTGGGGGCTAAAGGACTCTCCCAATAGAGTGTCATCGACCACAACCAATGAGAGAGGCAGAGATAAAGGGGAGGCTCCCCAAAAGGTATGCACAAAAGACTACCCAAAATGGGGCATGTGAAACTCGTATGAAAATGCTCCATATAAAGATATAGGTGGCTAAGCCTCCAACAGTCTCCTCAACCTCTATTTTCCCCTTCATAAATATCAAGATACCTATACTATGTGGTTAGCTATATGACTCTATACCTAACCATGGTGTATAGAGCCAGTTAACAATGGCATGGTATCGGTTCAGCCAACCCACCTCTGATAGGTTCATCTTTGATAACATCACAATCTCTAACTTCTAATCGGAACTACACACCTATACAGCCCTTTATGGCTAAGACAAAATCTATCACGACCCTTTATTGCTATGTCAAAAATCAAGTTAGGACCACTGCCATAGGGCATTTTAGTGGTCACTAATTTATACATCTCTTAGTTTAAATCCCATCTTCATCACAAGTTGTGGATGACCATCGTTGGCAAGAAAGCAAGATTTATAGGGCACCCCACCCTGATGCAAAGTGTTTGCTGAAACAACATCTTTTATTGAAGTTTAAAAGTATCTCGGCTTTGTGATCCTGGTATTGAGAAATTGTACTCGATATAGTGATGCGAATGTCGCATTCTTTATACAAGACTTTTGACATTTCCTTCCGTCTTTTTGTTTCTTTTATTCAACATTCTGACATTGTGTGTTTAAGTTGTAATGTGACTGAAATGCCTTACATTTTTGCCCCAACTTGTAAGCTTTGTTTTCAACTCGTGGGGTTGTATTACATGAACATTGTATCATGCTGGCTAACAAAGTAAAAAAGGGTATGGGTCGTTGGGTGGGTGGGGGGACAGTCCCCCCCCCCCAAACCTATTGCGAACGAGAGGGAAGGGGGAGGGGAGGAGGTAGAGGTTAGGGGGAGGGGGGGTCCTCCTCTCCTTCGACCTCCTAACCTCTACCTCCTTCGACCTCCTAACCTCTACCTCCTCCCCTCCCCCTCGAAGGAGAGGAGGATCCCCCCCTCCCCCTAACCTATTGCATATGCAATAGGTTAGGGGGAGGGGGGGGTCCTCCTCTCCTTCGACCTCCTAACCTCTACCTCCTCCCCTCCCCCTCTTCCCTCCCCCCACCACTGCCTCTCCCCTCCATGAACTTCCCCTCCAACTCCTAACCTCTACCTCCTTCCCTTCCCCTGCAACCCCCCTCCACCGCCTCCCCCCCTCCTCCCCCCCTCCACTGCCTCCCCCCCTCCATTGCCTCTCCCTCTGTCTCCACCTCCTAAACTTTACCTCCTCCCCTTACCCTCATCTCCCTCTCCACTGCCTAAACTTTACCTCCTCCCCTTACCCTCATCTCCCTCTCCACCGCCTTGGACCCTCCACCTCCTAATCTCTACCTCCCCCTAACCAACAACACCAATGCGTGGGTGCACGCATGAGAGAGGGAGAGAGAGAGAGAGAGAGCAAGTGATGAGAGGAAAGGAGGGAGGAACGGAGAGAGGAGGGGAGAGGAGAGAAATGTTGAGAGAAAGAGGTAGAGAGGTATGAGAGAGAGAGGGAGAGATGCGGGAGGGAGAGAGAGGAGGGGAGAGGAGATGAGGGAGGGAGGGAGAGGAACGACATACACGTGTGCAAGAGAGAGAGAGAGAGGGGGAGAGAGAGAGAGAGAGAGAGAGAGAGAGAGAGAGAGAGAGAGAGAGAGAGGTGAGAGAGAGAGAGAGAGTTGAGAGAGAGAGCTAGGGAGAGATGCAAGAAGGAGAAAGAGGAGGGTAGGGGAGATGAGGGAGAGGAAGGACATACACATGTGTGTGAGAGAGAAAGATATATATATATATATATATACAGAGAGAGAGAGAGAGAGAGAGAGAGAGAGAGAGAGAGAGAGAGAGGAAAGGAGGGAGGGAGGGAGGGAGAGAGGAGAGAGAGGTTGAGAGAGAGAGAGAGAGAGAGAGGAGAGAGAGAGAGAGAGAGAGGGATGCAGGAAGGAGAGAGAGGAGGGGAGAGGAGATGAGGGAGGCAGGGAGGGAGAGGAACGACATATGCATGAGAGAGAGAGAGAGAGAGAGAGAGAGAGAGAGAGAGAGAGAGAGAGAGAGAGAGAGGAGGAGGAGAGACAAATGTGTTAGAGAGAGGAGAGGCAAAAGGGAGATGGAGAAGGTGGAGGGATATGAGGGAAAGGAGAGGAGGAGGAGGTCGAGAGTGATGGAGGAGGAGGAAGATTCGACAATGAGGAGGGAGTAGGGATTTTAGGTTAGGGTAGCTTTTAGGTTAGGATGATTTGAAAATGAGGAGGGAAAAAAATAGGTTTAGGGTAGCTTTTCAGTTTGGATAAGTATAAGTAGGATAACCCTTGGTCCCTTGTTCATTCTTCAATAGTCTTGGTTCTCTCCTCATCTCAACCTATTGCACAAATTGGATTTTTTTCCAAAATGTTACAATAGGCAAATTGCTTTCTAACATATTGCATACGCAACAAGGATGCATTAAATTTACAAGCAAAAATCTATGAGAAGGTTTATCTGAGTGTGTTTTTCAAGAGATTTAAAAAATAGTATTTCTTTCGGAAACATGGTTTTTACACTTTTATTTTCGCTAAAACTAGATTTCTTTATCATAAAAATAAACAGACTAGTCACTCATTCATTTTTACATAACATAAATCTTTTTATTCATTGACATCCCTTTGTACCCTTGTTATTACCTAAAAAAAGAGTTGAAAAATAATTCCTTTAAGAAACATCACTCATAATCACTCTTAATGTAATAATATTATATATAAATAATTACTTATTAAACACATTTATATCATATGGCAATATCTTTCTAGTGTTTTTATATTATTAATAACAAGATATTTATGGACATGTTTTTAAAGAAGTTTAAATTACTATAAATAAGTATTAACTTAGGCCTATATATCACTCTCATTTGAGTGGCCGAATGAATATATTTGAACATTGGATGTGAAAGCTATGCACTTTTAAAAGTGCTGTCCAAGGTAGTTTTGCTAACGAAACTACCTTGGAAGACCTACTTCAGAGGGGTTTCGTTGGTGGCGAAACTACCTTGATGGCTTGCTTTAATGAGTTTTCATTGGAGAAACCCTTTCATGAAGATAGGTCGAAAGAGGTTTTTCAATGTCACCCCCTATTAAGTAAAAGTTGTAAGAAGGATCATAAGGGAATTTCATAGGGAAGTCTACTCTACATGTGGGTTTCTTCAAAAGCCATCCCATTATGTTCTCACCATTTCCAAAGATTCACGTAAAGATTCATGTATAAAATAGGCATTGCTATAATACTTTGCATATTTCTAAGTGAAACTATGTTTTCTTCTAATTCATATTTTTGCATAGTTGGAAGCTTTTTTTTTTTTCACTCAGACGCTCGAAAGATTTCACTCGAAAAATGCTCGTCCCCATGCAACAACATCCAACTATTGAGTTTTGATTTTTTTTGGGGATTTTCCATGAAGTCTCTCTCTCTCTCTCTCTCTCTCTCTATGGTGTTGCCGATTGTGGGGAGGTATAGGTTAGGAGGTGGAGGGGGGGAGGTAGAGATTAGGAGGTGGAGGGGGAGGCCGTTGAGGGGGGGAGGAGGAATAGAGGAGAGGGAGGGGAGGGTGGGGAGGAGGGGGAATTGCCACCCTCCTTCTCTCCAATCTATTGCATACACCAAAGGTCCCAGGGGGGAGAGATGGAACTGCTACCTCCCACCCCCCCACTATTGTGATGTAATAGGTTGGGGGGGTTGCCCCTCCTCGGGCCCTCGCTCTAACCTATTTCATACACAATAGTTTTGCTGGGGGAAGGAAGGGGGGAGGGGGGATTGTTGCCACTCCACCCCCTCATCCAACTTATTGCATATGCAATATGTTGGGGAGGCAATCCCCTTCCAACCTATTGCATACACAATATGTTTTTTTTGGGGGGGGGGGAGGGTTAAGTCTCTCTCTCTCTCTCTCTCTCTCTCTCTCTCTCTCTCTCTACACACACACACACATACATCGATGCTCTCTCTCTCCCTCTCTACCTCCTAAGAAGGTGTATGTTTACACCAAGAAGGTGTCTATATACACTACCTTTCTAGGAGAATTGGTCATCTATTGATGTTCTAGCTTTTAAAACAAAATCATGAGTGTATTCATATTTTTTGGACTTTTTTAAAGTTTTAAAATTGGACTTTACACAAGTCCAATTTTTTTGAACAGTGTGTTAAATGATCCTTATGTATCCATGAGTAAATGTCCCTTATGCATTCACACATTTAATAAATCAATCAAAATAACATTATGAGCCAATGAAAACAAGTCACAAAGGTAATATGTATCCATGATAAATGCCCATTATGTATCTATGAGGAGTTAATGCCCCTTATGTATTCACACAATTAATAAAATCAACCAAAATAACATTATGAGCCAATAAAAACAAGCAACAAATATGAAGTTTTGGCGACTTTGCACTTGTACATGCATCACTTGCCAAATAAAGTTTTGCCTACTTCAGAATAAACTCATCTACATGCTTTACACAATGAAGTCGACTCTGATGTTTGCTATGGACTCCATTGTGATGCTTGGGGAGTAGACTCTTTCTCTAGAGGCTTTGATGCTTTTGGCATATATGGACTCCTCCTTCGGGGCATAAAATTTGTATAATTTTGAGTGTGGACTTGGTTGTGATGGTTTAGGCATAGATGTTGTTGGAGGTCGTGATTCTTCGGGCATATATTAAATTTTTTCTTTTGAGCCTGGGATCAGTTGTGATGCCTTGGGCATAGACTCCTCGGGAGGATGTGATGCTTACAACATAGAATGAAACTTTCGCTAGTGGACTCTATTGTGATGCTTTGGGCATAGAATCCTCTAAATGTTGTGATGCTTTGGGTGGAGATTGAATCTCTACTTCCGCTCGTGGACTCTGTTGTGATGGTTTGGGTGTAGACTCCTCAGGCGTATGTTGAATTTCTACTTTTTCTTGTGGACTCGATTGTGATTCTTCGAGAGTAGACTCCTTTAAAGATAGTGATGCATTGGGATTATATTGAGTCTCTACTTCCTGAAGATCCTTTGACGTAGATTTTGGGTGTCTAATTTAGTTGAATTGGAGATTGAGCAATTATGTATCGAATGGTATGAGCCAAAAATGTGTATAGTTTTGCATTGGAATATGTGACATTGAGGATTGTGAGCCCTTCACATCAAATATTTCATCAAGGAGAAACTTGTAGTTGTATCATACTCTCCACCCATAGCTGTGTGCATGATTTTTCTCTACAACCTCGCATCTTTGTAAGTCCATTGCTTTCTGCAAGTCACCATCATACTTTGTGACTTGTTTGATTGCACTTATTAACCAAGTTGATGTAGACTTGTCCATCATAACATATAAGGGAATGAGTACATGCATCACAAATGATACATACCATGAATGTTATAATGCATTAAAGTACACTTACACTAACACATTGCTATGATATCTTGCCATGGAATTGGCAAAATAACATATATTCATGTGAAGTTCCAAAGTCGCCAAACTCCAACATTTTCTACATGGCCAATTAAGAATCTTTATTATGTGACTACATCTTACCTATGGCAAAACTAAATATAATTTTGCGGTGTCACTCACTCCTCATAATATGGCATAATGATAACTCGTATGTTGTCCATATTGAGAGATTGTAGCCAGGTACAAACATCTCCTATGGACTTTTTATTATTATTGAGCCATGAGGGAAGCAAGGAATCTATGACGTATACACACTTCCCAAAAATTTCAAAGAAACCAAGATATAATTATATTGCACCAAAAAATAAATGAACATTAGCTCATTAGATTCAATCAAAATATAAATTCTAAGTTAACCAAACCTGAGGGTGGCTATTATAGCTTTATCATTAACCTCTTTCTTACGATATTTAAGGATTTGAATCCCTTCTTCACCAAATGATGAATATTGAGATTGTTGTCCAATGAAAACCTGAACATCAGACTTGCTTCCCATGTCTTGTAGCTTAGACAAATCTTCAATGTGAACTGTGCCACTCTCATATGCTTTGAGTTCCCATATAAGCCAAGTAGTTGACTCTCCATGATAGGGAAGTCTTTTGGTAATCCTCTTACTGCTGTCTCAAACATTTTCTTTTCAGTTTTTTCGGCAATCACCATATTAATTAAACGTGAAGGGAAGACTATGGCCTTTCCTTCTTCAGATCCACGTGCAATCATTTCATCGTCCTTCCCCTCCTTCGTCTATACAAAAATACGAAATCTTGTGAGATTGATAGGTTATAGTTAAATATAATGCTTGTAAAATAAAGTAATCCCAATCATCCTTAAATTCTTCCTCAACCTTGTGCATAGGTTTTTTGAATTACAACACAAAGTATGGGTCATCTTCCTCATTCTCCCCAGAGAGGGAGTGACTAGAAGGTCATCCCCCTCTTCTAGATAATCATTGAGGTCATCAAAACTCTCCCTAAACTGTGGTGAGTTGTTGTTTGTATCTCCATTGTTTGTCACTCCATCTGAACATAGAGGGAGAACTTGAACTCTCCCATGTCTTTATAGTTTCAATGTTCTCACAATTGTCATGATCCCCTATGATGCACGCATTGTAAAAACAAGAAAGTTTTCTTGTTTTGATGAGGTGGTTGTTTGAAAAGCCCCATATGCTATGCAAATCATGAACTCTTTTAATTTTCTCGCAATCATGCCGCCTTCTCCTTTGCACTTCATCCACTTTCACTTCATGGAACACTTTATGTGTACTACACTATTCTTAAGGCTTTGTTTACTAGATGTTGAATGCATGCCTATGGCGAGGTTGGTTGTAAGCAATGTTATAGTATCATGGACATCATCGAGCTTTTCTTGAGGGCATGTTAATTGGTGTTTAAACAGAACTTGCTTAATACCATTACCACATCCATCATGTTCACTCTTGCCATGGCTAGACCCAAAGAAATTCCACATCATGTCTAGATTGGTAGACAAAGTAGAATCCACGGGTTTATTTAAATTAAGAGGCAACACCATCTGACCACACCCAATGTTATTTTATATTTTCTACATGGGGTTTTTTTTTCAGCCATTCCCAATGCAGTAGAAATGCATGCTGCACAAATGAGAGCTATCAAGCTCCCTATCCTCTGAAATGTAGAAATGGTATGTGCATTGCACTGACCTGGATTCCTCTGACACGGTCAGTAGATTGGCATTAATCATCATAGAAGAATCAAGCAAATGACTGTAAATGATATGCGCAAGAATTGTTATCTGCTTATTGTACCAGTGAGCACTATTTTGTATCTCATCTTGTTCTTAAAATGAATAATTTTCACCGAAATCTATGACAGAGACAATAGTTTCATGGGAGAAATTAGCAAGGCATATCCTAAACTGCTTATTCTGCTAGCTGGCTATGAAATTGTGAAGCATATATTTTGGGATGGATTGCACCACGTGAGCTATAAGATCCCTCAGTTGAGTGCTCTTATATGATAGTAGCCATCTCTTTTTATCGGATCCTTCAACATTGACATTTTCAAACCTCCTCCATTTTAAAGCAACATGGTTGTCTTCCCTCATTTCATTTGGATAGACATGAAATGTCTTCTTCTTTAGCTTCAAACTGCAATGCTTGCATGTGCCATGAACGCATTCAATGTGGTGCCACTCACGGTCTCCCTTTGGACAAACCACTGGCTCCCACAAAGACCTTAGGTTACAAAACCTAGTCTCCCTTGCAACACATGATGAGGATCTAGTTGGCCTATAGATTGCACCTTCATCGGGGAGACATGGGCATTGATCCCCATGGAGCAATGCTCCAACACGAACAGATCTCAAGTTATTCATAGCTTGTCGGCGGGCCAGGTCAAAGTATATGTGTGCTTTGCAACAACAAACATTCCTATTTTTGAGTTTCCAGAATTACCAGGCTTACAATGCTCAAAGCTCCTCTGCCCAATTGAAATGCTAGGATTTTGATCCATAACTTGAGATATAGCTCCATCTACTAACCCAACATGTAGGAACAATAGTACAATGAGTCCCCTTTTAAATGAAACAATAGTATAGTGAGCCCCCTTTTTACACTACTATGAGAAAAAGGAAAACAATACAAAACACTATAAAAAATAGTACGTGAAAAAATGTGGTCTAATTAAACTAATACAAAACAATTTCAACCCTCGGGATGATATAGTTACATGTAATGAATCTAATAATTGACCTAATCAAGCTACTAGCAAAACAAAATAATTTCAACCATTGTGCTGGTTTAGGATAGTCACAATTTCATCTATCGGGTTGTTTTACGATAGTCGAACACATTTAGGACAATCGCAATTTCAACTACTGGGCTATTGGTTTAGGACAATCACAATTTCAACCATAAGGCTAGTTTAAGACATGGTCACAATTTCAATCATCGGGTTGCTTTAGGACACAATCATAATTTCAACCACTGACACCGAGCTGGTTTAGCCTGATGGTCTTAACTTCACATATTAGACAATAACAAGTATATTGCTTTTCATTTCTGAATTTCACAATTATAAAATAACAATATATTTTTTTTCATTTCTGAATTTCACAATTTCAATCATAGAAACTACTGTTTGTCTTGAACGAGCACACTGGGATGGTTTAGGACAATCACATTAAGTCCAAGACATCCCGGTCTAGAAATTAAGTGGTATATGACACAAATAGTAGCAAATTAAATTTAACTAATTTAAGTACTAAGAAACACTGTAATTTCAACCATCGGGCTGGTCAAAACTAATGTCTGTTCAACCACGCTGGTTCAAGACAATCACATAACTGGTGGTTGAGCTTAACCAACCATGATTGGATGGTGTTCCAACCACCAGGCTAGTTTTGTAAAATAACATTATATTGTTGTTCTATTGCAAAATATATTACTATTAATTTTTACTCAACCACACTGGTGCAGGCCAATGACATAATAGGTGGTTGAGTTGAACCAGCCATGGTTGCATTATGTCCCAACCACCGGGCTGGTTGAGGATAATAACAATATGTTATCGTTCTATTGCAAAATATATTGATGTTAATTTTTGTTCAACCAAGCTGGTTCAGGACAATCACATAACTAGTGTTTGAGATGAACCAGCCATGGTTGCAAGATGTTCCAACCACTAGACTGATTTAGGATAATCACTTTAAGTCCAAGCTTGGTTTAATAAATGAGACAAGTAAACTATCTCAAAGCTCAATCACAAACAACTACCAAGTTGGTTTAAGTACCACTAATCTATGTTGTATCAAGCATGTGTATGATGTGCTCATTAAATACCTTGCATCCCATTCACTTTTTACAGATGTCCTTTCTATTTGGAGAAACTCTTGTATTTTTGTGCCAAAATGTCGTCACTTTAGCAATGACTTCCACACTTAGGATGTCTCTCCTTTTCTTTCATTCTATTGAAGTCCACAAACTTCTCAGATCGAGATGATCGTGCATTGCTTCTACTCTATGTTCAACCACTAGAACCACGTTGGTCCTTCTGATTGACAACATCTTCGATATTCTGTGCCCAAGCCGTTTCTTCTTTGTCTCACAGGACACCAACAAGCCACTTCTAAACACCCACGACTCTTGACGATAGCCAGCAACCATCGGTAACCTTTGAATGCTCCAGTGCCTCCACACATGGCTCCAACGTCTTTCACAATGAGCCATCTACTCCGCCTCCAAAAAGATGCAACAGAATCGCTCCTATCTATAGCCGTTGACCATCGACCTCCAAAGCAAGATGTCTCTGAGAGAGACGATGCCACATGGCAGATAAGGCCACATGGCTCTCCAAAGACCACAACCACTGGTGGTCAACTATAGCGCATAGGTAAGCAAGGCTTAGTTAGCCTTTGACACGTGGCAGATAAAAAGAAACCATGGTCAAGTTACATTGACTCAACTCGACTGCCACATCATCAAGGCGGCCCTAGTGTCACATCACCATGTGCCCATGTGCCACATCATAAACCTACCCAGTCAGTAGCCATGTCAGCATGCCACATGGCAGTGACACCTCATCAGTGCTAGTTGGGCACCCTTGTCTCTCCACAGGCACAATTTTCATTTAGCATGTGACCACTCACTACCACCTTAGCACACTGCTCCACAAGCATTGTTTTTGCATGTGACCCTTGATTGCCACATCATCATTGAGCACATTTGCACTCCTTTTGCCCCTCCACCTAGATCAAGCCATATCTCTTGATTCAAGAAGAATTTGAGGGCCCTCCAAAAAGGAAAATCGCTCGATTTTTTGTGCTCTACGCACTCGTCACATCACATGCACATTTCGGTGCAAGTATCACTCACTTTTGAGCCTTGCCACCATCTACAAATCCACTTCCTTCACGCACATCAGCCTCTACATCGATGCATCTGACCCAACACATAAAAAGAACAAAAGAAAAAGAAATTATTTGCTATTCTTTCATCGGTCACAGTTGGTATAGATCTAGATTAGAGTAGACTAGATCACCATAGAGGAGACAATTCGAATTTTTACAAGTTGCCAATCTAAGCCATGCCCAAAATTCCCAAGTAGTTCCTAGTCGAAGTCAGTCCCTACACTCACATATGATGTCACATCATCAAATTACCTGAAACCTGATGTTCATAAGTTCAGTGAGTAGACTTCAGAGTGTTCAAAGGCATTGACTGATTGATTAGTGGTCGGATAGCACATGATTTGATTTCACACATAGATGCCATCATTGTAAAGCCTATTTGGCTATTTCATGACATTGTGCACTTTATTCCATCCTTGTAAAGCCTCTTGGCTATTCTCAGCTTCATTTGCCACAAGCCTTGTAGCAGATCGGATTATATATTACAATTCTACCTTCACTGATAGTTCAGATTTCAGTTGATCCAGTCAGTATTTTGCAGTTGATTCAGATAGTGATTTTCACGACACTTTGCATTGAGAACATTTCTTGCACCATGTCTACGACTAGCAACCTCAATCTGGAGGCATCTGCTAAGCTAGACAACTCCAATTATAGCACATGGAAATACCAAATGGAGATCATTCTTGTACTTCAAGACAAATGGGAGTATGTCGATGGATCTACACCTAGACCATTGGACAATCTAGCTAGCAATAGTGCTACTCCACCTGTTGTCACAGCACCGGTAGTGGGATTTTTAGCTACACCAATAGTTTTTGCACTTGTAGCAGATCCTGCCATTGCCAAAACACAGGCAGAATGGGACAAGAAAGACAAGTATGCATATCATCTGATCAAGCAGAATGTGCAAGATGTCATGCTAGGATAGCTCAACACCGTCAAGACATCGAAAGAAGCATGGGATATGTTTGCAGCTCTCTATGAGTCCAAGAATACTTCCAGGATTCTCACACTGAGAAACCAAATCAACCAGAGTTTCCGCAATAGCAACCAAACCGGTCATGCTTATGTACTTTGGATCAAAGACTACAACAATCATATTCCAACAGTAGGAGAGACCATGAATCCAACAGAAATGGTTCAAGTAATCCTGAATGGACTAGGAGAGGGATATGAGAATCTAGTCCAAAGTATTGCCATCCGATGGAAAATTTCGACACTAGAAGAACTTCAGTCAGTCTTAGTTGGTCAAGAGCTCAGGATGCAAGCCATTCATGCATGCAAAGGTCATTCTAATGATCAGGCATTCATAGCTTCTAACAAAAGCAAAGGCAGAGGTAGAGGTAGATCATTCCAGAGAGAAGTGGTCATCATCAACACAACAAAATCATCATCAAAGTCAAAATCAACATCAACATTGAGGATGGGAAGGGGATATGAAAGGTTAAGATTGACCTCCATTGTGTAACCAAAAATCCAAGAAAAGCAAGGAATATTTTGAGAGCCTAGGTGGGGAGAGGAGGAGGGAGGGGGAGGGCGGGAGAGGGAGAGGGAGAGGGAGGAGGAGGAGGAAGGAGAATCATAATGAGGCCCTTTTGAGACCCCCATTCTCCCCTAATGTATAACACAAATGGGATCCAAATTGATAACAAGCTATAGTAGTGATCAAGAGTATCATAATGGCATGCTCACAAGTATTGAGGGCATTATAGTAACAGATGTTGATGCAAAAAAGGTTTCTTGTGTTGCAAGTGACTCAAATATACTCACTGGTATAGAAGACTTGTCTTGTGTTGCAAAAGACTTAAACAGGATCACTGGTATAGAAGACTCGTCCTGTGTTGCAAGTGACTCAAACAGGCTCACTAGTATAGAAGACTTGTCCTGTGTTGTAAGTGACTCGAACATGCTCACTGGTCTAGAAGACTTGTCCTGTGTTGCAAGTGACTCAAACATGCTTATTGATATAGAAGACTTGTCTTGTGTTGAGAATAATAAGATGGGACCACAAAGAAAAATACACGCAAAGATCGATGGGATATGTGATGCAATAACAAGAATTGATGATATTAGTGACAATGATCATGATGTTAGCACTCGAATGCAGGGCAAAGGGGGCAGAGAATCTGAGACTTATCATGTTTTTCGTAATATTGTTGCTAGCATGCTAGAGAATATAGATGGGAGAATCTTGAGTTACGAAGGAGAAAGAGTTCAACCACAAAATTCAAGAGGCATTGGCAACAAATTGACATCAATGAACATGTCTACCAGATTGCCATTTCCAAGATATTATAAGGCATCAAATAATTCTCAAGCCCACACAACATTTGATTATAGAGATGAAGATTCAAGGGAAATGAATTCGAGGTTTGATGGTCTTACAAGTGGAAAATGCAAGACACTATTTACAAAAAGAAAGTATGTGAGTGTGAAGAGGCGAAGAATCATGGCATCAATTCCAGAACCAAACAGACATGTAATGTTATCCGAGGAGAATATGGAAAGGATGCTTATGCGAGTTTATTGCAAGAGAGTTTGCATTAGAAAAGTTGGGAAAGATGATTGTGTAGCCATACGCCTTGGTATTTGGAGTAAGACAATGCCTAATAGACATAACTATCTTCTTCAAGAGTTTTCATGCTTTCTTCATCAAGGCACTAATCAAGATTTGAGCACAAGACACATGGTTAATGGGAGACCCATTTGCAATCAAGGATATCAATGGTTAACTGTGGACTATCACATGGCACATACTGGACCATCTGGGTAGAGGTGAAAGAAAAAGTGGTTCATACAATTCATGGAAATACCTATAAGCTTAAATGCCATGGAAGCACTATACAAAATTGAAAGAGATTTAGAAGGCACAAGCCAAAGAGGCAAAGACCAAAGTTTGGCAGCCGGTGGACCCACAAGAATGGACCAATTTGGCAAATCTTAAATCTTATCCAATAGAAAATCTGACAATAAATTCGACCACAAGTCCACCAAATAGTGTGATATCAAGTCTGAGAAAAGGTCCGACAACAAAGCTGACAACAAATCCAATAACAAATTTGGCCACAAGCTTGACAAGCAGTTTGAGTCTAGGGGACCAATCAATAGTCTAGGAGCAAGGGGCGAGTAGTCAAAAAGTATGAAGAGAACCTCGCAACCAAATTGTTTCAAGCCCTAAAGCAAGCATCCATCAAGATTACATTGGATCAATTGTTGAGTTTGGATCTAGTATTTTGTGAGGACTTTATTAACAATTGCAAGGACCACCAGACTTGTTTGTAAGATCCGAAACTCAAACAAGATTTTTCATAAGAATCCACCTAACAAAAATGTGGTGAGGATGTCATTCATAAAGAATAGATGCCCATGAAGAGTAGATGAAGAAAACACTAACAGTAAAGGAACATGAGTTGGAGGAACTAAATTTGGGCATGACAGAGAAGCTATAGATATTAAAACTTAGTTTACATGTGAAAGGAACTTTTGAAATAGAATTGAGGCAAATATTGATGGGATTTAAAGATGGTTTTTTTTTGGGGGGGGGAGCAGAAAAGTAGAGTGTATTTATTGCTTTATAACATGTAATAAATTAAAAAGATATCTCCATGAGTATCAATTCTGACTATATGAGCACTTACATCATGAAATGACACAAAACTATCAACTTCAAAACTGTTGTCTCCGTGCCAACATGGACTTAGGTAGAACAGAATGTGTGTGCGGAGTAGTGGCAAAGCTCTGCTTGTACTTGCATAAGGCTAGAAATAATCCCTCTTAGAAATCCAACTTGCATGTTCTACATGCAAGTTCTACATACGATTCCTACATGCAACTCCTACATGCGAGTTCTACATGCAACTCCTACATGCGAGTTCTACTTGCAACTCCTACATGCAAGTTCTACATGCAACTCCTACATGCAACTCCTACATGTGATTCCTACATGCGAGTTCTACATGCAACTCCTACATGCAACATGCGACTCCTACATCCTAGTTGCAACTCCTACATGCAACTTCTATATGCAAGTTCTACATGTAGAGAGAGAATGTCTTGCAGTTCCTACATGCAGAGAGAGAAGCCTCCAACTTGTATAAATACCCCATAATGGAATGAAGCCCACACTCTTTGGGGCATTGTGTTCAGTTCTACTTTGGTTATCCAAGCAATTGTCTCAAGTGTCCATGCTTCCTTGCACTCAACGTCCAAAAGCATGTCCTAACCCTCCAAACTTGCAACCCATCCTCTCCCTCTCCTCCTCCCTCCTCCTCCTCTCTTCTCCTCCTCCCTCCACCTCCTCCTCCTCCCTCCTTCTCCTCCTCCCTCCTCCTCCTCCTCCACCTCCTCCTCCTCCTTCTCCCTCCTCCTCCTCCTCCTCCTCCCTCCTCTCTCTTCTTTCCCCCATGCTCTTACACCTTCTTCCTCTCCCACTCCTATGCTCCCCCTAAACCCTTAGTTCCTCAACCCTTAACCTTCATGATCTATGAGGGAGACGAGTTCTCCACCATGTACTCTACCTTGAACTTTGGATCCTCCTTCTAACCTTGGAACTTCTTCTAAACCTTGGAACCTCCTTCTTAACCCTGCAACCTCCTTCTAAACCTTAGAACCTCCTTCTAATCCTTAAACTCCTCCTAAACCCTGCAACCCCCAATGAAGGCGAAAGCCTTCATTACCTCAACCATGATGATACACGTTCCTTTTACACATGCATGCACTATGTTTGCTTACCATACTTAAGCCTACGTCTCTCATCGGAATACAACTCGAGGTCCTAAGCTACACATATACTACAAACGACAACCCCTATATATATGTAGCTGACAAAAAACCTCGGAACCCTGCATACTGAGAATACCCTGCTCTACCTGCAAAAGTTGTGGGAAAGAGCCAACATTTGGTGCCGCTGTTGAGCAGACTAGTGTCTCATGTAACGAGTAAACATACATACGTATGTGTAAAAAACAAACTACTTCTAACTTTCACGAACATATCACTCAAGAGCTAGGAGAGCTAAAATTTTTCCAACTCCAGTTAATAAAATAAAATAATAATAATTCCTAGCTAAAACTCTTCGTTACCGGTTTAGGAAAATGCATGTTTTCTCGAAAAACAACACCTTAAGGAATAAATTGGATCATGTGATGGTTGTCAAAGTGTAGAGCTTGAAATTCTAAACATTTCTCCTTTTTACGAAAACACATTTTGGCACAAGCACCCAAAGTTATGGGCAATCAATGATTAAAGGTTCTAAATGCCATAACCCAAAAGAAAGACTACTCAAACATGGACAAATTCAAAGGTGCACATGTGTTTGACTAAATCCATAGCTCCCCCTCCTTCCCTGTAAAGGTGCACCCATCCCTCTCATACTTCATCTTTCACATCTTGCCTCCATCCTCTTCCCCATTCTGAGCCCTATGCAATACACTCCTCCCTCTCCATCAACCACCACCCTACTCCCATCCTCATAGGGTAGGGTAAGTTACTTCGAGCCCATCTTGCAACGATAACCTAGCCATCCACCCATTGTCCATTGGTCGTTAATAATCCCGTTACATCGAGAAAGACTTGGAGAGCGTTCAGGTGACCATCTCTTCCTCCCTTTGGATTTCCGTCAAAGTTTTTCGTCCGTCAAGTTTTTTCTTTTTTCCCCTCCCCCTCCACCATTCCCCCCTCCACCACCATCCCCACCCCTCCCCCCCCCCCTTCCCTCCATTCCCCCCCCCCTCCACCACCACCCCCCTCTCCACAACCCTCCCCTCCATTTCCCTCCACCACCCCTTCCCCCCCCCCCCCCCCCACCCCCCCTCCCCCTCCACCACCGCTCCCCCCCCCCCCTCCCCCTCCACCACCCCCCTCTCCACCCTCCACCCCCCCCTTCCTTCTCCTCTACACCCCCCCTGCTCCGTCTCCTCCTGCACCACCACTCTCTTCCCCCCCTTCTCTCTCTCTCTCTCTCTCTTTTCCCCCCCTTCTCTCTCTCTCTCTCTCTCTCTCTTTTCCCCCTCTTTCTCTCTCTTTCCCTCCCCCTCCCTCTTCTCTCTCTCTCTCTCTCTCTCTCTCTCTCTCTCTCTCTCTCTCTCTTTCCCTCCCCCCCCCCCCCCTCTCTCTCTCTCTCTCTCTCTCTCTCTCTCTCTCTCTCTCTCTCTCTCTTTCCCCCTCTCTCTCTTTCCCTCCCCGTCCCTCTTCTCTCTCTTTCTCTCTCTACTCCCCCCTCGTCGGCCACTCCTCCCCTTACCTATTAGCAAAGGCTTAGAAGCCCTTGCTATACCAAGGGGCCAAGGCACCTGCAGCGGCACCCACAACAAGATGGCCCCCATGCACAATGCTCACCCAAGGCGGCACAAATCGCAACGACGCACCAATAGCGGTGCCCGCCTCGCCTCCGTGCCCCACCTCCCTACCCGTCTTCCCCTCGCATCCGTGCCCTCACCTCCGCCGCGCCCCGAACTCCTCCACCCTCTACCTCCTACCTTCGCCCTTCATCCCCCTCCCCCTCCCCCTCCCCCAAACCCCATCATCCTCTCCACACCTCCCTCCCCATTCCCCTCGAGCCACCACCCCCCTCTCGTCAGCCGCAGTGCGACACCCCCCCCCCCACAAAAAAAAAAAAATTTAAGAAAAAATTTAATTTAATTTAATTAATATTAAAAGACACCCTAACCTAACCCTAGTTAGGTTTAACCTAGGCTAGGTTAGTTTAACTTAGGTTAGATTAGATTTTACCTAGGCTAGTTAGGTTAACTCTAGGTTAGTTACTAACAGCTAGGTTAGCTTAACTAACCTTCAGTTAGTAGACTAACTCTAATTAGTGAAAGTAGTTAGGTTATAGTAATTGGGCAGTTAGGGTTATAGGGTAGTTAGACTAACTAGAATTAACTTGGTTCAAATCCCTCAGTTGGACTTAAAGTCCATTCACACCAACCTTAAGACCAAGGGCCCCCCCCAAAAAAGGCCAATTTTACCCCTTCTTCAACACTTCGTATTGCGCCCATTTGGGACCCAAACTGGACTCTGTTTGAACTAAAATTTCACCACAGAAAAACACCATGCTATGAGGCATTTTTCCAGCCCATTTCACACCATTTTGGCATCCCTAGCACTCACTCATTAGCACCCCCATGTGGGCCTCGTTTTGCACTAATTTGCTCGTATCTTTACGTCGTGACCTCCGATTGATGATCCGTCTATATCGACACATTTCCCTACACACGTGGGATAATCTTAGGCACATTATTAACATGACGGTCCCTACAAGACTAACACCACTCTAACCCTCCAAACAAAACTACATCAACACCCGCACTTGCGGTGGCAGTCTCACCCTTTTCAACTCACCCAATCTACATGCAGCTATGCTTCGGCCAATGCCTCTGACTCCAACACTTGCAAAATCTACATACAACTCCACTGCAACCACTGCCTCTGACAATCCTCTACCCCGAATCCCCCCCTGAAATTGAAGAAATCCCTTTAACTCCTCCATGCCACAACATGGCTGGATGCCATCGCCATGATGATGGAGATATTGACCTCGATGCAAAGGCTGACAATTTCTTTAATTGTAGAATTAATAACAATCAAGGCAGGAGCCCCTCGGAAAAATTGGAACTTCCTAAATATAATGGTAGGGGAGATCTAGCCCGATTCCTCCAGCATTTTGATGCCGCATGCCGAGCAGGTGGAGATTAATCCCATGAAACCAAGGTGGCTTGGTCTCCCATGTACTTAACTGATGAAGCGTCTGAATGGTACCTAGACCTCCTAGTGGAAGAGCGAGCCACATGGGACCTACTTCAAACAAAATTTAAAAGACACTTTCAAACGGAGAGGCTACAAGATGATCCCGCTCTCTAACTAAGCAAGATCAAACAAGGCCATTGAGAAGATGTGCGCACGTACCTGGGCAAGATGAAAAGATTAATCGCAAAATGTGACCCACGCCCCGATGCAAAGTACCTCATAGCCTGGTTCATTATAGGACTAAGAAAGAAAATCCGAAAGGATATGAAAGATATTAGCTATGAAACGTTCAGTGCTGCTCATGCGGCAGCCATTGACATTGAGGATGGCATGATCGACTCTGACACTAGCAGTGATGATGGCAAATCTAGTGCACGAGATAAGCGCTCTAAAAAGGGCAAATCCAAGTCCACTGCCGAAACATCAAATGAAGATTGCCTAGAGGCCATGACCATGAAGCTGAAAGAAGACATGATGTAGGCCATGGAACAAAAACTTCACTTCTCTCATCCACCAACTCAAACATATCCATAGTGAGAAAATGTCTGGTGTCCACACTGCATGGCCAATCATACAGCAAATGAGTACCCAGTCCTAAGAGCCAGGATCATTGCACAAGCAAATCCACTGCCAAGGTTGTGGTGCCATATCTGCATCGGCGGCAGCCATGATGAAAACAGTTGCATCTTCAACATGTGCAACAACCCGCCTCAACCTCAACAATACCAAGCGGCACCCATGCCAGTGTACAAGCAACTGGCACTTGCATAAGAGCCCCTAGCTCCGAGGCTAAATCATGTTCCTGTTCGGACACAAGCCCCACAACTACTCAAGAATCCAAATCCACGACCATATCTAAGAGCACCAAATCTAGCTCCTCAGGTAGTTCCAATACATCAACTGCAAGCCAAGGAAGTAGACTCGCCATTTGAGTATGAAGCAGAGTACCCAGTGTACTATGTAGAAGGTGCAGAGAGACTAATACCAATCTATGCAAATCAAGTACGTCCCAACACATATCGAGCGCCAATCAAGTGCTACGGTTGTGGAGAAAATCACTGGATCGCAGAGTGACATGCCTGTATGGATTGTCCCATGAGAAATAAGGTCCCACAACAAATAGAGGTTAAGCCTGATGTCCCAATCAGCATTATTGGGGTGGACCATCAAAGTTTGGGGCCGGCAAGCATAATATCACAACCTGTGAATGTAATTACACACCAACAGAAAGAGGCTTCCAAGGACCCTAACATTCCAATCCAACCAAAGCGACTTCTTAAAAAGAAAGCACAAGTGCCTCCACCTCCGCCAAGCAATGAGCAGCCGAGCTCATCCACATCAACTCCCAAGCCTCAAATAAAAGAAGCTCCATACCCAAATGCAGAGGTGGAGAAGGCTCATTTTCAGGCACTTCAACAATGGGTACAAAAGGAACAAGCTCAATTTGAGGTTGTGAAACAAGAACCAGATCCAATCCATGACTTGGCCCCACAAAGTATTGACACTATACTCAAGCCGTTGTTCCAACAACAGACTCAACATAATGTACCGCCATGTCAACTTGAAGGAGCTGCACTCTCTAGCATCCTGAGTTGCCCTATGTCAATTCCCATTGGAATCGTCCTACGGAATTGTCCCAATCTCTGGGAGAGTTTCAAAGGATGGATTGAACTCGCAAATCCCTATCCACCTATGAACGACATCAAAGATATCCCTGTGCGGATGGGTGAGGGAGATGACATACGCAACATTATTGTGCCTTGAATCCACAAGGCATATAATGAAGTCCAAGCCATAGTGGATGGTGGAGCAGGTGTAAATGTCCTATCAAAGGAGCTCTACGATGAATGGGGTCTCCCACCAATGCAAAAGGCTAATTTCAACATACGCCTTGCCGATGATTCATGAGCTAAGCCCTTGGGAATAGTGAATGGCATGTCCACAAAGGTTGCAAGAGTCTGCTTTTCCCTTCAATTCACAATCTTGGATCTTCCCAAAAAATCCTATCAAATCTTACTGGGATGTCCTTAGTTACGGGAAGCATCAGTCCTCCATGACTGGGGAACTAATAGATTGACAATCCAGAATCACGACATCGCAGTCAGGGTGAATGTGGGGATAGGAGTTATAAAACCAATTGTGCCTAGAGCATTGGATGACACATCTTCAACAACAATCTCAAGAAGATCAGCTCCCCTGCAACAGCATGCCATAGCGGGCGATTCACAAAGCAATGTCAATAACTAGATACAAACATTGGCAACCATCGACAACTGCCATTCATTAGACCCCATCTTCTCATAGATAGATGCTATGGTGCTACATGTAGATCCTCCACTCACACATGAAGAATTAATCAATCTAGAGATGCCATTCTTTATGGCTGACCTCGAGTGGGATAATGAACCTGAAGAAGGTACCCATACCAATGATGACTCATATTTTCCTTAGGACCTTGAAACTAAGGCTGAGAATGCTGAAATTGAAGATCAAGTCTATGACAATGACTTAGCCATTCTGCATGCCCTAATGGTAGTCGAGCTTTCAAAAATTGAAACTCTAAAGTTGAATAACAACAGAAGATCCCGCAAGAAAGCTAAAGGAGGAAATCGCAGAAAAGCCAAGGTCGCACACTTCAATGAATTCGAACGAGTCCAAACAAGGATCATCAAATTGTATCTTGCAAATCCAGCTCCCTCAAAATCAGAACCACCATCTCTTGAATGGTCCCCTGAGGGACTGGAAGAGTATGTGCAGGAAATGAACCCTTACTAGGTGGGAAACACCTTACCAATGGAAAAGTTACCCCACAGTTCCCAACGTAAGAAGTTTCAAGAATATAAGCCACATGAGGTCTCCAATATCAAGAGCATGGGATGAGTGTGAAGTTGCATTTGGTTCTACTGCTACATCCCATGATGTTTCTATGGTTGGTGCCTTACGTACTGACATTGTCAAAGGGAAACATAGTATAGTTGCTTCTACACACCTTGCACATGATATGGTTGATAGCATTAATGTCATGGCACATGATGCTTTTGATTTTCTCTTTTTCAAAATATTTTTTCCTTGATGTATATACCTCTAAAGTGTTTTTCTTATAATGTACAAGGCCTCCATGATCCCAAAAAATGGAGGATTTTTCGGCATTATGTTTATAAAACATAGCCGCATATCGTTTTCTTGTGCGAGAGCATAATCAACACATGCTTGTTGGAGAACATGGACATTTTGTAGGTTATGATATATTTTATTTTGGTTGTGATGGATAAGGTGCCACATTGATAATGTGCGAACGGGATCTCAATCCATGTCTTGCTTTCAATCATCCTAATGGCATATGGTTAGTCATACAATGCTTGATCCTGGGAGAAGTACCCAAAAGTATATGAATTTCATTTGTTTGTGCCCCATAGAATCTTGCCCTGAGAATAGGTCTATGGTGAGATATTCCAGCTTATCCATGGCATGGAAATACTTTCCTTTGTGGAGATTCCAATAATGCTCTAAACTTTGATGACAACACAACACATCAATCTGGTATCCTTAACCTCCTAGGCTACTATGCTTTCTAATCTACATCCTTCTAATCTTTGGGTTTTCTCAATTCCTTCTGATAAAGGATTTACATTTCATCACAATGCAAACTCACAATACTGGGGCCAACTGGATAGGTGGTACTTGATCCATGCTAACTTGAATATTGATTTCACATGTGACATGTGGGTGGACCACTCAATTCTACTTTATGATCATTCACCACCATGGACGGGTCTTTATTTTGGTATGCACACTCATTCTCTTAGGTTGACCATGTAAAGTCAATAAAATTTATCTAGAACATCAGTAGTTTATAGAAATGGTGAAGCACACACTTCACCCTTTACTCATGCAAGCTAGTGAGGATATGGATGTAGCTTGGCACTCTTTTGCCACAAGGATGCAGTACATCATCAAGCAATATGGCCACCAATATTTAGGGGATCAAAGACTCCATGTTTCAATTGTGAAATAAAAGATGCAAGACTACTCAGAATTGTGTCAGCTATACGACCATTGCAAAATGTAGAGATGCTTGATTTTCATACAACCAAGAACTACATAAGCCAAAAAGACTGGTGCAAGCTTCAAAAATGGCAAACTTGTGCAAGGCGAAAAGCTTTCGAGGATCAATGTTAAAGCTTCTCTAAAAGTTTGCACACCTCTAGAAAAAACAATCCATTGCTTGGGGTAAAAGATTGGAAGGGACTTGGACAACGGATACTTTTGAGCTTGAACATGAATGCTTGACCAATTTCAACCAACTGTTTACAGCACCTTTGTCACTTAATCCATCACATATTGAAGCTAGAAATCTTTTTTTGAATATTGAAATGCCTATGGTGCTTCTCCAAGATGCTTTAAATATGGATATGCCTTTTCTTTGAAGTGAGCTAGATGTGCTTTGAATTCATTGGGTGCATGGAAATCCTAGTGGAATACTTTCATGAATATTGGGGTCACCTTAAGGGTCCAATCCTTCAAATGGTTAAACATTATCGAGGGATTCACCTCCTCTCATCCTCATGGACAGAGGGACTAGTTAAGTTGGTTCAAAAAAATGAACTGTGTGAAACCCTTTCTAATTGGAGACCTATCACTTTAATGCATGTTATCTACAAGCTCATTAATAAATGTTGGTTAATTGATTGAAAGAAGTTTTTTATGTAGGTCTACATCCGGCCTAGTATTGTTTTGTGCCACAAAGGTAGATACATGACAACATTGCCAATGCATATATAGGCATTGAATATGCCAAATATACAAAGCAAGATGTGCTAATTTATGTAGGTTTATATTGCTAAGGCATTTGATTCTATAGAATGGGATTACATTGCTCAAAAGATGCATAGATTGGGTTTTGGTACAAGAATGTGAATGCTATCTTTTGGTTATGTCAAAATAGTACTCCTTGCTACTTGATTGGTGGTGAGCTCTCCTGCCTATGGATGTTGGGTAGATCAACGAGGCATGGTGCCCTCCCAGTGCTTACTTTATGCCATTGCTACCCATCCATACAAACTTACAACTAAGGGTAGTTTGCATGGGCTGCAACTTCCAAATGGGAAGCACTTTATGGCTCAATAATATGCAGATGACTCTTTTCCCTTTCCATGAAACAATCAGTCGAACACGCACTCTATCATGGATACTTTGGAGTTATTTGGACTGGCTATGAACCCATGTATTAATTTTCAAAAGTCTAAGGTTTTTCCTCTAACTACAAAAGACTGGCATGAGCTACTATGGCCGAGTCACATTTTGGGACCATGATAAAAAGTATACCATTGGGGATACTCGATTGGCTGGTGTATATCTTTAAAGGAAGAAACTTCTTGAGACATAAGCTAGATTATTGGAATCTCTCTACTTGGCCACTACACGTGCATCTGCACATCATACAAGCAATCATCAAGGATTATATATAGTTCCACTTGGTGGCTTATAGCATGGGATAAGAAGACCTTGGATGCCTTCATGTCACAAACAATGGAATGCCTTTCGAAAACAAGAAAAGACAAGAAATCTATCCGTCTCTTGAAAGTTGAGCTAGTTTGTTCTCCAAAAATGCATGGTGGGCTCAACATTTTAAACATACATTATCATTTGATCTCTCAGAAGCTATTATGCTACTTACTTTTGCAACTCATAAGAAACCATGGACGCATTGGACTTGTTCAGCTACCAAGGATTTTCTTACGATTCGATGGGCTAGCCTTTAGATTTGCTTCCCTTTGCATACTTTCTCCAAGCACTTCTAGATATTTGAGTGATTTCACTCCTCCCTTGTTGACTATAGCCCTCTCTTTTTATAGGTTCAATTTATGACATACTGGACTATGTGATAGAAACCATTGCATGTCCTCTCACGCTCCTACCAATACATATGCACTCTTCAGGCATTCTCTACTATGATGCTTACCATCTCGATGCCATCTCCTTGCATCTTTTGGAAGTCTTCTTCTAGCTACCACACTTTGTGTTGGTAATTGTAAATTGACTCAATTAATGGAATTAATGGTTTCAAAAAAAAAAAGCGTGTACCCCCCCTTTCTCATTGGGTCCACACCCCTAAAACAATAAGGTAGTGTGCCCCTACCTTTTCAAGTGTGGGTGCCACTTCTCAAAAGTAAGTAGGAAAGAGTACTTGTAGTAGCAAGCCAACTAGGTCATTCTCCAATTGGAAGTAATCGTGCAGTATTGTCCAACATGAAGGATAGCTCTCCTCTAGGACTTTGTAAAAGAAAATAAATTTGATAACAATGTATAAATGTGATAGCAATGTATACTAATATATTAGTGGAATATTATATCTGAAATGGATTGAAGGTAATCCCTTTGGGAGACTTAGAAAGAATAAACATTTTAAAAGCACCTTGACTAACGTAATGGGTCCATGGAGCTTTGATGGAGACCATCCATCCCATGATAACGTAACGGAAAAAATAGAAAATTGTAGTTTTCAATTAAAGAGAGGGAGAATAGCATCAAGACGGATATAAAATATGGAGATGTAGGGTAACACTAAAACAAGGACACAAAGTGGAGATGGAGGACAAAACTAACACCAGGGCAAAACACACCATCTATTTAGTGGTTTTGCTACTAGTATTATAAGGAAAGCTACCCTTTAGCTAACTAACTAAATTATTCCTAAAATCTAGTAGGATCTTTCCGTATTATAGTCTAGAGGGTGTGATATGATTAAAAAAGGAAACCTATGTAGATCCTTTTAGCAGCACATCTGAAACATACTCTATTCTCAAGGGCTATTAACTCCACCATCCAAGTACAAGGTTATGTTTGAACATAAAGACCTTATAGTTTGGGACCGTAGGTGTCATTGACCCTGTTTGCTAGTTTTTGCAGTAGGGAACATATCCAATTGTCCTATTGAAACTAAGTTTCTTTTTAAATCAGGAACATGCCTTGTAGTCCTTCTTATGGTGATTTGTCTATAGTATGTCCACTAGTTTTCTACTTTGTGAGCCACACCCTTACCTTACAATTTTGACCACACAACTCCTCATGCACCAATTTTCATGTTTTTTTGGCTTCGGGGGTGCTGCCCCAAAACCCCCGCCCAAGGGGGGCCTAATGCATGTCACCGGCACCCCTTGGAACCCCCGGCGACAATCTAGGCGGGGCATCCCCCCCCCCCCCTTTTCATAGAATGGGTATAAGAACACCTGGGTCCAAAGCATGGCCAAAAACAATCTCTAAAAAAAAGATGAGGCTTCACATACAACACATTTTTGTTCTCAGGTTTTCCCAAGGTTTTTGTAGCATTTTCTGCGTTACAATCTCCCTTCCACATGCATCTTCAGGTATATAAGTAGCAACCCTTATACCCCATGATTCCATCCACTTTATTCCCTCTCTATGAGACAGGGCCCAACCCATGGTCTGTGTAGCTTCCATCGCCTTGTGTAGGATCCTACTGGCTCTTGACATCCATTTGGACCATTACCTTTGTCTTATTGCATCCTTGAGTGTTTGCAAAAATATTTTAGCGCATCCAAATGTGCTTGCAAGCTCTCCTTATTCTTTGCGGAGGATACTACATAGATAAGCATTAACAAAGCGCACACTGCAATCTTAACCCCTTCCTTGCTGTGTATTGCATAGCACTTGTTGTAGATTGTTTGATTGCTTGCTTCTTGTGTATTTTTTGAGGGTAGATTACAATATATTAGAAGACGAATAAGAAAAGGCTATTACAAGCAATAATGAGGGCTTTTAGACCTTAGTGTTTTTGCTTCCTACCCCACTTCTCAAGTCAAAGCAATCTTTTTACAAGCCCCTTCAAGGTAGGTGCAAGGTCTAGAGTGAACCTTGAGTCAACCTAGTATAGTTGACGTAGAGATGTTTAAAAAATTATTGGAGCATGAAGTTTACTGTTGTGGGCTCCCATGGTCAATTACAAGTCTATCATCCTCTTACAATTCATATCACAATGTAGAGCATGTTCATGGGTGTACACGTTTGTGAGAATCTAGAGTTGACCACCACAAGTACAACAATGAAAACTGCCAATAGATGGTAAGGAGTATTACAATCCAAAGTAGAGCCACATAACTTTCTTCGATTGTGCAGTGGTTATTTCCTTTACATCTAGCCTTGTAATGATTCTTAAGAGTCTCTGGTTACATATCTTGTATATTCAATTGTAGCTACCATTCTTAGTAGCAACGACATTGATGTTGGGGTGATTGGTAAATTAGCACTCCGAGAGAGCACAAAAGAAAAAGCATATGTATCTAGTATGAAACTAATGGCAATCCATAGGCTATAATTATCATAGTTAAATCCTCACCACCATTGTTTGTAGTCTACTAGGCAAATCCATGAGTATGACTTGCAAGGGGTGTGCATTTTCTAAGTAGTGTTACAATTTTTGCGCATTGACTTGCAATTATTTTGTTGTTCCTTTTTATTTACACAAGTTTTGAGGAATCTAATTTTAACACACAGGAAATTTCCACAATGGGGACACATTCTTCACAAAAAAAAAGCATAAAAGAACCATCAACAATATCAAAGGACAACACTTGGAGACATCATAGTTTTTGCATGTGTGGGCGTAAAAATCCAAGCACACCTGTTCTTTCTTTCAATTGCTTTTGTCGCGTATTTAAACTATAACTTCATAACCATAGCCTCCTAAGCTACAGTAATAAATTGTAGGATTCCAACTTCCACTACAAGAATGTACCAAGTCATAATCTAAAACCGAGCATATGCTACCCAGCAGCCTGACATCATCTAAAACTGGACCAACCAGGCCTACTTGACTAGCTCCCCAAAGAAAAGAGCTGCGATGACTACGAAATTGCATTATAGTGGGCTAAATTTAGCAGCCTCAACCGGAGAAAGAATACATCTCGTAAAAGACTGCTAGAGGGCGGCTAAAATTCAGCTAGGTGTGTTGTAATCAAGTGAAGCTTTCAATGAATGCGAAGGTTGTCCTTAGTGGTTACAACCCAATAGCCCCATATTGATCCAAGTGTAATAACGCTGATGTCTAGTATTGAGCAGTGATCAAAAGATCCAGACTCTTTTGTGACTCAGAGGACAACAAAGATTGCTCAGATCGTGCATAAAATGAGGCTGTCTTCATATCAAGGAAGAAGAGGATAAGGCCGGCCACTGTTAAATGGATTGTGGCATTGGGAAACACTGTAAGGGTGTGAGAATCCATAGATTCAAGAAGATGAGATTCTGTGGGGTACTTAATGTGGTACTTGTAGCTTGTTGTGATGGCAAGCATGCTCATAAAGAACTAGGGTATGTTTTCTCTCTGAGCATTGACGTTAATCAGGAAAGGAAAAATTATCAAGGTACAAGCGTGTGGAGCTGTTTAGCCCATCCTTCGAGAACTAAGCCTCCGAAAACTTACGCCTCTTGTATACAACGCTGCTCCCTTCAGTAAAACACCAGTGGACTGCACATAAGTTGTATATATCCATGGCCAATCTTAACAATCATCCATTGCCCACACACTTGTGTCAAGTTTCTGAAGAAAGGTGAGTCAGAGATCTGTTCAATCATTAGAAGAACATCGCCAAGGCTGAGCATCATCCCCCCTGTTCAAACCATAAATTCATTTGTTCTTCATGTCAAATCTTCCCTAATCTTAACACATTCATCAGTGCACTTAACAATCCATTCCCATCCTTAGAACTAAAAAAGACTTCTAGTCATTCTCCCAGTCAGAGGGGTTAAATTTTCATGAACAAATCTCAAAATCATTTCCCACACAAAGATGTGTATTTCACTCCATTTTGCATTTGCAAGAGACACTGAAAACAATCTAATACATTCCAGGCAAAGTTGATACAGGTGTGATAACTTATTGAAAACCAGAGCTTTCCTCAGCCAGAATATAGGACATTTGTCTCAATCTATCACATAGACCTGTACGGTTATAGACCCTTTTCAGGGCCAACGTTATGTCAGCGAGAACTGATAAATCGCTACTCTGCACTTCAACATCAACTTCTTTAGATGAACGAAGGCTATTAAATACACCGTTGAGCATATGCAGCACGATCTCCAATATGTCTTCATCATTGGATACATTTTCATCATTTAACAAAACCTGCAGAATTAAGGACAAAAAGGTTGTCAAACTCTACATGTTTGCAAATTGGAATGTGGGCCCAATGTACCTGTGCATACTGAAAGGGACAGCAGCTCACCTTTATAATTGATGCAGCTCCTCTGATGTCTTGCTCCAATGCTTTTGATCCAAGCTCATTGTTCAAAGTTTCAAAGTCCTGCATGTATCTCAGGAGCTCTGCTGCAGGGCTTTGCAGCAGAGTATTAGTCTCCATCATAGACTGCCGAAGGTGCAGAACTTTCTGCAAAAGTTCACCGATAAGAGCTACTGCAAGTGGCCAATTCTCGGCTGTGAGTAACAGTTTTGAAAGATACCTGTCCAAAAAGCAGCTTTGCAAGTTAAAATCACAATGAAGCAACACAAGCACTTCCATCTCATGACCTTATCAAAACTCATGGTTAAACAGTTGTAATCCATACATTGCTGTGGGTTGAGCTGTCTTTGAACGGAGAGAATGCCAAATTTCTCCACGTTCCTCTGGCCATCTTAAGACGAATTCCTCAGGTTGAAACAGTACTGACAAAGCAATAGGTAGAGAAAATTCAACAGGTTGACTCGCCTGAGCCATCACCAAATCAGCAAGAGCAAATCTGAGTTTACGAAGGGGATTTTGATACGCAGGGGATTCACCAGTGGCTCCTTCAGCCTCTAATCCCTTATTCAAAGATCCTTTGGAAACACCCTCACCCCAAGATCCTCTGGAAACACCCTCGCCCCTGATTTTATGACTTGATGCAATTTTATGATCAGCCTTATCGATTCTGCTTTTAGGCTGCTGTGAAGTCTCTCGTTCATAGATCCCAGCAGCTAATACAGAAGATGAACCATCGAATGCTTCAAATTGAGAATGTAGCTTCCATAACAAGGGAGCAATATTCTTTGTTTTCAGAAGAATGGTTTCTCTAATCTTTGAAGAGCCTCTGTGACCAGTTGTCAACAAAACACTTATTTGCAACAAACTGTCCACTAGCTCTGTCTCTGTCACTTGGAATGGATCTACTTCAAAATGCAAGCTGTCTTCCAAGTCCTCTTGACATTTTTCTCTGGTCAAACCCTGATTTGCCATTTTCATTCCTCTCCGAGCAGTGCTCCAAGTTGCAACGGGTTTTAACAAGGGCATCAGTAGATAATCCTCTGCGAGTTTCGGCTCTAAAGCAAACAACTTGCAGGCCAAAGACACAGCTGTGAAATAAATATTGCATAATGCTGTGCGTGATGTCTCACCCTCTTTTGTATCCATAAGCTGTGAGTAAAGAAGTAGAAGGGGAAATAGTTGTGGACATATGGCCTTGAAATAAGCATGAGCAGTAGCAATGGATTTTGGAATCTTGGCCAAGTGAGCAGCTACCTTGTCGTACAATTCCACATTGCCCTGGAAAAGCCCACCTCTAGCCATGTCACAACTTCGGCAGCTTTTTACCACATCTGCCGATATGTCCCCACAGTTAACGCCAGACACTACAGCTTGAACATCACAAATTCACAATCACGGACAAAGCATGTACCATGAGAAGCATGGAATTGGGCGCTGTGAAATAATTTGCGTCTTTCCTTTGAGGAACTTCAAAGTTCAGTTCAAATGCGAAAGACAAAAACATCATAAAAACTTTTGATCCCTTTAACCCCAAAAGACGAGACTGATACATGGACAAAAACTTCAGATGAGAGATACATAAAGGGCCAGTTTGTGCACATAAGTATGGCCACTATTAATTTATTGGCTTGACCTAAGGGGGGTGGCACATCTTTGAGATGCTGTTTATTGCATTGCCTGTTTGATCTTCAATGAGAAGTGTTGTTCTTTGTTCCCTCCCCCTTCTCAATGCTGCCCTCAGCTCAACCTCAATCGTTCTGTCTCTATCAATTGCTCCCCCTATCCCGCCCCCCAATCCTCTTTGTATAATTTATGCTCTCTCCCTTCTCAGTCTTTATTGTGGGTGATGTCAATTATTTCAGCCTCCCTCCTTGTCTTGGGCACCTAAGTTTTGGCCGCTTTTCTCTGCTCTCAGATAGTGCCTGGGTTCGTGACAAGGTTCAGATTTTTATAACTAAAAAGTTAGCTCTCGGTTGCTGCAGAGTTTCTCATGCATTGTTGTGAGGATATGTCTCGTCTGAGATGTGATAAGAGCGATGAATAGATGCGATAATGCATGTAAGTATTTTAATTAATGGACATACCCCAAAACGAGAGAGCAAAGACATAAGGGTAAATGCACTTCCCAAGGTTGTGAGGCAACAGACCTTGGCAGCACGACCGACCAACTCCTCTAGAACAGAAGCCACTCCTCCTACTCGCATGACAAGTTTTGAAAGTTCCTTTCCTAATTCGGATTTCAGCCACCCTGGTGGATCAGGAGAACTCCGGTGCAACAGTACAAAACACGCCTCAACCACCTGTCGTACGGGAAGCTTCTCAACTATCTCGTTTATCCTTTCACCAGCGATTCCTTTGGAATACTCGTCACCCTGGAAATCTCCGGCGTGGGGACCGTGCGCAAGCTGGAGGTAAGCCGCCATCATATCCCACAGGAAAGAATTCATGACAAGGTGGCCAAGTGAAGATATAGCAGTACCAGGGGTTTCATGGAATCCCGCCATGTTCGTAGATTCATTCCAAATTAAGGAAGCCAAAACTTCAGCAGAAATAAGCAAGGTTCCACTTCCTGACGCCAAAAGCGTTTCTACGTTGCGAGAAAGCAAACAATTAGAAGCAGCGAAGCTAGACAGATGCTCGGACATAGCAGACGCAGCAGCTAATAAACTTGCGTTTCCTGATAGCTTGTGTCTGCCGAAGCCCACGCCAGGGCTCAAGTGAGGGCAAATGCCCAATCGCACGAGGAGCTCCACGACAGCTTTCACAACATTCCAGTCTGGAGAAGAAGGAGCAGGACCCTGTCCAGCCAAAATGGATCTGTGGAAGCTGTCGATCAACGTGATCGTACAGCCGAGGGCCTCAGCAACCTGCCTGCTGTCTCGAAAAACTGAATCCTGCCCTTGGTTTCTTATTGTCAAGAGCAGCGAACGAGCCTCGTTTAGAGGGTCGTCTTTGCCATTCGCCATCTGCTTTCTACGTGACAATCACCAAGCCTGCACACGATCACGTTTCTAAGACTTTCTACAATCACACAAATCAAAATTGTCTGCTTCAATTCAAAACTGTTTGATGAAAACTCAATCATTCCTTCAATTCAAAGCAGGACATTGCCTCAACGGAATCCCAATTTGCCCCTAAAACTTCCAGTTATTTGCAGAATCAACTCCCACTTTATTATTTCCAGAACCAACTCCCAGTTTACCTTAATTTGGAAGAAATTCCTCCACACACGTTCCACACCCCCACCCCACACTCAAGGGGCTATTATCAACTCTCTCACACACACACAACCATAAGTTTTTTGGCATGCTGTAGTTTGTTTTGCATTTCTCTATCTATGGGGATTGTGCAAGGGCTTTAAATGAATACTATCATGAAAGAATAACGTGAGAGGGGATTTAAAGGTTGTCCTAATCAGTGTTCACAGAAAACCTAGAAACTATATTCAATGAACCTGTAACATTTTCATTTTCACCTGTAAAAAATATTTTCTCATATTTGTAAAATGTGCAAAATTTTAGGCAATTTAGTTATATTTTAGCTAAAAGGTCGGCAAGTTCTCAGGAAAAACCTTCAAAATTTGAACCCCAAGTTTTGTGATTTGTTGAGAAAAATGTTTTCTGTGAACACTGATCCTAATCTAAGGGTGAGGTTGTCCTTAAATGAATGCTATCATGGAATATTGTGAGAGGGGATTTAAAGGTTTTCCTAATGTAAGGGTGATGTTGTACCATCCCCTTTGGCACGCCTAGTGAAAATTTCACCTTGTTTACCACTGCCTACCTCCTAGAAGATTGAAACTCCTTTTCACCTTGTTTACCACTGCCTACCTCCTAGAAGATTGAAACTCCTTTTGTGAATTTCCACTTGTAATTTTGTGAATTTTCACATGTAATTCTTTTAAAATTTTAATTAAGTTACGCATTTAATTACCATTTA
Source organism: Dipteris shenzhenensis (assembly GCF_047967505.1). Classification (NCBI taxonomy): domain Eukaryota; kingdom Viridiplantae; phylum Streptophyta; class Polypodiopsida; order Gleicheniales; family Dipteridaceae; genus Dipteris; species Dipteris shenzhenensis. Next base: position 13,074,952 of record NC_141618.1, read on the forward strand.
TGAAAGTCAACTCAGCCCAATTGGCCTCATTTCAAGTTGCTGGACAAATTTGCTCAATGTGAAAATAGGGCCTTTACCAAACAAGTAAATAAAGTCAATGCTTATGCTCCTTTTAGATTATAACTTGGTACATTCTTGTAGTGGAAGTCAGGAATCCTACCATTTATTAGTGTAGTTTAGGAGGCTGTGTTTATGAAGTTATAGTTTAAATATGTGACTAAAGAAATTCAAGGAAAGAACACATGTACTTGGATTTCCAAGCCCACACATGCAAAAACTATAATGTCTACAATTGTTATCCATTAATAGATGTTGATAGTTATGTTGGGGTTCTTCTATGCTTTTTTGTGAAAAATGTGTCCCCCGTTATGGAATTTCCTCTTTGATAAGATTACCTTCCTCAAAACTTAGATTACAAAAAGGAACATCAAAAGCATTGCAAGTTAATGCACAGAAGTGAAACGCTCATTAGAAAATGCAAACCCTTTGCAATTCATACTCCCGGATTTGACATGTGTTTAACTAGTAGACTACAAAGAATGGGTGGTGAGGATTTAACTACGATGATTAGAGCCTATGGATTGCCATGGGTTTCATACTAGTGCTTATAGTAAATACACATGCTTTTCTCTTGTGCTCTCTTGGAGTGCTCACCAATCGCCCAACACCCATGTCACGACAACTAAGAATGATAGCTACAATCAAATATACAAGAATCCATGAAATGTAAATGGTGACTCTCAAGAAACATTACAAGTAGATGTACAGGAAATAAGCATCACACAATAGAAGAAAGGTAAGACTTATTATCTTCATTGGCATTATCCAATGTATTCATTGTCATACTTATTTGTGATAAACTATGATAATCTAGTGAAGTACGTCCACCCATGAACATGCACTATGCTGTGATGTGAATTGTAAAGGATCATAGACTTGTGAACCATGGGTGCCACAAAGTTAAACTTCATGCTCCAAAGGTTTTCCAAACATCTCTACGTCACCTATACTAGGTTGACACTCGAGGCTGACTCTAGATCTAAGGAGTGGGGTACGAAGCAAACTACACTAAGATATAAAAATCCTCATTATTGATTGTAATGGTCTTATATTTTCAAGCGAAGATTCACAGCATGTTAACAGCTTTCTTTGAGCCTCTCCAACAACTTTGCCATGGAAAGACTATACAATTGTATGTAGCAACCACATGTAACTTGGTTTCATGATGCACCCAATAGTCTCATGTGCTGCAACCTAGGGGTTTCCGTGACCAACTAGGAGTAGTTTTTTGGTTAATCTTGATTGCTACTCACCAGTATATGTGAAGTCCCACGATGAATATCTTTGTCATTACATATGTTGGGTGCATCACACATGATTAGATAATTCTTTATTTTAGTTATGGAGGTCATGACTCACCTAGTTAAATAACTGTGTACATTGGGATGGCAATTATTAACATCCCCTCCCAGCCACAATTGTTGTCAATAAGTCAACATGTTAAACATAGTCTTTCTCTACATATATCCAACAAAGATTATGTGTAGAGTATAGCATGACTCACAATTGTTTAGATTTCTTCCCAACCTGCCATCTTCTTTTCTCTGCATCATAAATCCATTGTTTCATTGTGTTATTAAGGGATGGATGGTTTACATCAAAGATCCATCGCCTCATTACATTATCTTAAATACCTTATCCTATTTCTCAGTCTCCCAAAGGGATGACGTTCAATGGATTTTATATCTAATATTCCCATTGATATATTGGCATACATTGCTATCACATTTATACATTGTTATGACATTGATTCACTTTTACAAAGTCCCAAAGTGAGCTCTCCTTCATGGGCAATTCTAGAAGATTACCTACTATTGGAGAAGGCCCTGGGTTGCTACTACAGGTGCTTTTTCTTAATTGCTTTTGAGAAGTGGGCCCCACACCTAAAAAAGTAGGGGCCTACTACTTTACTTCATTAGGTGTGTGGACCCACCTAGAAATGTTGAGTACTCTCTCTCTCTCTCTCTCTCTCTCTCTCTCTCTCACACACACACACACACACACATGTGCAATATGTCTTCTCTATTTTTCTAAGGACTCCTCTTGTCCACCTCAACGAGCAAAGCATTAGTGTAGGCCCTAGGGTAATTATCCTAAGTCATCGTAGGACTACTTGGCATTATGCCTAAATGCCTTACCTTGGGAAGGGGGCCTCCTAATTGCGCCAACTATCACCTAAGATTTGGTAGCATTACACTAAAATCCAAGCAGTGGGCAGACTATCTAAGATTGTGACCATCATTGGGAAGTGCTAATCCCATGCCTACTTTAAATATTTGGCTCCTAACTCAACCCTCAGCTACAACCTAATACTTAATAGTGTTACATGCCATTGAAAGATTTCTTCTTCCTTTCAATGCCTTGCTACCCTAGCTACCTTGAACCTCAATGGCATTTCACTGCTGCAAGGCCCAATCTCCCCTTCCTCCTCAGCTCAATGGTGCTCTCTACTTCTGCCCTCTACCCTTTTATCCCTGTGGTCATGCTACCTGCTCTTATCTCCATCCTGAATCCCGGTGGCCATGCTACCCGCTCTTATCTCCCTCCTCAATCCCCCTTCCCTCTCAAGTAAGTTGAGATCAGACAGAGGTGGAGAGTTCACATCAACTGAATTCGAAAGTTACTGCAAAAGTCACGGAATCAAGAGGTAGATACCCCCGCCACATACATCACAACAAAATGGAGTAGCAGAATGCAAGATGCGTGTCATCTGCGAAATAGGCCGGAGTATGATGAAAGGGAAAGATTTGCCAAAGACTTTCTGGGCTGAAGCATGTAACACTGCAGTTTACATCCTGAATCGTAGCTACACGAAGGCTGTGAATGGGATGACTCCACTGCAAGCCTTTTCTGGTAAGAAACCTTCAGCTGCTCATTTCAGAGTTTTTGGATGTGACTGTTTTGTGCATGCCCCTATGTGGCTTGTTAGATATCATGGCAAACCTGGCGTTCATCCCTTCAAATGCAATCATGGAACCCTCCTCTCCTCTCGTTGAACCTAAGGTAGCTGAGGTGGCATAGGTGATGTGGCATTGTGGATAAGTGGATGACATGGTAGCCTCACGAGGCTGTTGATGTGGTAGTGTAGATAGGGGTGCCATGTGTCTATCTAGCTAACCAACCCTAGTTGATCTCACCTACCTTATCGATAAGGCTGACCCACGGTTTAATAGACCCGAGTTAGTTTAACCATAGTTAACTTGGGATAGGTTTATCCTTATCTTGCCACATGTTGGAGAAGGAGGGCTACCAAAATCTATGAAGATTTTGATAGAATCCTCGAGATTTTGTCGTTTGGAGCTTTTGGACGTGGAGGCGACATGGCAGAGAGAGTCACGACGCACTGGCGGAGATGGAGCTGGCTCAATGAAGACCATAGCATTCATGTACAAGCCAAGGTAGTCCACCTACCAGAACAAGGCAAATGGCAGGTTTTCCTGCAAAATTTCATTTTCCCTCCCCAAAAATTCATTTGCCAAGTCTACCATCTCCCCCTTGAAAATAAGTTCTTGTTTAGAGAGGGTTTTTTAACTTCTTCTTCTTCAAACAATTTCCATGGGGATGAGATGAGGAAAGTGGTGGATTGGGCAAGTAGAAGGCACTTGATGTACACCTAGATGCTACCATGGAGGTTGCCATATATCAAATGAATGCCACATCAATCTCATCTTCTCTACAAACGTCAATTGTTGTGCATGAAGGTCTAAAAAGTTGGCATCTATTACTTCTTTCTTTCCAAAATATCCCCAAATTAAAAATAATGCAATTTTTCATTAAGAGAAGTATAAGTTTCATAGGGGAGTGGTTTAGATTTTTTTGGGAACGTCCCAAGAGTGAAACTTTTTGCTATCTCCATGTAGTAGTAATTTTTATGAATATCTCATCTAATGGACATCGAACCTTGAATAGTAATCTCCATGTATAAGGTGAAATGCCTCAATTTTGCTTGTGCATCATTCATATGTGAAGGAAAAATACACGTTGGTTAATCCTTGAGAGACGGTGCAGTATTGAATTCATGCCAAACTTTACAAGGATCTTATTCACTATCACACAAATGATCTTGGGACGTTTCAAGTAAATTTAACATTCATTATCACAATAAGAGTTATTTTACGTAAGATTCTACTAACAAAGAATACACCAGACCTCCATGACATCCTTGCTAGCCTTAGTTAATATTAGTGACTTTAGCAGCTTTCCTCACAAGGCAACTATGGGCCACTTATGGCATCGCCACTCATTGGACTATATATTAAATATAATGTACAATTTAAAATTTAAACATGAAAATATAATAGTGTACACACACACACACACACACACACACACACACACACACACATCGAGATAGGATCACTTCATTCATCAAATAGGATCAATTCAACTAGAAGAATTCCAATTTTTTTCTCAACATGTAAATGTGGAGCTGAGATGTAAATTGTTTATGCACTAAAAGCTTTTACAATCTTGAGTCAAGTAGTATGATTTATTTTAGAGTAGAAAATCTTTCAAATTTCCTTTCTTAAAATCCCAATTAAACTTTTAAATCATTCATAGGCAAGCTATGATAGAATGAAAAAATATATGTGTCTGAGAATATAGAATCATTAGCTAATGGAACCCCAAAGAGAAAAAAGTAGAGACCAATCCCAATAGTACAAATGAAGTCCTAGAACATCAAAAAAATAATTTGATGATGTCCAACAAGATTAGAGATCAATGTATACAAGAAATCATAAAATCATTATGTCAATGCCAAAGAGATCAATATAGAGAGAAAAGAATTCTCAAAATTAAGAAAATGTAAGAAGAGTACCTACTTATTGCTATAGGAAAATTCCACTAGTACCATCCCAAATTGTCCCATGACATAAGCCAATCTACCTAAATGTCCATGTTGCATGTTGGGAGCTTCTAGAACTTTTTTAATATAAAACACCCTTTTGTATGTTAACCTTTGGGTCTTAATTTATTTCCTTATGCATATATAAATCTTAAGTAATGGAATTAACAAAAACCCATTTGTTGAACTCACGCGATAGGGTTACATATGATGAGTGACCCTTGGGAACCATGTTCATTAACTTTTGATTCATGTGGGAGCCACGACCCTTCCAACCATGCATCTAGGCCATTGAATCACCTTAGAGATCTTACATATGGGATAGCAAGAGAAGAGTGCCACATATCACTCTTTTAAGGGTTGAGATTAACTTGCATTCTTGTGAAGCCTCCACCCTTTATGTCCTTGGAGAATCTGATTGCCACGGTTCCTTTTCAAAACCTTTATAAAATTAAACATAGATAATATCAATTGTGACAGAGGTAATGTCAGTCATCCCATCAATCAGAGGAGTTTTAAAACGCTCCATTCTTTTAATGCTCAAGATTTTCTATTGGCCAACCCTCTAATCTCAAAAATTAAGAGCCTAATGCAAGAGGCCCTTTTTTAGTCCAAAATTACCCTAATGAGTCTTTTCAGAGGGAGATTCGGAGTGGCATCACATTGACTTCATTTGTGGCACATGCACGTATTATAATTTGAAAAAGAGACAATATGATCTTTGTCCAAAGGAAATTAGGGAAGAAAACCCTATTGTTCTAAAATGGAGGAGATTTGAACATGTTAATGTTGAAGAATTAGCAAAAAAGAGATGGCTACTATCGCATAAGAGCACTGTGCCGAGGGAGCTTGTAGAGAACTTGGTTCAATCCATCCCAAAATTCATGCTTCATAATTTCACATCTAGCTAGCAAGATAAGCATTTTAGGAAGTGCTTTGCCAAATTTCCCCATGACGTTATTGTCGCTGTCATAGATTTTGCCAAAAATTACTAATTTCAAGAACAAGATGAGATAACAAATTGCTCCACTGATACGACGAGTAGATATCAATCCTAGTGCATATCACGTATAGTCATGAGACAATCATTTGCTTGTTTCTTGTATGATTGATGCCAATCTACTTGCTGACTTGAAGTCTAGGTCAGTGCAATTCACATATCATTTTTACATTTTGGATGATAGGAAACATGACACCTTATTTGTGCAACATACTTTTCTATTGCATTGGGGATGGCTAAAATTGATGATCCCCATGTAAATAAAAATATAAAACAACATTGGGTATGGTCAGTTGGTGCTTCCTCTCACTTAGAATGAGTCCATGGATTCTACTTTGTCTCAACATTTAAATCCCTAACCGGATCTAAACATGACATGGAATTTCTTTGGGTCTAGCCATGGCAAGGGGGAACATGATGGATGTGGTGTTGTAATTAAACAATATATGTTCAAATAGTGACTAACATGCCCTCAAGAAAAGCTCAATAATGCCCATTATGATGTAACATGGCTCACATCCAACCTCTCCACAGGGGCACAACCTACATACAGTAAACAAAGCCTCGAAAATAGTATTGTGTGTAAAGTGTTCCATGAAGTGAAAGTGAATAAAGTGTAAAGGAAAAATAGACATGATTATGAGGGGGCATTACAGGAACTCATAGCTTGCATAGCATATGGGGCTTTTCAAACAGCCATGTGCTCAAAACAAGAAAACTTTCTTATTTCTATAGTGTGTGCATCATAGGGGATCATGACAATTGTGAGAACATTGCAACTGTGAAGAGATGAGAGACAATTAAAGTTTTCCCTCCATGTGAAGATGGAGTGACAAATAATGGAGATACAAGCAATGACTCACCACGATTTGGGGAGTCTTTTGATGAACTCACTAACTATCTAGAAGAGGGGATAACTCTGCAGGTGTTGCTGACTCTTGGGAGAATGAGGAAGATGACCCATACTGTGTGTTGCACTATACCAAGCCCAAACATAAGGTTGGGGAAGCATTCAAGGATCCTTTGTGTACTTTCATCTAGTAAGAGCTATTAAGTTCCCCTTGCAAGATGTGCCTAGACCAAAGAAGGGTAAGAGTATCTTCAAAATGGATTTAGACACCCATGAGCACATCATGGGGCATCTTGGAGTAGTGGACAACTAAGACACTACAAGAAAATGCATTCTAAGGAAAATATATTCCACTTATCCTAGAAAAATACATAAATCCCAAATCCATTATGCTTGTTTTACAACCACTGCACTTGTTTTATGTAAATACCAAATTTCAAATTGCCACCGCACGTATGTTACAACCATGGCACTTGGTTTTAGCAATAAATTGCAAACCCACCATGATTTTTTAGATATAAATAAATAAAATGTATGCCACCTATCTTGTAAAACCACCGGTTTGGTGACCACATTCATCTTGTAATAATTTTGAAGGAAACCACCATGCTGGGGCCAATCAGTCCTAGACGATGTACCATGTGCAACCAACCACCGTGTTGGTTAAAATAGCTTGTATAATTGCAATCGTTGATACTATTTCTGAGTTTTTTTATAGGGTTCATGCTCACAAAATCTATTTTAACTATCATGGGCCTTCAAAACATTCCAATTGTCTTAGTCGAGAAAAAAGCACTGAAGAAATTGATTTGTGCCATTGGATGTCCATCCAATAGGCCAAATCACTTTCTTAAGCACTATTTGGACTTTGTTAAGCATATTTGATCAAGCAGTGCATAGGAAAGAAGTTGCTGATGTTTCAAGCATGGATAGATAATGGAATAAAGTTTTTGATATTTTTAAATAGGATTGGTTCTTACAAAGATATTTTGACTTTGATGGTCCTCTAGAGCATTCCAAATGTCTTGGAAACCCGCGAGAGCAAGCTCAAAGCGGAATACATCATGATTATTACTTCAGAAAGCAATTTCTACTATTGGAAGTCTATCCAACAAGTCAAATCGCTTTCCTAAGCACTTTTTTAATGATTAAACATGTAATTATCTTTTCATTTATTTAGAATTTCAACATATATTTTCCCTATGAAATCAAACAAATAAGGACAAGATATACCAAAAAGGGACTGTAGACTTAAACGTTAGTTTGGCCTCCTGGGAGGACCCTCAGCATGGTAGACCCTTCATTCTATGTATCTTGGTTTTTATGTTGTTAATGTTTTCAAGTATATATTGATGTCGTGTTTACAATGATGTAGAAAAAAAGAGAAAGACGAGACAAGAAGTGTGAACTATTCCCAAGGAAGGGAGATCCCTTGTCCTAGAAGGTTCCAAAAGAGGAGAAGGAAATAATTCTTGTGATGAAATGCTCTTTCACTTCCTCCATAAGTGCAATGCGCAATAGTAGTTTCATGTCTCCTTTGATATTTTCAATAAAGAGTTGGATTATGCAGCTTTGGTGGATGATCATAGAGAAATTTTAGTTAAACAATACAATGTGCTTCAAGTATTTGTGTTGTAGCCAAATATTACAGTTATATAAAGGATTTAGTGAGACCCAAGAAGTTGAAGATCAAGTATTACATGAATAGAAAATATGAACTCTTCCCATAGCGTTTTAACGCAAAATACAACATTCACAAGAACAAAGTGTCACTTTTCAGAGGAGAGTTTGTCCTTTGTAGTGTACCTTAATTGTTAAGAGATTGACATTGCAGAAGGACCAAAGATGCAAGAGGAAGAGAAAATTTTCACACAAGCAAAGAGGGAGAACAGTGGAGAGGGAGCACAAGTGTTAGGAGACAGGCTGGGTAGGGGTGAGGAGTGGAGAATAGAGAGGAGGAAAGCGAGGTCGTTGAATATAAGGTGGGAGGACAGATTTTTGCTTTTCTCGCAATAGAGATGCTAAAGAAAGCATCGCGCGGGGTTTTGGGTTGAAGCCCCCAGCTATATAGCAACATTGGTCAGTTGCTATATAGCGACGCTTATATCCAAAAAGCATCGCTATATAGCAACACAATAGAGCAAAGCATCGCTATATAGCGACGGGGAACAGAGCAAAGCATCGCTATATAGCAACGGTTCAGGGCACTTATTGTGAGAAGAGAGAAAAGGAGCTCATGGGCTATTTTTTGGATCTTAATAGATTTCCTTGTAGCTCATGTTGTGATTTTATAAGTGTGCAGATGGAAGGGACGAATGGAAGCTCGTCAAATGATGCGCCAACACTCGGGAGCACAGAGTGGCTTACGGAGAGGTTGTATTGTCATTGCACTCATTGCAAGCGAGAAGTATGACATCAATGTCATATTATCATGTGCCATTTGCGGATGTATGGGGAGGAGCCCGAACTAGTACCCACCGTTGGTGTTGCACATGGTGATGGATCATTGGTAAGTCAATGCTATTTGAGTTTGTGGTTAATATTGGATACCATTATGACACGAAACCTTGAGACAAGATCTTATATTTACACGAAATCTTGAAACAAGATGAGGAGGGTGACGAGGGTGTGCATATACCTTCACACTTTGAGCAATACTATAGTCTAGGAGATGATGACGAGGGTATGGTGGACATGATGGATTCTATTTTTAGGGGCACTACATCACATGTACACATGATGTCAGAGTCTGAGGTCAAAATGCGAGAGTTGCAATCAACACAGTTGTACGAGAGTGCTAGGATGTCTAAACTACGGGCTTGTCTCTCAATCTTGAAGCTACAAGCAAAGTATGGGTGGTCGGATACAAGTGTCTCGGCCTTAATGAGGTTAGCTCTTGTATTAATTTGACTCATTATTTGGATATTGTTTATTTTGAGAATCATCATTATTCGAAGCATTTGTATCCCCACTTTTTCTCTGTAAATGTTTGCTCAATGTCAGGTTGTAGGATTCTAAGCTTGCCGTAATGATAGGTTGCTCCAAAAGATGTTGCCTGCACCAAATACCATACCTGCATCAAGAGATGAAGTGAAGAAGATGCTTGCAATGGCTAGAATCCTTTCGGGTTACGCTCGACATCTTGGTCGACATGGCCCATAGGCTTGGTGAATTACAATATCCCACCATGGCTAACAATAATGAAGGGACACCTCATGCTTGCACTACTTGTGCCAGGGAAGTACAAGGCCAAAAATATGGACATATACATGGCACCTTTGATAGAGGAGTTACAAATCTTATGGAGAGGAGTGCGGGTCTTTGATATTTCTAGAGCTCCTAGACATACCAATGATAATTTGATCAGGGGTATCTTGATGTGGACCATGCATGACTACATGTATAATATAGGATTATGCTTTTATGACTCTCTTTTGCACGCATGTCTTATACTAACACATTCATGCACGCGTGTAGGACTTGTTACAAGCGGGTACCATGCTTGTCTTGTTTGTGTACTGGGTTTGAAATTGCTTGCATGATACTCCAAACATATGAGGAAAAATGTTTATGAAGGTCATGCTCCATACCTTCCGCTGGACCATCTCATGCGTGGAGGTCAGATTGATCCACCACCACCATATTTGAAGGCAAGTGACTGGGATTCAGGCTTGGAGGGCGAATGGAGAGGAACCTCCTCATGGTATGAAGAGGCTATCGATCTTTCACGAGCTTCCTTATTGGCATCAGTTACAAATCAATCATCTCTTGGATCCCATGCATATCTTCAAGAAATGTGGGGGCTACTATTTGGGCACACTTGGTTGGTTCCAAAGACTCGAGAGGAGTGCGAGAAGACTTGCATGCTATGAATAGCATGTCTCATTTGTGGCCCCAAGTGTGTGCTTCAGGAAAAGTTATCCTCCCAAAAGCAACATGGATCCTCTCTACGAGAAAAAAGGCAGCAGTCAAGGTGGACATTGCCTCTTTTCCAACACCCACAGGGTACATGCATTGCTTGAAAGGAGCATTTTCAAAGGACAATAAGCTTAGTGGGCTCAAGTCCCATGATTGGCACAAGGTCTTACAAGTATTCTGAGCTGTAGGATTAGTGTACTTTTTGGTATAGTCTCAATTAGGATATACCTTGAGTAATCACACAACTCATGTCATGCTACCAAACCCCTTTGGATGCATAGTTGCTCTGCCTCTCAAGGTATTCGGTAATTCTTACATCAATATTGCGTTGGCTTGTGGGGGTTTTTGTGCCTCGTGGTGTTTGTGGACCTTGTTTTTTGTATTGGATAATTGGTATTCCTCTCTCAACCCAATTCTTTAACCACAAAGCATAGTTTGGTCTTGCTCGGTGGCCATCCATACTCATGCAATGTCCACAGTGTCCCCATTGTTGCTGATTCCAATTGCTTTGTTGGTTCCTAGTTCTTTTGTTGTCCCCGATTTCTTTGTTGCTATTGTTGTTGGTGTTGCTGTTATTTCTATTGTTGCTCTTGCACTTCCACTACATTTGCTCCAATGGTGACTGCATTGGCACTATTGTTGGAGTTCTTTGTGACTGTTGTGGTGGATTGTTGTAGACATTCGTGTTGTACTAGCATATTGTAGCTGATTGACTTTTGTTGCAAATTTCACACTGCAATTATGGTCGACTCTAATTCACCCCCAAATTTTGCAACTTTTGATCCAAAATTTTCTCCAAATCAGAAGACATAGAAGCCTTTTTGGACTTTGCCTTCTCCTTCTTCATCTTCTTTTCTTCCTTTTTGCTTTTCTTTGCTGCTTTCTTTTCTTCTTCTTCTTTTTTGGGGTCGCACTCTCTGTGATCATCGCCTCAAGGATGGTGATGATCGACGATAGGCTTGGGGACTTTCGCTCAACAGATCAACCACCAAAGCATCCTGCTCACCTTACCCTTAATTTCTTTTATGCATCCAGATGTACATACAAATTCAAGAATTGCTGGGCATATTCTTCTACGAAAAGCTTCTTTTGTTTCAATTGCCTTAGCTTTCTCTTGACATCACCGAGGGATTTCTTCTTGTGAAACCTTTCCAAAAATTGTGTCTTGAGGTCATTATAGGTGGTGAAATATTACACTCCATATGGGTTGACCATCACATTGCTTTTCTAGCAAGTTTGCTAGCAAACTCTTGTAAACATTTTCGGATCTTCAAACAAGGTGTCGAAACTACTAGCTTGCCACTGAGTTTCAAGTTGAGCAATATGGCTGTCTTGATCTTCTTTGTCCTTACCATGGACCTTAGAAAATTTGCATTTCAGGCTCGCTACCTACGGATGTGCCATTGCAAAAACTACTGGAATTGTAGGTGTAGGCATGTTCACCTATGGAATTACAAGTGCTTGTCTACACATGCCGGGTTTATAGCACTCAGGATGGATGCTTTCATTGCATATGTATGCCTCATGGGTAGTCCTACCCTCAGGGTTATGGTAGGTTTGTTGCCATTGCTACAAAGGCCATCACTATTATTTGCAAGGCACGACATAACCGATATCTCACCCATGCAACTGAGGATCCCATCGCACCAGTAAAAAGAAGTGTCGGAAGATGACAGGGCCTATGTCACATCCAACTTCCCATATTTAACCACTCTTTCTGCCAACATCATAACGTCACTTATCCTTGCTGCTACCACCCTCTTAACCTTCCTTGAGCTCCATCCTAACATCTATTCCCTCCATCGTCTCTTTGCTGATGACTCTCACCATTTTCAACTAACCCAATAGTCACAAACTTATGAGCCCCTCACACCTAGCTTCTTCCCCTCCCTTGCTAATCCTACCCTTGAGGATTACCAAGCTACTCAAACCATTTTCCCATTTCTTGCCCCCCTCCCCTCTGCTCCCCTTCCGCAACTAATACTCTTCCATATATCTCCCCCATGTCCCCAGATTCTCTCCCTGCCCCGTCATCACCTCCGACACTACTCAAGTGCTTCCATCAGTAGAAAATGACACAGTATTTGATTTTGAATATTAGGATCCGATTAATCCAATTCGTACTCCCATGCCAAGTTCCAATGATGGTATGATTTTGATGAGATACCACTTCCCAGTAACCCCATCAAGGAATTTTGGAGCAAATATCCTGATATGAAAACTCGAGGTGGATGGACCCTTAACAACTTTCCTACCAACCTTTGTCAATGTCAAATTAGTAAAGGTTGGATTAGCAAGTTGGATCCACAACCTGATTGGCACCGCCCCAAGCTCTTTGATGTAATCTTCTTGAAGGAGTACCTACGTGCACCTCCATGTCTCAAAACCCATCCCAAGTTCTATGCAATTCTATGATGTAAAAAATGGGAAGCCAACATATACACTTTGGATGAAGATCAAACCATTAATTGGCCAATGATCGAACCATACTCTGGTGTAGAATGGAATATCCAAGGCACAATGGTCCGAGCACTTCAGCAGCATGAGCAAATAATGCACAGCAACATTGATCACTTCGTTTGCCGAAGTGTTATATTCTGTAAAACATTGGAATTCATTCAGGAGGTCCCAAGTTACCTCGATTCCCATTTACCTCCACTCAGTTTCAATCCCAATGAAAGGGTCAATGCTCATATTACAAGCTAACTCTATCAAAGAGTGATCTTCTTAGAAGCATGCCACATATCTCTATTTAAGCAAATGGTGGATATAGGCTACCTGGAAACTGAGCAAAAATTGTATGGTGTCAAGGCTTTACAGCAGGATCGACTGGCACAACACAAGTTCTACATCCACTGGACTAAAATCATGGCAACCCAGGTACATGCTTGCAATCAGCCATAACCTGACGACGGGTAATAAAATGGATCCGGGAGTATGTTGCCTCTATGCCAACATGGACTTAGGTAGAACATAATGTGTGTGTAGAGTAGCGGCAAAGCTCCACTTTTACTTACATGAGACTAGAAATAATCCCTCTTAGAAATCCAACTTGCGTGTTCTACATGCAAGTTCTACATACAATTTCTACATGCAACTCCTACACGCAAGTTCTACATGCGAGTTCTACATGCAACTCCTACATGCAACTCCTACATGCGAGTTCTACATGCAAATCTGAGAATGTGTTACAATTCCTACATGTAGAGAGAGAAGCTCTCGAACTTGTATAAATACCCCATAATGGAATGAAGCCCACACTCTTTGGGGCATTGTGTTGAGTTCTACTTTGGTATTCCAAGCAATTATCTCAAGTGTCCATGCTTCCTTGCACTCCACGTCAAAAGCATGTCCTAACCTTGCAACCCCTCCTCCCCTCTCCTCCAACCTTGCAACCCATCCTCTCCCTCTCGTCCTCCCTCCTCCTCCTCCCTTCTACTCCTCCCTCTTCCTCCTCCTCCTCCCTCCTCCTCCTCCTCCCTCCTCCTCCTCCTCCCTCCTCCTCCTCTCCTCTCCTCCTCCCTCCTCTCTCCTCTTTCCCCCATGCTCTTACATCTTCTTCCTCTCCCACTCCTATGCTCCCCCTAAACCCTTAGCTCCTCAACCCTTAATCTCCATGATCTACAAGGGAGATGAGTTCTCCACCATGTACTCTACTCTAAACCTTGGAACCTTCTAAACCTTTGAACCTCCTTCTAACCCTGGAACCTCTTCTAAACGCTGGAACCTCCTTCTACTCCTTAAACTCCTCCTAAACCCTGCAACCCCTTATGAAGGTGAAAGCCTTCATTACCTCAACCGTGATGATACACGTTGCTTTTACACATGCATGCACTATGTTTGCTTATCACACTTAAGCCTACATATCTCACCGGAACACGACTCAAGATCCTAAGCTACACATATACTACAAACGACAACGCCAATATATCTGTAGGTGACAAAAAGCCTCAGAACCCTGTATACTAAGAATAACCTGCTCTTCCTACGGAAGCCATAGGAAAGAACCAACACTCACAAAGTCAGAGTTGCAAGCATGTTTGTTGGGATATGGGGTTGTCGTCTTGGTGATTTGTACACATTCATTCTCCTATATGTGCATTGCCATGCCAAGAATGTTAGCATAATCACTTTAAATTAATCTGGATTGTACTCGACTGTGAATTTTTTTGTCATTGTCAGATTCCACCATCCTCCAAAAACATCGGATTGAGATTATCTCATTCATCAGGATGAGGTTTCTTCTTCACCCTTCTGGATGTGGTTTACAGATGACCACACTGTCATCCCAATAGTATGCAATGCTCCATGGTGCACAAATAGCTAATCTTGGTCTTTAATTATAGGATAACTTGTTGGGTATTCGTACTCGTAGATTTCCACTGTTAATGGAATACAAAACTCTGATGTTTTGTGTGAATGAAATGCTAAAATTGCTAACAAGTCAAAATGAAATGCTGGTATTTGCAAAACATATAAGATCTCCCCACTATAAAGTAAAATACATCTTACTATCTCTCATTTTATATATAAAAGGAAATGCACAAGACATTGTATCAGAAACAAAAATAGATGAATAGTGTATAGAATATATCACAATCACATCCAAATCTTCAGTATTCATTAGAATAGATCATTATAAGAGCATGTATCACATATTCGCTTCTCATGCCCTCATGCTCTCACAGGCTCTTTCTATATGACTTGGTAGTTGTATATGTGGTTATAGCTTCTAGCTATTAGGACATTGTGATGCCAAAAATTGATATTTTTTATTTGGCATTGGTATTGTTTTTCTCTATGTTTGATAAGAGTTTGAGTATCAAGTGAGCACAAGTGATAGCCTAGCGGCTCTCACTTATTTTTATTTTCTAAGATATTGTATGGGATTGAGAGGATGAGTGGAACGGATCATTGTAAATACCGTGTGTATGAATGATAAATACCTTGGTATGGGGTGAGAGTTATTTGTGTATGTGATATTATGGGGTTTTTAGAAAATAGGAAGAGTGAGTCATATAAAGAGGTGGGCTCATGTCCATGTGTTCCAATAATATAAGAGAGGCCACATGCTAAGCATGTGGAAGGCATGTGGAGGAGTGTGGAGTCAAGAGAAATCCTTCTAGAATTCCTATGTGGAATAAGGAGGATGTGGACATATGGAAAAGAGAGGGTCCCTATTGGCTCCATGTGGGGAGACTCTTGACTTTCTCAATATTTTAAGAGTCTTGAGCATCTTTTGATGGGACACATGGCAAGAGTAGCCAAAAAGGACATGGATGGTGACATACGGGCTTATGTGATTGATGGGGAAAGGAATCTACAGGTAGTAATTGTAAATGGGTGAAGGAGGGTGATAAAATCTTTATAAAAGGAGCCCTCCTCTCCCTTGTTCATCATCTCTTCCACCATTAGGCCTCATGTTGTTGTAGCTCTAGTCTCCTCAAGCCCCTTCCATGAGCCTTCTCTCCCTCTTGTAGATATTCTCTTATGTAGACTCTTGAGTCCATCTCTCTCTATGAGTAGTCTTGGAGCTTTTGCTCCCTCTTGTATGTATGAAACCTATTCTTCTCCCTTATGTTTGTAGTATTTTGAGTTGCATTAGAGTGGAGTCTCACTCTATTGACAATGAAGATCACTTCGTATTCCCTCTCTTGAGTCTCTCTTCCCTTTTCTTTCTTTCAAAGCCTTAAAAGTTCTTTCGATTCGGCTGCTCATTGCACACACATGGTCCATCCATTTATCGAGCCACCAAGGGAGTTACTTACCATCTTCTAGGCAAAATCTATGAGTGGTCAATCATTGATGAAGGTGGAGTCTTGAGGGAGCATCCTGCTCAAGCGAAATTAGCATGGGTGGAGGGCAGTTTTTATGACAGTTTGACCCCCTGTTAGTGTTTTGCTCATAACTTTATGCTCGGTAGTCCGACTTTGATGAAACTTATATCAATGCGAAGCTCTCCTCAAGGCACATTTCTCTTTTGATTAGACCTTGAATCAAATACTACTACAAAAAGTTATGAGTCTCTATGTCTAACAATCTATTTTCATGATAGTTTTTACCCCCGTCTGGTAAACCGCCCATAACTTTCTGGCCGCTTCTTTCTTTCTTACGAAACATATATCAATGAGAAATTCCATCTCAACGCGCATCTCTATATGTGCTTTAATCTTTGATATCATGTCTTTATTGAAAGTTATAGACCTCTGTGTCTAATGATAGTTTGTAGAGTGTTTCAAGCTAATTGTAAAGGTATCTATGAAGGAGGTGCAATGTTTCCTCGGAACCTACCCATCCGACCCAATCAGCCCCTTCAAACTCCTTGATATATATCAGTTCATGTCATGTTGAGCCGCAAGATCTTCTTTCAACAACGTATCACTCTCCTCTTTGGCACAGATCGGCTTGCTGAGATTATGGCCTCTGCCGATCCTTTCCTTCTCCCTATGCTTGAGTACAACATCACTTGGGATGTTACCATCTTCATTCTCATCTAAGGGAGGAAAGTATGGTGTGGTATCTTGGCATAAAAGCTTCTTTTTAATGTCCCTTTCTCAATGATAAATATCTTTGTCACTCAGTTCAAAAGCAGTAGGAAGTGAAGAGGTGCGTGAAGTTTATTATCCCCAACTTCATGTCACATCTTTTGATGGAGACGCCGGGTACGTTTGGTATTGGATTCATCCCACCTTACTAAACGATATCATGTGTACTTGATTGCATGTTATGCCTAGTATAGGCATGTGTTTTTTGATGTGATAAAGAAGATGCTTGGAAGAATTCCGTTAGAAGAGATTGTAGCCCATTTAAGAGAGCTAAAAGATTGTGAAGGTGATGCTCAAGCTATTTGCACAGTCATCATGATCATATCCTTTATGTTTGCACTCTTGAATATGTTGGTGAATCGACAACACCAGAAATAGGCACAATGATAGATTAGGGATTGTTTCATACACTAGCAGCTTGGTGTGAAGAAGAGTTGAGTCTTTGGGTAGTTTTTGACTATAACAGTGGAGTGGTGATTCTCAATGCTTTCAGCTTCTTTTGATATGCAAATGAGGAAGAGTACAATATCTTGAAGCTGCTATGTGCACTTCCAATTGTGACAAGGGTGATTCTTGAATGCATGTATACACAATGTTTTCATGGTGCTGGTTGGTCACTTATTTTTGAAGATTTTGTTGAGGATCACATTGTGGAGGGTTTTCAACAAGTGGTTATGCATAATAAGTTGGTCTTGGTATACTAAGGCTCTGTGGGAACTTGTTTGGAATTTTATTTGGATCTTGGTGTTTCCTTTTTGTGTTTCATCATGATGAAGATTCCAGTGTTTCGAGGGACCCAAGGGAAAGACTTGGAGTCTTATCTTCAGGATTTTGTTTGACGATGCTGGCTTTCTGGATGGTCCATGAAGGATCGAGTGGAGATTTTGCCTGATTTCTTGAAGGTATAGCCTTAAGCTGGCATGAGGCCTTGCCGACGGACTCTACCAAGGAGGACTCGGACCAAGTGGTGGCTGTAATGAAGCAGAGATTTGGGGCAGTGGAGTTGCAAAATGCTTTGATGTTGCAGTTGGACCGGTTCTATCAAGGAGAGGGTGAGATTGTCTCTATGTTGGCAATCCAATATGAAACTTTATGGACAAAGTATGAAAGGGCAGCTTTGCGAGCTGTGGCATCTGCATCATCGGCCCCTTAAAGTCTCATAGAGATGGAGCACTTAAAGATGAGCAAATTTATTATGGCTTTAGAGCCTCTTCTTCACTCAAAAGTAATGAGTGAAGATCCAACAGCATACATGGAGGCACTTCGCATTGCGACCAAGAAAGAAGCTTCTCTAAAGATCGAATCCTCTTTTGTGTCTTCAACAACTTCAACTTCTAAGGTGGAGGTAATGGGCACTCCTCAGGTATCAAAGTCCTCTGAGTTAAATCATAATATCTCCCAATTGATGGCAGAGTTTGCTGATTTGAAATTGCATTTGGTTAATGCACAACAACCTAGAGCACCAAAGAATGAGGATAGGCCTCGAGATAAGAGTGGGGTCACTTGCTATGAATGTAATGAAAAAGGTCACTATCGCCTTGAGTGTCCTAGATTGAGAACAAAAGAAGAAAAACAAGTATCCTTGTTAAGAGCTTCTTTAGGGGATGAGGAAAGAGAGGTAATGATGGCTAAAGGGGGGCGTGGTAAAGCAAAAGAAGAAGAAGAAGGCAAGAAAGAAGTAGATGAGAAACATTAGGAAGAGGAACACCGTAGTAAGAAAAAGAAGGCATCTAGAAGGAGAATTAGTTAGTTAGACTTTCCTTTAGGACAAGGCATTGGAAGCTATGACTTGTTGTCAGACCTTAGAGAAAAGGAAGCTCATATCACCTTTGGTCAATTACTTGCTTTGTCTCCAAAGCTACAGAAGGAATGGGGAAAGCTAGCAAGCACAAGAGTGTCAAAGAAGAAAAAGAATAAAAGTGTCATTTCTATTGTTCAAAAGGTAGATACAGAGGTTCATGATGATGTACCTATGATTGATGTGATCATTGATGGTCAAGTGATTTCTAATGTTTACATTGATGGAGGTGCATCAATTAATGTCATGAGTGAGAAGACCATGATAGATGTTGATTTAAAATACTCTAGTACTACCTCTCCTTATTGCATCAAATTGGCTCTGACAATACTAGGGTAAAGACCTTGGGAGTTGTGAAGAATCTAGAAGTGGATGTATGTAAAATTTCTATGCCATCTACTTTTCAAGTGATCCCTATCTTGAAGCCAGATACACATGCCTATCCATTGATTTTGGGAAGGTCTTGGCTACACAAGGTGAAGGCTATTCAAAAGTGGAATACTGGAGAATTGATTTTGCAGGGAAATGATAAGAAGGTGCGCTACAACATCAGAAGTCGCAAAAAGGAAGTTGTCAAGGAGGAGTCTTCAACATCAGAAAGTTCGAGCTCTGACTTTACCATTGAAGAACAAGAGATAGGGTGTAGCTCTGAAGAGTCCAGCTCAGCGGGTGAGGTGGAAGGAGTGGCCTTTGGTCTTTGTCTTGGTGCTGATAGGGATAAGTCAAGAGGGAACAAGGTGGTGGTACAAGATCTTGTAGAGACACTTTAGGCAGAGGATGTGGAGCACACTAAACGACACCAACACAATGAAGATCTTCTTGGTGATTTCTATCAAGTAGTGAGAAGCTCTAGTACTTGGATATGCTAGATGATTTCCCATATCTCTTTGCAACAAGCTATTCATAGGTTCGACCACTCTCTCTTGTGGAAGGCAAGATTGAGTTGAAGCCAGAAAGCAAGCGAGTTGTGCAACGCTTAAGGCGATTGGGGGTGATCCAAGTTGAGGCACTAAAGAAAGAGGTAACACAACTACTTGATGCGGGATTCATCTTTCTTGTTGATGATTTAGAATGGATATCTCCTGTAGTTGTCACACCAAAGAAAGGAAATAAGTGGCAGATTTGTGTGGACTTTTGTCCTTTGAATGCAAGCACTAAGAGGGATCATTTTCCTTTGCCATTCCAAGATGCAATACTAGATCAAGTAGTAGGGCATGAGATGTATTCTATATGTGATGGGTATTCTGGGTACTTTCAAACTCGTATTCGGGAGGAAGATCAAAAGAAAACATCATTTATCACAAAGGGTGATTCCTTTTGGGTTGACCAATGCACCAGCTACATTCCAAAGGTTCATGAGTCAAGTGCTCGAGCCTTACTTGGGAAAGTTCATAAGGGTGTTTTTTGGATGATTTTTGCATTTATTCTCAGCGCATAGATCACATGGAGAAGTAAAAGATGGCCTTAGCTAGGATTGATGAAGCAAAAGGGTGTCTAAATCCTAGCAAGTGTCATTTGGCTCAAACAAAAGTAGTCTTCTTGGGGTATATTGTGTCTGAAGAAGGCCTGCAAAGGGATCCTGACAAGGTTCAAGCAATCATGGCATTGCCAAGTCCTGAGAGTGTCACTGGTGTTCGTAGAATTCTAGGAAAGAGCAAGTATTATCAACACTTTTGTGATGATTTCACAGAGATAGTGCATCCCATGAACTTGTTGACAAGAAAAGGAGTTTCTTTCCAATGGGGTGTGGAGCAACAAGAGTCTTTTCAGCAACTTAAGGAGGCCTTGAGTAAGGGCCCAATATTGAAGCCCCCTGATTGGTCTCAAGACTTTTATGTAAATCCAAGTGTATCTTTGCATTCACTTGGTGCTGTATTGCTACAAAAAGGAGAGGCAGGTAGAATGCAACCCATGACATCATGAATGTTAACTCATTCGAGGGAGAAGCATTGTCTTCGTTGGAATCCCCTAAGGTGAATTTAACTAGGCTCTGGTTGCTTCCATCATTCATTAATCATTCTTGCACTCCAAATGCTAGTAGGGTGGTGGTGGAAGAAGCCATGCTTATACACGCATCTCGTGACATCCCAACCAAAGAAGAGATTACCATTGCTTACACGGACATCATGTCTCCTCTTAGGAAGTGGGAGGAGACTCTCAAAAAGATGGATTTTGGGTTTCGCTGTGAGCGCAAAAGATGTCTTGCAGGAAGATCGGTTGAACAGCCCCTTGAAGAGGTCAGTGAACATTTTCACTCTCTGCATGGCAAAGCCGTTCAAGAAGTCTATGCTCTAATCTCTACAAGAGAGTAGTTATCATTAGACTTGGTCCCTACATGCATGCAACTTTCGGATGTGTTTGAGACATTGAGAAAGAAACTCAGCTCCATCAAAAGCCTGACAAACCTAGAAAAGCAATGGATTCTGGGTGCCTATTCCTCTTCGTTTCTAGGAAAATGGCTTGTCACTGGTGTGCTCCGCAGTTTCAGCCATGGTATTAGCTGAAAGAAGCCAAGTGGATTTTGGACTGGTGCATACTCTAGTTAAACTAGCACTTGACGAATGCGTTCGAGTATATGGGAAACAAAAGTCTCAAGTTGGTTTATAGCTTATGGAGCAGGCTGCCGATATTGTCCCATTTTTCTAAGTTATTAATTTAGATTAAGATTGTGCTGGCTTTTCCTATTGCAGGGTGGGGATTGCGCCGGCAGCTTCAAGGAATACAATCCCAACATCATCAGAGACACATTCCGAGAAGGGAAAGCCCTGTGCCTCTGGCTCTGTTGAAGGATGCCAATGTGACCATCTTTTCTCCATGCAATGTGCCCTGCGTCTTGCTATGTTTTGCAATTGCACAAGTGGGACACAATATGCATGTGCCGTTTCTGAAGCCGCATTCGTTCATTTTTCTCCAAGTTTCAATTCTTCCCAATGTTCCGTGTGGGTTTGAAGAGATCTTTTAGAATTCATGAGCAGAAGAGGTAGCATGATACCCGTTTTGCCTGTCAGCCAGCTTCTGTCGCCAGCAATGAAGACGTCGTGTACATCGTAGTAGGCCCTAGAACATCAGTATGGGTGCGAATGCATCAAGCCGCTCCTGAATCTCCAGCGTCGACCATCCCTTGCAAACCAGTACCTTCTATTCTTGCCAGGACGTCACTTCCCTCGTGCTTATAAACTGAATTTATACATTGTTACGTCGGGAATCGGTCCCATCACTCACAACACTTATAGTTCTCCCTTCAACAACACTTACAATTGTCTCCATGTGTTTCTCCCTTCAACAACTAAACCCGAACTTCGAGTGTTTAATGTTATCTTTCTGTCACCCGAGCACACTACACTAAGGATTTCAAGATTGAGCATCTTCATTGAGTACTACATAGGGTTGAGATAGCATCGAGTACCTTAAATTAGTCATGGGTGAGTGAACTAAGGAAATAACACTTGCACTGAGGGTGTTTTCAGCTGGATTATTCTTTTAGTACCTTTTGTTGACTAATTTACTAGCACCAGTAGTTGGATTGTTATACCATATGACTTGTTGTAAACATAATAGATCAGAAGAGTGTATTTAGCACCTGTGGTGGCCAAGGAGCCACGATTCCAAGTGATCATCTTGAAGTGGTTCATGGCAATAGGGTAATTTTTAAATAATGTATAACCTATGAAAGGGGTTGGAAAACAAGATTGACTACAATCCAAGTCCATGCAAGGATTTATTTATATCTTTGTTTTGAAAAAATAAATTTAAATTTTTGGTCATGGTTGTGGGGAGGTTAGGGAAATAAGGGATGAAGGGAAAGGGAACGGAAGGAAAGGGGCAGGGGAGGGGGA
This sequence comes from Dipteris shenzhenensis, assembly GCF_047967505.1. Classification (NCBI taxonomy): domain Eukaryota; kingdom Viridiplantae; phylum Streptophyta; class Polypodiopsida; order Gleicheniales; family Dipteridaceae; genus Dipteris; species Dipteris shenzhenensis. The sequence continues at coordinate 13,097,805 of NC_141618.1, forward strand.
GGGGGTTCAAGGAAGGGAGGGCAGGGAAAGGTAAGGGAGGGGAGGGGAGGGGAAGGGAAGGGAGGGAGGGGAGGCTGGCGAGCGGGGGGGGGGCAAGGGGGAGTGAGAAATTTGAATTTTAAGGAAGAGAGAGGAGGGAGACAAGCTACATTTAATCACTCATTTTTTTAATTCAAAAAGATTTAAATAATCACAAATTTTTCAATTTAAAATGAATTGAACAAATTATCCCAATTTATTCATACAGATAAAGCTTTATTTGGAAAAATACCCTAAGTTAAAAGCTTCTTTTTAATGTCCTTTTCCCAATGATAAATATCTCTATCACTTAGTTCAAAAGTAGTAGGAAGTGAAGAGGTGCGTGAAGTTTATTACCCCCAACTTCATGTCACACTACTTTTTTTAATTTTTGCAAATTTCATGCAGGAAAGAGAGAGAGAGAGAGAGAGAGAGAGAGAGAGAGAGAGAGAGTAGCTTAAATTTCCACCACAACACAACCTAATGAAAAAAGGGGGATAGAAAACAACAACAACTAATGGTCAAGGGAAAAACCCATATTATAATTTTTTATTTGTTTATTTTAAAGATAAAATTAATAAAAAATAATAAATAAGAAAGTAGAGAAAATATAATAAAAATAATAAGTAAGAAAATACATTACATACACACACACACACACATACACACACACATGTGTGTGTGTGTGTGTGTGTTTGTGCAAGTGTCTACACATGCATGTGTGCGTGTATAGGAAAACTAAACTAAACAAGTACCTAAGAGTAGATGAAGTCCAAAAAAAAAACAAAGCTAAGACCTAAAAAGAAAATATGTATCAGCTTTTGTTACTTGTACTATCCTTCAAATTCTTTTTGTGATGCATCTTGCAAACCAAATTCAATGGTTCAAGGGCAGGGTAAAAAATAAGGAGGGAACAAGATTATGACAATGTAAGTCAATGGGCGAATATTTCCCCATATAGAGTTATAAATATTAGCCCTGCTACCACTTTTAGGGTGAATTTATCAAATTTGAAGCTCTAAATATTAGCCCACCTTTATTTTTGGGCTAATTTATCAAATTTATAGCTCTAAATATTAGCCCAGCCAGCTTGGTAAAGCCTCTAAATTAGCCCTTGGGCTAAAATTCACCCCTAATTTTTTCCTTGTTCAAGGGTTACTTACCTCAGACGAGTTCAAGTTGATTACGATGACTAGTACATAATAAACGTAGTCACTAAACATATGTATAGGGATGGGAACTTAGGCTATCTCTTCTAATGTATAGGGTAGGAGTACTCTCATAGATTTTGAGCAACAAAAGTTGTCTACATTATTTTTGAGCGTCCACAAACTCCGAAAAATAAACTAGATGCATTTAAAGTGTCGAAACATGGGAGGTTCAAAATTGCCTAAAGAGATAACTCACATTCTCAACAGTGATGAGGAGCAGTAAATATCTATGCTAGGGGCATGGAAAGGCCCACATCATGGGTTATATCAACCACAACTTGCTAGCACCTCATATGGATATAAAGTTTATTGCATGCATAATCTCTTTGAACTATCATTACCGCAATCTCCTTCCATAATCTCCATTTTATTCATTGTCTTGCACTCAAGGTTGACCCTTAACCAATATGCTTGATATTAGAGTAGTGACCACTTTTACAAATAGCAATGAACACTTTGTCCCTCACCCTCTTCATCTCATGACTTAGTTGTGCTTCACCTTACCCCACCATGAGATAGTAAGCAAATTGGTATCAGTCATACAAGAATCAAGTAAATGTGATATGCACAAGAATTGTTATCTGCTTGTTGTACCAGTGAGCACTTTGTATCTCATCTTGTTCTTGAAATGAATAATTTTCAGAAAAATCTATGAGAAAGACAATTTTGTCATGGGGAAAATTGGCAAGGCACGTCTTGAGTTATCTTGCCAACTGGCCGTGAAATTGTGAAGCCCATATTTTGGGATGGATTGAACCATTGGACCTATAAGCTCCCTCGGCTGAGTGCTGTTTTTATTAAATACTTCAACATTGACATTTTCAAATCTCCTCTATTTTAGATCAACATGGTTGTCTTCTCTCATTTCATTTGGACAGACATGAAATGTCTTCTTCTTCCTCTCTTCTTCAGCTTTAGACTGCAATGCTTACATGTGCCACTCACGATCTCCCTTTGGACAAACCATTAGCTCCCACAACGACCTTAGGCTACAAAACCTGCTCTCCCTTACAACACATGATGAGGATCTAGGTGGCTTACAGACTTCACATTCATTGGGGAGACACAGGCATCGATTCCCATGGAGCAATGCTCCAACACAACTAAATCTCAAGTCATTCATAGATTGCCAGGCTAGGTCAAAGTTTATGTGTGTTTTGCAACAACAAACATTCCTATCTTTGAGTTTCCTGATGCACCAAGGATTACAAAGCTCAAAACTCCTCTGCCCAATTGAAATGTTAGGATTCTGATCCATAAACTTGAGATACAATTCCGTCTGTTGACCCAACATGCAGGAATAACATAACAACGAGCCCTCTTTTAAATGGAACAATAGTATAGTGGGCCCCCTCACAACAAGACAAAGCACCCATAGACGTGCGCACAGACGCGTTTACTGAACTAAATAAAAAACTTACGGGCGCGTCTATTTGTGCGTCTCTTTTCACGTCTGGAGACCCGCGTCTAATTGCGCGTCTATATATCAAACACGCACATATAGACACGCAGTTAGATGCATAAATAGATGCACTTATAAATGCGCTTATAGACGCAAATATAGACGCAAGTTGAACAGACAGACGCGTATATAGACGCATTTTTAAACGCACTAATAGACGCGCTTTATTTTTATTTTTTTAAATTTTACAGAATGCTGTGTATGTTGTGTATGCTATATAGTTACAAGAATCCCATATCCACATTGTGTAATTCAATTCTTACAGCCAACCACATTTTAATTACAATTCCAAATAAAACATTACAACTCCAAAACGCAATAAAATTGAAAGCTCAAAAAGTGCTTGTATATACATATAGCACGAAGCTAAGCCACATCATGTGGCTTCAAGTACAAAAAATAAGAGGAGTGTATATACAAGAGACACAAAGCCAAGCCAGTGGCTTTAAGTATAAAAGAGAGTAGCTAGCACTACTTGTACGACTAATCTATGTTCTCCAGGTCCTCGCTCCCTTCCACGCTCCCTTCTGCGCTCCCTTCTGCACCTCCTTCCTCCTCTTCCTCATCCTCTTGTGCACGGGCCTGTAAACAAGGGACAACATATATCAATGTATGAAAAATCAAATCTTTACTTATAATTTTGGCATTATTTAATTACTTTCAAATACCTCGGGGGCCGCTCCAGTAGCTCGGGTATACTGCTCCTCAGTAATCAACCTGTCATCATAGAAGTGCCTCCATGTATCTCCTCTGTAATGGTGGCGGTGGTAGGCTATCTCCACAGGAGTAGGGTATCTGCCCACGATCTCAAGCTGCATGATGACACACTTTGCGGAGGGATTAGTACAAAGAAACAACCTCCTAATAGACTACATAAGCAATATAATTTGAGATCGATACTTACAAATTGGGCCTCCCATGATTCAACACCCCTTGCTCCAAACTGCGCGCTTCCATATTCCTTCAACTGGATCCTCCGTGCCTCCACATGCTGCAGACTGGGGTCCTCCCTCGCTGACCTCATTGCCTTCTTCCACTCACGCTTGTGAGCGACGTGGGGCGGGCCCCTTGGTGGTTGACCTGCCTCAAGCCTAGCAAGCTCCGCTAGTGCCTGCCTCTTAAGCGAAGATCTTTTATTGCCAAGTATCGTGACAATCTTTGACTTGGCCCATTTATCTGTGAACTGGCGATTGGGGGGGCTAGGATACCTAGAGCGAATAGCAGCGAGGGTCTCATCAACCAACCTCTTTGGCTGGTCTTTGTAGTGGATAAAGCAATCTCTATAATTGTTAGCAATTACAGAGCGCATGAAGGCCATGATGTCCTTCCCCCGCGCATCCATCAAGATGCCTCCTGTCTGAGTGATGTCATAATAAATCGTACCATCACCCGGAGGCACGTCTAAATCATCTGAATCATCGTCCTCCCCACTGCCACATGGCCCAAAGCACTGTGCCATGCATCCCCCACCGCTCTCCCTGCTACTACGCTTGCTACCCTGTCATGTCGAGCTCATACGTTGGCCACTCGTAGCTGGAGACTACACGGGACTACGCTGACCACTCGTAGCTGGAGAACCAAGTCTTGATGGCACAGGAGTACGTCGACGGCTCTGTGAGACAGAAGGACCTCCTAACGGCATGGGGGAAGGGGCATAAGACGGGATGGTAGAAGGGACATAAGACGGCATGGGGGAAGGGGCATAAGACGGTATGGGGGAAGGGGCATAAGACGGTATGGGGGATAAGACGGCTGTGCTGACTCCGCTGGGGTGATCTCAGGCGGTGTGGGGTGGTTTGGAGTCTGTAGTGCCGACTCTGGAAGCACTTCCTGGCCACATGTTGAACTAGAAAAAAGGAAAAAAATCTATTACTGGTGAGCTGAGAAGAAAGGGGAAGGGAAGAAAGGGAAAGTGTAGATGCACGTTTAGACGCGAATGTAGACGCGCTCTTAGACGCGCCTTTAGACACGCCACAGAGTTTAAATTAAACATTTGAAGAAGAGCAAATTTGGTGGGTTGTTTGTTTGTAGGATGTCTTCATCTTCAACAAGTAGCTCCAGTGAGGATGAATCCCTCCGTATCCACCATCGCGAAATGTGGTTGGAGCAAAAAATCAAATGTCTGTGTGATCGATGTCGAGGAAACATGTATCGTGCATGCAGGATTACACTCAATCATATCTCAAAGTATGGAGAATGGGATGTGATCGTAAACAGGGTAAGGGTTTGTAAGTTAAGGTTGATTGAGATACCTATGGGTGTTCATATGTTTGAGTTATGATCCTGTTTTAATTTGATACAGGATGCAGTGCCACACCCACATATGTTACCCTATGCTCGTCGTGAGGAGGCGAAGCATCGGTGATATGAGGTGGGATCTTCAGGAGGGACCATTACGGATGCATGGAGTGATGGTGATAGTAGCCCTCCGCCATTACCTCATGAAGCCGTGGAGGAGGAGGTGTTTGATGATATGGTGCGGGATTTATATGTCCATCAAGGGAGGGATGATAGCATGGAGCAGGATGATCTTTTTACTACAGCATCGACTCCACTATTTGAGGGGTGCACATTCTCTGTTCTACGTGCCTCCCTTGAGTTACTAAACTTGCAAACCATGTATGGATGGAGCAATGCAAGTTTGAATGCATTACTCAAGTAAGCTTTAAAGTCTATTTTGCAAACATGGTGAATTATTACTCGAATGCTTTTCCTCATTTATGGTCTTCACGTGCAGGCTATTGTGTAAAATGCTTCCAAGGGAGAATAAACTACCGACCTCAAGAGATATGGCAAGGCAACATGTGACCTCTCTTGGAGGATTAGATTACAAGCGCATCCATGCATGTGTCAACGATTGCATTTTGTTTCGTGGACTACATAAGGATGCAAGAGAGTGTCCTACTTGTGGAGAGGCAAGATTTAGAGTAGATCTCAAAACTTTGGATGTGCCTCATAAGGTATTGCGACATTTTCCCATAATCCCTTGCAATTAACATATGTTCAAGTGCAAATCTATTGCAGAGCTCATGTCATGGCATTCCTCCCATCGATCAACCGATGGCAAGTGGAGAACTCCCGCGGACTCTCCTGCGTGGAAGCATATTGAAGACACATGGCCAAGCTTCAAGGAAGAACCTAGGAGCTTGAGACTTGGATTGGGTATGGACGGTGTGAACCCATTTGGTCTCAAAAGCATGTCATACAGTGTATGGCCAGTGGTATTGGTGAATTACAATCTTCTACCCTCTATGGCTATTAAGAAAGGACATGTTATGCTGTCCCTTCTAATTCCAGGGAAACATAAAGTCAAAAACCCTGATGTTTATTTGGAGCCTTTGATTGATGAGCTAGAGATACTTTGGAGAGGTATCGAGGTGTATGATGTGAGCAGGCCTCCCTCGTCACGAGACTTCAACTGCAAAGCAGTCTTGATGTGGATGATGCATGACTTCCTAGGCTATGGCGAGTGTTCAGGTAAGCATTTCATTTTTAATTATGAATAGGCAAAGGATGTGGCACCCTAAACCCACCTTCCACTCTTAATTGCATCTATTGTTTAGGTCTCACTACATCGGGTTACCATGCATGTCCTGTTTTTGGTCCTTCGCTAGTTGCCTCACGGGCAGACGCATTGAATAAGGTCATCTATGAGAATCACCATCGATTTCTCCCACCTGATCATCCTAGATATGTTGCCCCTTGGAATGAAGTCCTCCCACAATCACTCACCGCGGGAGATTGGATGAGAATTTGGGACAGTTCCATGACTCCTCCACCACTTGGCATGAGCCGGCGGTAAGGGTTTGTAACTATTGGCTGGAAGTAAAGATTGGCTATATTGGCTGAAAGTAAAGATTGCCTGCTAACACTTTATTTTGTTTAGATACTCCATCTTTTATCGTTTACCATATTGGTCCCACCTCAAGATCAATCACCTGCTTGATCCCATGCATATCTTCAAGAATGTGGCATCTACCATTTGGGAGCATTTGAATGGGACACGAGATTCAGTAGGCATACGGGAGGATCTACGTACCACAGGGAGGATGCGTGAAGCTTGGCCTCAAGAGAGACCAAATGGGTGTGTTTTTTTACCTCGTGCACCGTGGATGTTATCAAAGCTAGAGATGGCGACGGTGAAGCGCGCTATTACTACAATTCGTACTCCCACTGGATGCATGAGGTGTTTGAAGGGAGCCTTCACAAAGAGCAAGAAAAGACGTGTAGAGCAATTATATGGCTTGAAATCTCATGATTGGCACAAGATGCTCCAAGTAAGTATTTTATGTGCATAATATCTTTTTCCTTTCAAATTTATGAGTGAATAGCTATAAGCAACTAATCAACCACCTCCTCGCGGGTTTAGTTCATACTACCTACTAGCATTTCACGTAGTGCATCGAAGGACGTGAAAGATTGTATTTACAAGATGGGCGAGCTTGTGAGGTACTTTACATGATACAAAATATGATGCGTATCAATGCTCCGTGCAAGTTTGAATGCATATTGCTAATATGCTGTACTTTTTCAGTTCTAGGTATGTGAGCTCAAAGGAAATAGATCCCACCACGCTTGAGAATGCTCGAGTTATGGCAGTGGAGGCGGTTTGTTTAGTGGAGGAGACATTTCCACGTTCTATTCTCACAAGCCAACTACATCTCATAGTGCATTTGGTGGATGAGATTGCTATATGTGGTACTATACATGGACGATGGTTGTTCTTCCTAGAGCGCTTCATGAAGACCTTGAAGGGCTTTGTGAGACAAAATGCAAGACCCGAAGGTAGCATGGCCGAGGGTTGGTTGGTACGAGAGTCACTTGTATATATTTCTGAGTTTCTTGTTGATGTGGATAGCTCTCTCCCACGACTATGGAGAGATGATGAAGACCTAAGGATGACCTCTATTATGCCTCAAGGGAAAGGACGCAACAAAGTAATAGACACGGAGTTGCATAATAGTATCAACCTCTTTTGCGTGCTTAATAGTGATGTGATGAAAAGATGGGTGACAAAATACGAGGATGCAAAGGCAAGAAGACAAGAAGACAGGGCCCTCTTTCGTACACACCACGGATCTCGTGTGCCATACCCTCAGTATCTAAGAGCACTTCCAAAGGATATTCATGTGGATTGGCTACTTGATGAAATGGAGAAAGCAGAGAAAGACGAGGGGATGCATATCACAATGGAAGAATGGGAGTATGCTAGGGGATGCATGAGCAAGGTCGGTATATAGAATGTTATGCATAAGTTAGGAGCTTTCAATAATTTAGATTGCTTATTTAATTGATTTTTTCTTGTGTAGTGCACTATGTTCAATGCTATATGGTGTGAGGGCAAGCATTTTCGAACACAACGGATTGATGATAAGAGAAACACACAAGATTGCGGCGTCATTGCTAGCTTTGAGGGAGCCAATGGAGCCATGGATGATTATTGTGGCATAATCCAAGATATTATTATGCTTGACTTTCGACGCTTCGTTGTGTATGTTTTGGATGTAAAGTGGTTTAAGGACGTGGTGGAAAGAGGCCCTAATGCAACAATCAAATGCCATGCAAGTGGCTTTGTAACTATTGACTCCACAAAGTTTTGGCAAAGTAGGAAGGACACACTAGTACTACCGCAACAATGTGAACAGGTATTGTGCACACATATAAAAATACTCGCTTTTAAATATTTGATGCAAGAAAAGTAACATGATTGTATTTGTGTTTGAATTAGGTTGTCTATCAACCAATGGTGGATAATAATAGATGGTGGCATGTCATACCTATTATGCCACATTCCAAAGTGACATATAGTACATTTACTAATATGGAGCGTATGGAGGATGATCATGGCCATGGACGTGATGATGACCGTGATACAAGAGAGGAGGATGATCATGAGATAGGAGATACAGATATTGAGGCCATTACCTGTGAGGATGAGCCTACCATTCGAGATGCTGATTTCGATGAGCACATGAGTGGCATAAGTAGTAGTGGGTTGAATGTATTTGTAGATCTAAATACTTGTTTGGATTTTGAAGTAGATGGTTTGGCAAGGGTTGATCTCATTGAGGATGAGATTGAACTGTAGCCCCATAATTGATATTGGCGAAACTATTTTACATATTGTCTCATTCTCCTCATCTCACTTAATTCTTGTATATGTGGGCTTGCAAAAAATTATGTGTTTTGGTAATCATGGGCAATGTTTGGAAAGCAATGATGTACACCAAAATCTCACTTTCTGTATTCTTTGGTTTGCGTCTATTTACGCGTCTAAATGCACGTCTGATTCTCAGTGTAAACGCATAAATAAACGCGCTAATACACGCGCAAATAGATGCGCTAATAAATGCGATGTTAGACAGGCCTGTATTTTCTTAGGTTAGACGCGCACGTAGAGGCGGTAATTTACGCGCAAATAGACGAGCTTTTAGATGCGCCTGTAATTCCTCTACTAAAGCAATGCCTATAGATGCACCCGCTATTTTGTGCATCTATAGTTGCTTTGTGTTGTTGTGCCTTTTGCCACTACTAAAACAAGGGTCAACGTTTTCTTGGGTGTAGCCAATCACGAGATTATTTTTAGGGCCATGATGCGTGTGATTCAAGGTGAGATTTTGAATTTTGCATGGACCCATGCTCTCGCTGGAAATTTTCTCAATGTCATGATGCCACACTGTCATAATAATGAGATGCAATCTAGTTATTCTAAACACTGCAGAGCTCAACACATGGCAGCTTTGCAGTGCTTTACATAGCATAGTCTCTAGCCTGACCACCGTGCAACCTTTTGCTGTAGCTTTACCACCTGTCACCAAGAAGTGCACCCATACAGATCATGGAAATTCAAGGATGGCTTGGAGAGACCACTGTGTTAGTTCTTGGCATAATAATGAGACACAATCTATCATTTTGAACACTGTCGTAGTGGCCTGACCACCTATCATTGTGCAGACTTTTGCCGCATGTTTGCCACCTATCACAGGGCAGCGCACCCATGCAGATCATATGTTAGCTTGAAGAGACCACCGTGCTAGTTTTTGGCATAATAATGAGACATAATCTATCATTCTAAACATTGCCACCATAGCGCAATCTCTAGCTTACGACCTATCATCGCCCAAAATTCACGGTTGGCTTCGAGAAACACTGCATTGGCTCTTGGAGTTATGTCTCCGTTACCTATTGCTATACATTATAGCAGAAGATCTATGATGACCACCGCACTCGAAAACAGAAGGTAATCTATGACAGCCACCGCGCTGGCTCTTGGAGTTATTTATTTGTGTACCAAGGAAAATGTATTTCCTTGTGGAACCAAGCGAAATGCAATTGACGATATGGACCTTGGTGGGTCCCCTCTAAGGGCAAGGGCCATATTGACATGCCCTATCTATGCAATGGCATTGGCCCTTGCCCCTAGAGGGGACCCCTTAAGTGCCATATCGTCAATTGCATTTTCTAAAAGTTTACTTGTATTTCTCTAGAAGTATCTCCATGAAATCAAAACGATGTGTTGTGGAGCTATTTTAGTGCTATTTTGATCCTAAACCAAGGAAATTATAGTCCTACTTTATTGGTATTTTAGTCCTTGTTGCAGTAAATCCTAAATGAGAGAAAAAGTATTCTGAGCCACCGCGGTGACTGGAGGCTTGGTGGTGCCATCCAAATAATCAACTACAATTCATTGAGTGAAAATTGAGCAAAAGATATTACAATGTATATCTACATCCAATAATAGGTTATATAAAAATAAACAACTTATACTGAGAAAAAATTGAACAGAGAATCTTACATTTATAAAAACTCAGCAATTGCTAAGAGCCTTAGAGGCCAAAAGATTACATCTAGCTACCATAACTGCTCAAATATAAAAGTTCACAATAGTACATACTGAGAACCTCAAATTGAACAAAAGAGATTACATAAATGTAATAAAAACTCAGCAATTGTTGCTAAGAACCTTAGAGACCAAAACATTACATCCAGTGAGCCAAAAGATTGCTGAGAGCCTTGGAGACCAAAAGATTATATCCAGCCATTGATGAGTGGTCATAAGCCTCATTGAACAAGAGAAAATTTGTACAACTATGTATTGCCACCACCAGCCTAGCTTGTTGCATTAAAATTTTTTTGGGATCTAATGGAGGAGATAATGGAGAGGCCGAATACCATGCACGTTGCTAGGAATTAGATTACAATGCCCCCAAAAAGACGAGAGTACTCTGCTATGAAAATCTTGAGGTATTCATCAACATCTAGGGGGAACCCATACAATGAAGCCATAAAGAGGTCCTCTCTGACCATGTCATCTAAGGTGGTGACATGCAAATATGGGGGGAATAGAGCGTGGGAATGAAGGGTGTCCCCTAGAGCCATCATTTCTACTCCAGTGAGTGCAATGCAATCACCTCATATGAGAAGGCATATAAAATTGGGATCACATTGCATAGAGGGGTGGTAGTAGGCATGGTGAAGATGAGTGGGTGAGTAGTGGAGCGGATGAGTAGGGGAGCAGATGAGTCATGAAAGTTGGAGGAGAGAGCATGGAGAAAAGTAGAGCAGGGGCAAAAGGATGTGTGGAGAAAAGTAGCAGAGTACGGGCGGATGAGAGCAATGTAATAAAATGCCAAATGCCACAAATCTTAGATATTATAGAGTTCAAGCCACTGTGGTGACTGGAGGCCTGAAGGCCCGGGTTCCATCCATATTAATTACAGGCCACCATAGTGCAATCTTAGACAGCACCCCAGACTCGGCTAATACTAATAGGTAAGAAGTCCACTGCGGTGAATGGTAATTAACTGTTGCCAACCAGGTGGAATTTTAGCCATGATAGATGTGGTTGATGAGAGCCACCACCATCGAGTAGTATTTACCCACAAAAGTAAATCACAAAGCCTAATCACCTCTAATCACTCATTACCATCTCGGGGGGGTCACTCATCATATGTAACCCTATCACGTGAGTTAAACAGAAGGATATTTTTTATTTCTAAAATTTACAGAAATAAATATACATAAGGGACTATTTAAAATAGTTTTGGAAAAAATTTACAGATTTGTATAGAAAAGGGGTACATTTTATTAATGAAAAAATTTACAAATAAGGGATTTGAAATATAGGCCTTGAACGCATGTGATATAGAGGGTTTATACATAGTGACCCCCCTGAGATTACCATCCACTCTACTACTCTACTGATAATGCAAGCCTGATGATATGCACTCATAGTAATCATGCATGCAAGCCCGATGGTGGTAATTGGCCGATGAGTAAATGCGGGCCACTACGGTGGCTGGTAATCAACTGCTAGCCCAGTGGAATCTTAGCCACCACAGACATGGCTGATGAGAGCCACCACGGTCCACCACTAGGTAATAATTACCAAAAAAGTAAATCATGAAGACTAATCACCTCTAATTAGTCATTATCATGCACTCTATTGAGCATGCAAGCTCGAGGATTGGTAATTTACTGCACTCCTAGTAATCATACATGAAAGCTCGGTGGTGGTAACTGGTAGGTGAGTAATTGAGGGCACTGTGGTGGCTGGTAATTAACTGCCAACCCATTGGAATCTTAGCCGCAACCATAGACGTAGCTAGTAATGTTAGACGCCATGACCACCTCTAATCACTCATTACCATGCAAGTAGTACAGTTGCCTTGAATTAATCAAATTCGAGCCAACTAACTATAGTGGCTCTCACCTTCATAGTTCCTTGTAGTTAGGCCATAAACGTAAGATTTCCTTCGCTATTCCATGGATCTGTGAAGTTCTAGCAGGTTCATGCAGCAGTAAAGCAACTGAAAGGACAGAATGTCTCTTTCTTAAGGGCGATCTCCAAGAGCATGATAACCAACCTGAAGAATTGCATGGATGGCAAATTCTAATTGTCATCTCAATTCATTGGAGTTGCAATGCACCTGATCACATCTACCCTCAAAGAAATTTTTGAGCAATACGATAAGAAGATGTCTCAGAAGGTGACTTTCCTACAAGAGACCACCGATGCAGCAAAGGCAATGCAACTTGAGAAAATTCTTCGGGAGGGTGCAAAAGCCAAGGCAGATAAGGCAGAAGTGAGGGCCTTTTAGGCATGAGATTAAGATGAGGCCATTGCAAAAATGATCGACATGGAAAGGCATACAAGAGAAAAAGCAGAGAAGCGCATCAAGGAGCTCCGAGATGGGCTTGAAGAAGTTAGAATTGATGGGGACATCGTGGGCAAGGAGATAGCAATGATGCAAAAGGAGCTTGAAGATCAGAGAGCCAAAGAGGAGGCTCTTTACAAATGGATCTACAACATGCAGAACGCATTGAACATTGAAAAATACCAGATGATGGACGAACTAAAAAGGAAGAATGCAGAAACTAGAGCAGTGGCAGTGATGCAGGATCTACGAGAGAGCTTCAATGCCAGGAAGGATGGGGCAATATGCCCCAACAAGACTACTTTTGTTTGAGGCAAATGAAACTTGCTAGGATTTAGACACACTTTTGCTTCATCAATCCTAGTTAAAGCCATCTTTAACTTCTCCATGTGATCTATGTGCCAAGAATAAATTCATAAATTATCCAAAAACACCCTTATGAACTTTCCTAAGTAAGGCTCAAGCACTTGACTCATGAATCTTTGAAATGTAGTTGGTGCATTGGTCAACCCAAAAGGGATCACTCTATAAGAAAATACTCCCCAAGGTGTGACAAATAATGTCTTCTTTTGATCTTCCTCCCTAATGTGAACTTGAAAGTACCCAGAATACCCATCACATACAGAATACATCTCATGCCCTGCTACTTGGTCTAGTATTTCATCTTGGAATGGCAAAGGAAAATGATACCCCTTGGTGCATGCATTCAAAGGACAAAAGTCTCCACACAAACTTGCCACTTATTTCCTTTCTTTGGTGTGACAACTACAGGAGATATCCATTTTGAATCATCAACGAGAAAGATGAATCGAGCATCATAGTAGTTGTGTTATCTCTTTCTTTAGTGTCTAAGCTTGGATCACCCCCAATCGCATTAAGCGTTGTACAACTGGCTTGCTTTCTGACTTCAACTCAATCTTATTCTCCAGAAGAGAGACTAGTCAAACCTATGAATAGCTTGTTGTAAAGAGATGTGGGAAATCATCTAACATATCCAAGTACTAGAGCTTCTCACTACCTGATAGAGAATCACCAAGAAGCTCTTCATTGCAAAGGTTGCAGTTATTGTATCAAAGATTCTTAGTGCACATGTTGAGCTAAAGCATAAGTGTGGAGATATGGAAGTACTTGGACATGTTATGCCTTATAATGTTTTCAATAAATCATTTATTGCATGGGATAGAGATGAGACTTATACAACACATATCATCGGGAATACAAAGTGCATTTTTTTGGATTTCAGTATGGGACATATTTTGCAAATGAATCATTTGCAAATAAGAACATAGCGGAAGGTCAAGTTTTGGGGTTGGAATACTGGGATCAGTGGCCATTTGCGAGGATGAGGATTGTGAAAGTTACTAATGATGGTATGGATGATAACGCAACGTCATTGCATGGTCTCTATTATGAGAAAGGAAAAGATTTGAGATGGAGCATGCAATTTTTGAAGATTAAAAAAGGGACATGTGGTTTTCAATGATAAAGATAAGGTATATACTACAATTTCAAAGTACTTAAAAAATATGCCAACAAGCCAAGCTTTGTCCCTTTAGACATGGATGATTTCAATGAACTCAAGTATAGAAGTGACATCTTATCAAGAGTGGATGAGTTCATTGATACCAAGAAAGATAAAGAATTAAGAAGTAATGCCTATTCTGGAGTGGATGAATTCATGCATATTGAGAAAGGCCAAGACATCAAAAGTGTTGTCTCTTTAGAATTAGACGATTTCAATGCAATCATCTATAGAAGTGACATCTTATCAGGAGCGGATGAGTTCACTGGTACTCTGAAGGCAAAATATTTCAGAAGCGATGTCTTATTTGGAGTCAATGAGTTCATGCACGTTGAGAAGGATAAAGATATCATCGATGTTGTCTCCTCAAACTTGGATGATTTCAATGCACTTAGCTATAAAAGTGAGATCTTGTCTAGAGTGGATGAGTTCATTGGTATCGATAAAGCAAAAGGTTTCAAAAGTGATGTCTCATCTGGAGTGGATGAATTCATACACATTGTCAAGGAGTGCAAAGAGTTTGAGAGTGTTGGCTTATCAAACTTGGACGACGTGGAGATTGACTCAAATGGTCCAAAGATTTCTTCAAAGACTATGCTTTTCTAGTTTTGACTTCCACTAAAAATAGCTATATTCTATAAGTTTTATTTATAAATCCTTCTAGTAGGTAGGCTCCTTAAAACCTTTTTTTTACACTCTCTTTCAAACCACTCCTCAGTATGCAGCCAATCATGTAATACAAGATACTTATCACTATAATGCTATACAAATGCTTCAATACTTAAACTTTTTTACTAATGGATTTTTCGACACATCAATAAAAGTAATAAAAAAATCAAATTCCTTATCTGACTGGCCCCTTATCAACCTGCCTAGCCCCTACCACCACCACCAACACACATAGAGACACACACAAACTCTTAGTGAAATTTTTTTAGGGTACCAAGCCTAAGTAGCTCTAAAGCAAAACAAATTTGCCATAGGTTAGACATTTGTAAAGATGTCTACAACATCAAAATCTCTCAATCTCCCCTCAATGTACTAAATGGTACCTCCCTAAAATACACGACGACGCTTGTGTAGTTTGTGTGCATATGTCTTTAATATGCACATAAGTGAATTATTTCTTGACATTAGTCATAAATACATGTAAGTTATGGGTTTCCTAGAAGGACTCTTTACGTGTCAATTATATCACAAATTTTCATAATAATTGAATATTAACGTCCCAAGTGCAAAAATAATGAGCATGCTTCTGTGCTCCCATGTGTGATGCGCATGTAGATATATGCATCCAAATCACATAGGGAGGCACATGAGAAATGCTCTGAGATTGGAGGTGCTAAAGGCACTCATGTGCACATCAATGCTACAAACAAAAAATATTAGTGCTCATAAGAATGACTTGTGGGTGGAGAAAAGAGAAGTGGGTGGTGGAGAGGACGGAGGAACTTATGTGAAGACTAAGACATCATGACTTTTGGTTTTGGTGGGGGTTACAAACCCAAGGGTTGGGGCGAAGAGACCCCACCGCTATCATGCACGTCCAAGCATAGGCTTGATCGTGCAAGCCAACCATTGCTAAGAGTTTTGTGCTAATGCAAGCTTAGTGTGCTAATGAAGCTTAAAGCTGCTCGATTGAGCATCTTTTTGTAGTGAGAGAATCAAGCTGAAGGCATGATTCTGTAAAATTCAACCTCCCTATCCAAGTTCCCACTTGTAATTCTCTCCTTTTGCCTGAATCTCTCCAACCCATTTGTATAATCTCTCACTTTGCAGTTGCTGCTGCAAGATTCAACCACCCTTTGATTAATCTCGCCAACCCATTTGTATAAACCTCTCCCTTTCATGTCAGTTTGCTGCAACTGTGTACATCCATCCATACATTCCTTGTATTCAGCCTCATTACATTGTATCACTTGCCCTTACAGTTGCTTATAATCTCCTTCGTCCCCATCTTGCTCCTTCTATCTGCTCCTTTGTACCTCCTTTACTTGCCTCTTTCTCTCTTCCTACAAGATCATGCAGCCGCCTGCACTCGCAAGCCCGTGAGAGCAGCTGCATTGCCTCATCCCCGAGCCTCTGATCCATCTTGTTTCTCTGCTTTTCGAGAAAGATGGTTTGTACTCGGGCGCTCATCAGCGTACTTTTTGCTTCCCTCCTGGCCTTTTCACTCATCAGTCTCAGCTCGTTTACCACTGCAAAGCTGCGTCGCTCTCATCAGGGCACCACGCAGGAGCTTGCTGAGCCTCCGCTTCCTGCACAATCCAAGGGACAGGAAGCAGAACGATGGCCTCTCGACGTTAGCCATGGCAGGTAATACACCAAGAGGCTTTGTAGGATTTTAGATGGCAATAACCGGTGAGACTGTTTCCTCCCGTTAAATTTAATATTATTCGCCTTTCTAAAAAACGTGACGATACATAGCGAAAGCGAAATTGGAAGGCTTGTTACTTGGTGCTAATTTTGATCAGAGCAATCTGTCGTGATTTGAGAAACGCTGCATTGTGCTAATATTGCTGCCCGTGGTTCTGATCTCTGTTAGAAAGATGAAAGCATTGATTTACATGAGCTGCTGATGGATTTTCTCTTTGCAGATCGCTAAATCTGACGGCATTCCACTCCTTCCGCGCGTTCTCCAAAAGACTTAAGAAAAAGTTCCCTTCCAAATCCAAAGTCATCAGAAAGATCAGGAGGAAGGTCCCAAAATACAGAAGCGTTCCGCATATCCCCGTCGGCTCTCGACGATTGCTCAATCGCATTGATTCCTGTTGGAGAAACGATCGCAACTGGGCGCAGAACCGGATGCATTTGGCCGACTGTGCGGTAGGCTACGGCTTCGCCGCTTTAGGAGGAAAGGACGGTAGCATCTACGTAGTTATTGATCCTAGTGACGATCCGATTAATCCAAAACCCGGAACGCTGCGGTATGGAGTCGTCCAACTGAGGCCTCTTTGGATCATCTTCGAGAGAGATATGATGATTACTTTGGAGAACGAATTGATGGTCACCAGCTACAAGACTCTCGACGGCAGGGGCGCCCGAGTACAGATCGCATATGGACCTTGCATTACACTCCAGGATGTCGATCATATTATCATCCACGGCCTCGAGATTCATCACTGCACGCCAGGCAAACCAGGCGATGTTCGTAGCTCCACCAAGCACGTCGGTCATCGGCAAGGTTCAGATGGAGATGGTATCAGTTTGTTCGGCGCGACCAATGTGTGGATCGATCACAACTTTCTTTCCAAATGCTATGACGGCCTCATCGACGCAATACACGCATCCACTGCTATAACAATCTCCAACAACTTGTTCACCGATCATAATAAAGTATGCTTGAGTCTGATAAATTCCCCTAAAGCTCATTTAATCTTCACCTTGCTCATTGATCATGACAGTTGAAAGATAAGAGTCCTATGAGACTGTACGGCTCGATGGAGGAGCCTAATTCTTTCATTCTTCAGGTGATGCTGTTAGGTCATTCTGATAGCTACTCAGCAGACAAGGTTATGAGAGTGACTTTGGTGTACAATCACTTCGGTCCCGGTCTGGTTCAAAGGATGCCCAGGTATCGTATGTTATTGGCAGTCATGCCATTTTCGTTGCTACCTCGCAGCCACCCCGTACTAAGCATAAGGGTTTGGATCATAAAAATATCGTTGATCAGAGGACACGGATGGATTGGTCGTTGGAAGTCGCACAGATTTCTGGACAATACGGATGAGATTGGAACGTTTTTGTTGGCATGTTCGCTGTTCGCAGGTGCCGCTTTGGGATGTTTCACGTGGCCAACAACAGATACACGCAATGGGAGATGTACGCGGTGGGTGCTAGCGCAAATCCGACGATCAAGAGCGAAGGGAACTATTATTTTGCGCCAAACGACCCGCGCTTCAAGAAAGTGAGTAATGACTCGCATCTACACTGTCTTGCTTCCATATATACTACAACAATTCTTATGCTTGACTGTCGACCCGCGACCCCGAGGATCTAACTAACTGCAAAAATGGAAGGTGACGAAGCTGGAAGGAGCACGAAAGACATCACCTACGAATTGGAGATCAGTGGGCGACAAGTTCCTCAACGGAGCCTACTTCGGAGAGCTTGGCACCAGTTACTACAATCCCAGCTACCCAGGAAAGCAAGAGAGCTTTGGCATTCAGCCTGCATCTCAGGTGCCCTCCCTCACTGCAAGCGCAGGCCCTCTGGAGTGCAGGGCCGGATGGACCTGCTAATTCATCCCAACGCTAGCAAGATTAACAAGACCCCGAGTTCAATCTTTTTTTGTTTAACAGACTCTGATCTCTCCATAATCCATTGTAATATTAGGCTGAAATACACTCTGCTTAGCGCATGAATCTGCAGATCATGTATTCTACTTTTGCCTGTCAAATTTTGTTGCTCTCTCCCAATTTTCTGCGCGCAAAAAACTTTGTTGGTCTCTTGCTACTCTTGCGTACCGCATCGGCGAGTAGATACATTTCACTCATAATCCACGCCACATCCATAAACAAGGAATTTAAGAGAACACGCATACACCCTATGCGGTATATACATAATAAATCAAAAGAATCCCTCGAGTATTATCATCATCATCATTAATCATTATCATTAACCTATTAACCACGGGAAAAAGGAGAAAAGCCATGTGTCACCTAAAGGATTTCCTGACGTTTGGAATTCACGGTAGCGAGTTTAGGTGACCTTTCGGTCCCAATGCTAATCAAAAGCCAAAAGCCAACAGCATTGATGGATGCCAACACCATTGATATAGTGTTTCTCTCTATTGCATAGGAGCACCGATATAAAGATCCAAGCTTTGCAATACTTTAAGTTACTGGCAGAGGCATGAGTTAGAGAACTCGTAACATATTCACACTATTAAGAATTGCATGGAGATGTAGAAGCTCGAAATGTCCTTTAGCAATATCTATTACATTACAGGAATTCATATTTGTTCTATCAATGCAGCTCTCACCATCTTCCATTTTTTGTAATGGAGTTGTAAGAAAGGGTTCTTCTACAACTAAGTTTTTTCATACAAACATTTGGTAGTTAAAAGGTGCCCCTTCTTGTGCCAACACCTCTGCCTTCATTTTGCCTCTGCCTAGGGCATAATATCCAAGCCCTAAAAGTCCACAATCCACTTTTTTATGGTATCTCACAGCATTTGGTTTATACACATGCTGACATCAGTTGAACCTATTGCACAACCTCATCAATGCTCTGCAATAGTTGGTTCTATCTTGTAGCCTTTCTATAGCATAGATGGAAATTTTGTACACTCCTAGACCTACAAGGTGACCATGCTCTGCTAGGTATGCTCTCTCTTGTGCTACCCACATGATAGCCTATTTGTTGCCAAGGTGGTAACCCCCTTTTTCTACCTTTCCATGTGTGAATGTTGCCCACATGCCATCCATGATGATGTCCATGTGGTATCCCCATCCTACCTTGATCCACCCCCTCCTCACTTGGGGGCTTGTAGATAGGGAGGTATTCCAACATTTAGAAACTCCATATTCTGATCAACAAAAGCAACTCCACATTCTGAGATACACCTTTGAAAGTAGAGTAGCAATAAAGATAATCCCCAAAGAATGGAAGCAAGAAGTGTAATTAGATGGTGTGTGCAACTGACTATATAATAGTGCATGTCACCCTTTCTAAATATTATTGTAGCCTGTAAGCTACATATCTTCAAAGTTATACATAATGAAGTGACAACAAAGATACTAGAAGATACTTTTGTAATGCCTCCTTTAATTTACCATGGCTTCCGGATATGGCACTTTATAAATCATCATCACAATTTTGTCTCCCACAACCTTATACAACCTTTGTTGTAGATCACACATCAATTGTCACCTTACCTCCCATAATTTCTTGCATTACTTTGCTAGCTATCTCAAGGTTATTAACATTTACTAGTTATCCTCTACCATATAGCATTGAACATAGTACACTACACCAAGACAAAATCAATTAAATAAGCAATCTAAATTGTTGAAAGCTCCTAACTTATGCATAGCATTCTATATACCGACCTTGCTCATGCATCCTCTAGCATAAACCCATTCTTCCATTGTGATATGCATCCCCTCATCTCTCTCTACTCTCATTTTTTGTCATTGAGCTTTGGGATAGTTTACTTGTTTATTTTCTTAAACTAGGCTTGGACTAAATGTGATTGTCCTAAACTAGCCCAGTGGTTGGAACATCATGCAACCGTAGGCTCGTTCAGCTCAATCACCAATGATGTGATTATCCTGAACCAACATGGTTGAACAGACATTAGTTGTTGTCCAGCCCGGTGGCATGGTTGATCAAAAAATTAACAACAATATATTTTGCAATATATTGTTATTTTACTAAATCAGCCCGATGGTTGGAATATCATGCAACTGTGGCAGCTTCAGCTCAATCTATGTGATTGTCCTCAACCAAGGTGGTTGAATAGACATTAGTTATTGAAATTATTGTGTTTCTTAGTACTTAAATTTGTTAAATTTAATTTACTACTATTCGGGTCACATACCACTATTAAATTATGGAATTCAGAAATGAAAAGCAATATATTGTTATTTTCTAATGGTGAAATTCAAAAATGGTTGTTGGCAAGGTGTTGCCGGCGTTAAACGGTAAGCTGACAGGGGTGGCGTTTCGGGTGTCCACAGCGGATGTCTCTATTGTGGATTTGACTGTGAGATTGGATAAAGCAGCCCCCTACGATGTTGTTAAATCTATGGTCCGGTGAGTGTTTTTGAACCACTATTGCAGTACGAAGGACCCATAATAAAGTATTGCATCCTCAATCTTCATCTGTAGTTTAAAACCACAGGTTTGCAAGATATATGATATAAAATTTATTACATTTCAAGCAAAGACTAATTTAGAGGGCAATAGTTTACATACCTCAAATGTAATCGTTTATAGCAAAATTCATGTCTTATGGTTATGCTTTGCCATAAATTGAATGATCTGCTTACGGTATTTCCAAAAAATCATGGCCCCACAACAATGGCCGCTAGTGAAAATAGAACTTGGGATGCCTCAAAACACGGGCATCATTGCATAATTGGACTCAACAAGACAATCTGCAAATATCTCTCTTTTGCTAGAACTTTGAAATCCCAACCGACGGATGTGAAATCGAGAGTCAACCCTTGTAGTTAACCAGCAAACAAAACCTTAGGAAACTTAGACCTTAGCCAAAATGCCACATGGAACCTATGTGAAAACCATCAAGAAATCTCAAACAGAGAGACAAAATGGTGACACGAAGTTCTAGATCTCCACGAATACTCCACCAAATTGCTTAAGACCTTGCACAACAAATAACAGTTTTGGTCCACCATCCCCGGCGATCCACCGGAATAGACAAATCCAAAAATGGTAGACCGAGCGATCTGAACCATGAATGTTCAAGAGTAGTAGGATCTCACAAAAGATCAACACGAGTTCTTCACTGAGTTTTTCTTGCTCCTACTCCTTCTCCCAGACCAACTGAAAGCTGAATGTAAGTTCATAGATGATTTGGAAGGCAATGAGGTAGTGGTGAACTCATGTGATTGAATAAGACATTAGAGAAATGGGAAGCCACCACAGTGGAGAAAAAGGGATGAAATGAGCTTGGAGCTCATAAAAATGAGCCAGAACAAGCCAAGGCACAGAGCAGGCACACCAACAAGTCTCCATGAAATGATTTCGGCTCTCAGAGGAGAAAAAATTTCACACACACACCAAAACCACATGAGAATTCATCTTTCTTCTTTAGAAAACCACAAGAGGTTTTTCTAAAGCACCCAGAGACTTCTCCAAGGTTCCAATTTCAGTCTTTTCCAAGGTTTTGCAAACCAAGATGTGGGTAAAGCCACCTTGAGACTTCTCCAAGGTTCCAATGTCACTCTTTTCGAAGGTTTTGCACACCAAGATGCGAGTAAAGCCACCCATAGGACTTCTCCTTCCTCCCACAGAGCTGCAGCAACAACAAATTTCAAGCTCTAGGCTCACACACGGGCTCAGGTAGACTACCCATGCTCTGATACCAATTGAGAGTGTTCTCAACGAAAGTCGAACAAAAGAAGGTGAGAGAGTGAGAGAGCCAGAAGAGAGCCACACAAGTTTTTGGTGGGTGCAAAAAACCCTAATCTTCTTTGTCATTCATTTATATATGTGTTTGAGTCAATAACCTAATCTTCTTCTTTGTCCCCATATCCCTTGAGTCAATATATGTAATTAATGACCAAAATGCTACATTGAGCTAAAGATGACCCCTGGATGATCTAGTGAGGAACTGATGGCTTACTATGAATCAGTGTGATAACATGAGAACTTGTAAGTGCTACACACAAGCCTACTCTATATCTAATAGATTTGGCCCCCAGCAAGGGCTCCCATACATTCCCGCTAGGCGGACCAGCAGGGAGTCAAAAAGTAAGCCCTTGGTCTGAGGGTCTTGAAAGTGTGAGCAAACGCACTGCCTCTCTACTCTAGCCAATGAGGTGTACCCTTTGCTAAATGAGCTTGCATCGCTAGTATCATAGTGAAACCAGGTCCAAAAAAGAGAACTCCGATGTATGTGTATGTTGAGACAATCTCGACCTATGACCCATCAAAAATGAACTACTCCTGATGCATAGTAGCCCAAGATGTATATATATATTTTTTTTCCATGAAAAAGACTTCTATTAAGTAAGAACAAAAACCCGCGAGAGCAAGCTCAAGGCGGAATACATCATGAAACATGAGGATAAATAAAAAATCCCTCAGAGTGAGGTGGAAAGAAGCCAAGGCTGAGGCTGAGGCTGAAAGTGCCATCTTAACCCTGTAGTAGATTCAGAGAAGAAGGGAGAATCCTTCCATTCCCTGAAGAAAGAAGCCCTTCTAGTTGAGGCTGCACGGGAGTCCCCCTGCATACCCGTCCAAACGGCCATCAAAGTGTGTACGATGTCTGTCTAGATACTAGCCAATGTGTGCGAGGGATGAACCTGAGTACCCTCCATAGCCTCTGTGCATCTAGCTCTCCAGATATGCCAGGCTGCTATGCTCGCTAGAATCTCCCAAGAAGTATCCACAAAGGCATGTACAGCTGTAAAAAAACGGTGTGGTACCACATCCAATGAACAGAACTCAACCCGATGACGTCGAATCGAAATGGCCCGAGAGGAGTCAACTCCCTCATAGAAAACCTGAGGTCCTATAAGAGAAAGCCAAGCCACCGAGCCCCAAGTCATAAAAAGTGGGGAATGGGCAAAGTCACTGAAGATCCTGGCTATCCCCATCCAAATCAATCTCGCCTATCTGCAATCCCATAAGCAACGCTGAATAGACTCCGAAGTAGAAAGGAAACGAGGGCAAGTAGGGTCGGCTCCGAATCTGAACCTCCAAAGGTTCACTGCAATCCCTCCATGGATAGAAAGCCAAAAGAAGATAGTGATCTTTCTATTCCTGTGGGATTTCCAGAGCCTCCTCCAGAAGTACCTCTGCTGATCCGCAGTAATACCAAAAGTCTCTCAATGAGGAACTCTGGAGGGTCTCCAACCTCTACTACTGAGCTGAAATCTCTTGGCATTACTGACCATGTAACGAAAGAAGGGGATGCTCTTCTCTTGATGCCCCGTGTCAATCCACTCCCACTCTCCGGGGTCCCACTATAAATACCTGATGGGAACTCCTCCATAGAGCCAGAGCCTCCAAGACCTGGTGGAGAGTAGCTGGGGGTCAGGGTCTAAGAACCACTCTGAATCTGATCCCTGCATCAAAAGACCTACAACCCTGATAGGTTGAAAAACAGACTCAAGCAAGATGTCCTCTGTGGACCTGAGCAATCTGCCACCATCCTGGCTAAAAACCAAAGTATCCTCCTGTGCATCTCGGAAAGCTAAGACCTGAAGCGGAACCCCGCCTCTCGAGAAAGTACTTGCCTAAGTGGAGGAAGTGAGTGGCATATCATCTGTGTCTATCCAAGCCTCTGGAAGGGCTACCTCAATCTGCAAGATCCTCCCTGCACTCCCTCTGAGATGTCCTGTCAACCTTGATTTGGTTTCCTCTGGAAGCCTACGGAAAGCTTTCCAAGATCCCAAAGAAGAAGCAGGTCCCCTTTCCCACCTGGCCCACTGCATGTAGAGTGAGGCACCCAGTGGCCTGCCAAGATCATCTAAAATACTGTCGTTCCACATGATGGGCTGAGCCCAAGATGTATTGATGTTCATAACCAAGGATTATGATCACGTTTTCACGTTTGTCTTAATGGGTTATTAACATTCGTTAATCACTCTTCCAAGTAGCATGAAAATAACATGATCATGTAGGTTACCGAAAAAAATCATCAGTAAATCGGATAAATGTACCGCTAGTACCCAAGACACTACCAGCGGTAGAACTAATATTCTCGTTGGTAATCTTAATTATCCCGACGGTGTAAATATCGGTAATAATATATACCACCTAGATAATTAATATTATTGCTAAGAATATTAGTTCTACCACCGGTAGTGTCCTGGGTATCGGCGGTGCTGCAGGGTGCAGATTCCTAGTTTCCCACATGCCTCGAGGCTATATATCAGTGGAAATGGTGATAGAGGCTCATCATTTGATCTGGTTGTTGTTCATATCCCAATAAGTTTGGAAAGAAAGTGTACCACGATTTGGATCTAAATAGTTGGAAGGCTAAGTGGGTTAGAGTGAATCAGCATTCATTATACCTATGGGTGTGGTTTGCTCCTCTGATTCCTTGCTTCTTGGAGAAATTGTAGACCACGAACACAAGGGCTAGTGGATGCAAGTGTTTGTTGTGTGTTCTTGAGGATGGTTTATACTCTGACTCCTTGTGTTTTGGGGAATTTGCAGACCACGATCATGAGTGCCAATGAATACAATTGTTAGTGAGCAGTCTTGACTCTTAAGCTAAGGGCCTTAGGTATGGAGAGAAGGGGGAGACGAGATGGCAATGACTTGAGCAAAAATAGGGCACGTGTTGTGACTCCGAATGCACAATCGAAAATGCCTGAAATTAGAAATGCTCGTTCACAATCTTCAAGATGAGTTGTGACTAGGCAAACTATGGATGCATCGAGTCATGCCCGTGCCAATATTGATATGCCTGAAAATATTCCCGGGGTTGAAGAAGAAGTTGCAGAAGAGGATCTCATTGCCGAAATGGGCACTACCCCAATGCTTGATCCACCCTGTGAGGTCTTTAACCAAGATACGGGGAGAGGATTTATGCGAGTGTCACAATCCTCTCAAAGAGTTGTTCCACATGCATAGGGGGAAAAATGTAAGTCACATGGTCCAAAGTGGGACTTTGTTATTAATATTCGTGACTACATTGAGTGGAAATGCAAGTATTGTGGAATACAAAAATTTGGGGGAGCGCCTTGCATAAGGGGCCACTTGCTTGGTGACTTAAGAAGGAGCATTCAGTGTTGTGCAGCCCTAGGAGCTGCTGTGATAGCTTGCACCTTAACACAAAAGTGCAAGATTCTGGAAAAATACAAAGAATATCAATTTGGGAAAGTCAAGGTATAAGTGGAATAGAGTCTGTAAGCATACATGGTGACGGAAGTACTAGTGTTGCAGGCTCCCATGCTAGAACTCCTTATGTGGATACTAGCATGCAAGATAGATCGCCAACTATTGCTCATGAAGCTAGATTGGCAACTGCTACTCGTAACTTAAGGTAATCGATGATAGTTGAAAGCATCCGGGTTCAAGACTTGGAGAATGCACAGTATGTACTTAGTAGATCAATATTGTGATAAAGATATCCACTGAGTATGGTCGATAACGATGATATGAGAGCTGCATGGAATTGCATTGCTAACTATGGGCCGGTCAAGCCGCTTCTTACCACACATTGCATACATCATTGTTAGATAAGGCATATGCAAAAGAGAAAGAGCACATAAATTGTAGCATCTTCGAGCAACTGCATGACACCGGATGCACAATTGTCTCAGATGGGTGGACAAGCATAAAATGCAATGCTTTATTGAATGTGATGGTTATATCGCCACGTGGGGAGGCCTTCCACACATCGGTTGATGCCTCACATGTAAAGAAGTCGAGGACATATATGGCTGGTGTGTTATCCAAGGTTATAAGAGAGTTAGGCCCTGAAAAGGTTGTTCAAGTTGTCATGGATAATGCCAAGCATGGATGTTTTTATCGAAGGTATAGAAATATAGTATTATAATATACTCACAAAATTTTTCATAAATTATTTTAAAAAGTTTCAAAGAATTGGCAAATTATATCTTTTGTTATAATTTTTGTTTCAAAACTTGGCTAAATATTCTAGAGCATTTAAAAAACTTTCAATTTTCACAAATATACTAAAAACTAGTTATATTGAAAACTCTATCTTTGCCGTTTTACATAATTTCAAAATACATGAAATAGCTAGCATTTAGGATGTTGTAGAGTATGCAAAACATAAAATTGTTTAAGGATAATGAATATCCTTCAAATCCAATGGGGGAAGAAAATTCTCAAAGTCTAGTTTAAATAGTCCAAAAAAGCTAATTATTGCCTTTTCTTTTATAGCTTGACTTCCAGAGTGCTAATGCTCTATCATACAGAAATCTACTAACATCATAAGAACAAGAGTATAATCTCAAGCTAAGATCTAAGTTATCATCTAGTTTATTACGAAGCTTATTCTTCAAGTAACTGAGAGTACTAAAACACCTTTCATCCTCAATTGAGCCAAGAATAAAGGTTTGACATAAATTTGCAAGCTTGAAGTACTTAGAAATGTTATCTTGTAGGAATGTACTGCAAGAGAGCTTGTTCCAAAGCCGAACCATCAAACCTTGCATTTGAACATTTTCCATTAAATTACTTTGCTGGTGCATGACTTCTCCAAAAAGGGAAGATTGTGAATAAAGCTTTCCAAATCCAACAAACCATTGTACTTTTTATTGTCCATGTCAATGTCCGGTCCAAAGTGTTTTCTAAGAGCATCCAAATGATTCTTTAGACCTGCTTTGATACTTTCATAAGATCCATTGACCCAAAAATGTG
Organism: Dipteris shenzhenensis; assembly: GCF_047967505.1. Classification (NCBI taxonomy): domain Eukaryota; kingdom Viridiplantae; phylum Streptophyta; class Polypodiopsida; order Gleicheniales; family Dipteridaceae; genus Dipteris; species Dipteris shenzhenensis. The sequence goes on from NC_141618.1 coordinate 13,125,210, forward strand.
GAAATATGATGGTAAATGCTTCCATTAGGTCATTTCATGGAAACCAACTTTTGATCTCATCTACCACTACACTTGCAACTTCACTAAGGGCATTTTTCACTGTTTGTACTTTCTTTAAAAAAGCCTCTTTTTTAATGTATTGTAGTCTTTTGTGTCGTTTGTTTTCTCTCGTCATCCTGAAAACCTAATTGTTTGCACAAAGGCAAACATATCCTTCCTAGTCACATGTTAAAAGAGAGGAATCCCCATCTAGGTCTATTAAACTTTTCCAATCTTTAAACAATTTCTCGTCTTGAAAACTGGATCTTGACTTCTTATCGTATGCTATTGTTATACTCAAATTAGTGAGTTTTATTACCTTGACATATTCATTGATATAAATATCCTTCGATTGAGACATTTTACTCAACATATTCATTTTGTCTAAAAGTGGAATAATTCCACACAATCCCAATATCGAATCTATGTTGGTCAGTTTATGATACAAAATATCTTCCTTTTCAACCTCTTCTTGTGCCTCCATATGCATTAAATAGACCAAAGTCTTGTCTTCATCCCATAATCTTTTCATAGGCTGAACCAAAGATATCCATCTAGTATCCACATTCTTCAAAATCCTCGAGGGGGTCACTATGTATAACCCTCTATATCACGTGCATTCAAGGCCTATATTTAAAGTCCATTATCTATAAAAAAAAATCATTAATAAAATGTACCCCTTTTCTATACAAATCTGTAAATTTTTTCCAAAACTATTTTAAATAGTCCCTTATGTATATTTATTTCTGTAAATTTTAGAAATTACAAAAATCCTTCTATTGAACTCATGTGATAGGGTGACATATGATGAGTGACCCCCCCGAGTCAAAATCTCACAACAACACAAAGCAACTATAGACGCGCTTGATAGACACGCAAAATAGCGGGCACATCCATAGGCGTTGCTTGAATAGAGAAATTACGGGTGCATCTAATAGTGCATTTAATAGCTCATCTATTTGCGCATGTATTGACACGTTTATTAGCACGTCTACACTGAGAAAATACGAACCCATCTAACACTGCATCTGTCAGCCATCTATTTGTGCATGTATTAGCATGTCTATTAGCGCATCTACACTGAGAATTAGATGCATATTTAGACGCAAAACAGAGAATATAGAAAGTGAGATTTTGGTGTACATCACTACTTTCCAAACATTGCCCATCATTACCAAAGCACATAATTTTAACAAAAACATCAATGCTTTTTTGCAAGCCCACATATACAAGAATTAAGTGAGGTGAGGAGAATGAGACAATATATAAAATAGTTTTGCCAATATCAATGATGGGCTACGGTTCAATCTCATCCTCAATGAGATCAACCCTTGCCAAACTATCTACTTCAAAATCCAAACAAGTGTTTAGATCTACAAATACATTCAACCCACTACTACTTGTGCTCCTCATGTGCTCATCGAAATCAGCATCACCAATGGTAGGCTCGTCCTCATGGGTAATGGCCTCAATATTTGTATCTCCTATCTCATGGTCATCCTCCTCTCTCGTATCATGGCCATCATCACCTCCATGGCCATGATCATCCTCCATATGCTCCATATTAGTAAATGTACTATACATCACTTTGGAACATGGCATAATTGGTATGACATGCCACCATCTATTATTATCCACCATTGGTTGATAAACAACCTAATTCAAACACAAATACAATCATGTTATTTTCCTTGCATCGAAGGTATCAAATATTTAAAAGCGAGTATTTTTATATGTGTGCACAGTACCTGTTCACATTGTTGCGGTAGTACTAGTGTGTCCTTCCTACTTTGCCAAAACTTTGTGGAGTCAATAGTTACAAAGCCACTTGCATGGCATTTGATTGTTGCATTAGGGCCTCTTTCCACCATGTCCTTAAACCACTTTACATCCAAAACATACACAAAGAAGCATCGAAAGTCAAGCTTAATAATATTTTGGATTATGCCACAATAATCATCCATGGCTCCATTGGCTCCCTCAAAGCTAGCAATGACGCCGCAATCTTAAGTGTTTCTCTTATCATCAATCCGTTGTGTTCGAAAATGCTTGCCCTCACACCATATAGCATTGAACATAGTGCACTACATCAAGAAAAAATCAATTAAATAAGCAATCTAAATTATTGAAAGCTCCTAACTTATAAACACCTCATGCATCTAGTGGGAGTATGAATTGTAGTAATAGCGTGCTTCACCGCTGCCATCTCTAGCTTTGATAACCTCCACGGTGCACGAGGTAAAAAAACACGCCCATTTGGTCTCTCTTGTGGCCAAGCTTCATGCATCCTCCCTGTGGTACGTAGATCCTCCCTTATGCCTGCGGAATCTCGTGTTCCATTCAAATGCTCCCAAATGGTAGATGCCACATTCTTGAAGATATGCATGGGATCAAGCAGGTGATTGATCTTAAGGTGGGACCAATATGGTAAACGATAAAAGATGGAGTATCTAAACAAAAGCTGGTGTTAGCGGGCAATCTTTATTTCTAGCCAATATAGCACACAATAGTTACAAACCCTTGCCGGCTCATCCCAAGTGGTGGAGGAGTCGTGGAACCATCCCAAATGCTCATCCAATCTCCCGCAGTGAGTGATTGTGGGAGGACTTCATTCCAAGGGGCAACATATCTAGGATGATCAGGTGGGAGGAATCGATGGTGATTCTCATAGATGATCTTATTCAATGCATCTGCCCATGAGGCAACAAGCGAAGGACCACAAACAGGACATGCATGGTAACCCGATGTAGTGAGACTTGAACAATAGATGCAATTAAGAGTTGAAGGTGGGTTTAGGGTGCCACATCCTTTGCCTACTCATAATTAGAAGTGCAATGCTTACCTGAACACTTGCCATAGCTTGGAAAGTCATGCATCGTCCACATCAAGATTGCTTTGCAGTTGAAGTCTCGTGACGAGGGAGGCTTGCTCACATCATGCACCTCGATACCTCTCCAAAGTATCTCTAGCTCATCAATCAAAGGCTCCATATAAACATCAGGATTTTTGACTTTATGTTTCCCTAGAATTAGAAGGGATAACATAACATGTCCTTTCTTAATCGCCATAGAGGGTGGAAGATTATAATTCACCAATATCACTGGCCATACACTATAAGAGGTGCTTTTGAGACCAAATGGGTTCACGCCATCCATACCCAATCCAAGTCTCAAGCTCCTAGGCTCTTCCTTGAAGCTTGGCCATGTGTCTTCAATATGCTTCCACACAGGAGTGTCTGCGGGAGTTCTCCACTTGCCATCGGTTGATCGAGGGGAGGAATGCCATGACATGAGCTCTGTAATGGATTTGCACTTGAACATATGTTGGATGCGAGGGATTATGGGAAAATGTCGCAGAACCTTACGAGGCACGTCCAAAGTTTTGAGATCTGCTCTATATCTTGCCTCTCCACAAGTAGGACACTCTCTTGCATCCTTATGTAGTCCACGAAACAAAATGCAATCGTTGACACAAGCATGGATGCACTTGTAATCTAATCCTCCAAGCGAGGTCACATGTTGCCTTGCCATATCTCTTGAGGTCCGTAATTTATTCTCCCTTGGAAGCATTTTACACAATAGCCTGCACATGAAGACCATAAATGAGGAAAAGCATTCGAGTAAATGACCCACTAGCATAATTCACCATGTTTGCAAAATAGACTTTGAAGCTTACTTGAGTAATGCATTCAAACTTGCATTGCTCCATCCATAGATGGTTTGCAAGTTTAGTAACTCAAGGGAGGCACGTAGAACAGAGAATGTGCACCCCTCAAACAGTGGAGTCGATGCTGCGGTAAAAAGATCATCTTGCTCCATGCTATCATCCCTCCCTTCGGATTGATGGACATATAAATCCCGCATCATAACATCAAACACCTCCTCCTCCATGGCTTCATGAGGTAATGGTGGAGGGCTACTATCACCATCACTCCATCCATCCGTAATGGTCCCTCCTGAAGATCCCACCTCATATCGTCGACATTTCGCCTCCTCACGACGAGCATAGGGCAACATATGCAGGTGTGGCACTGCATCCTGTATCAAATTAAAACGGGATCATAACTCTAACATATAAACACCCATAGGTATCTCAATCAACCTTATTTTTTTAACACTTACCATGTATATGGTCGCATCCCATTCTCCATACTTTGAGATGTGATTGAGTGTAATCCTACGGGCACAATACATGTTTCCTCAACATCGATCACACATACATTTGTTTGCTCCAACCACATTTCACGATGGTGGATACAGAGGGATTCATCCTCATTGGAGCTACTTATTGAAGATGAAGACATCCTACAAATAAACCACCCAAAAAATTTGCTCTTGTATCAAATATTTAATCTTAAAACTCTGTAGCATGTCTAACACCGCATCTAAAGCCGTGTCTGTCTATTCCGTGGTGCGCGTCTATAGGCACATCTAAAACCACGTCTATCTATTCTATGGTGCACATTTATAGGTGCATCTAAAGCCGTGTCTACTCTATGTATTTAGATGCATGTATAGACGTGCAATTAGATGCAATTATAGATGCGGTTTTAAAATCTACTTTTAGCACGCTTGCATTGCTTTTCTTCACATACTTTAAGCTTCGCACGACTTGCTTTGCTATTAATAGACATAGTTTTGAGCACCCACACTTATCTCCAGGCACCCACACTTACTTCCAGGCTTACACAATCATCTCCAAGCACACAAGAGAAGAGGGTGAACAAGGAAGAGAAGAAAGAGAAGCAAAGGGTGAACAAGGAAGAGAAGAAAGAGAAGCAACTTTGAAGAAGGACAAGAAGCTTCCATACCTCTATCCAAGGTAAGTCTCTTTACGGTTGATCTTCTTTGAAAGTTAATCTCTTTGGATTCGTCGTTTGTCGTATCCAAGAAACGAATGTTTTTGGTACTAGTATTGTGCTTTTATGTCGGGCGCATGTCCTTTTCGAGTTTTTAGAATAGTCCATCTATCGAAGCGCGTCTATAGACGCGTCTGAGAGCACGTCTAAAACCGTGTCTATGAGTGCATCTATAGATGCGTCTACTCAGTTTTCAGTAGACGCGCTGTCATATGCGAAAATAGATGCACTTCTCAGATGCGTCTATAGACGCGCTCTGACAGTTTTAGACCCTTCCCTTCTCTTCCCTTCCCTTTTCTTTCCTTTCTCTTTCCTCTTCCCTTTCCCTTTCCACTTCCACTTCCAAGAAAAGGATTTGCCTCTCTTTTCTTCTCTCTTTTCCTATATTTGCCTCTCTTTCCTTCTCTCTTTTATCCTCTCTTTCCGTCTCTTTTCGTGGTAATTTTTCTCTCTTATCTCCTCTCTTTTTTTCTCCTCTCTTTTCCTCTCCTTTCTCCTCTTTTATTCCCACTTTTTCTCTCTTTTTCTCCTCTCTTTTCCTCTCCTTTCTCCTCTCTTTTATCCCCACTTTTTCTCTCTTTTTCTCCTCTCTTTTCTCTCCTCTCTCCTCTCTTTTATCCACTACAAGGCATAGGCCATTTTCCGACGGAAATACCGATGCTTTTTACATTAAATTTTTTTTTTCACGGGCGCAAACGTCGCTATAAGTGTCGCTAAAAGCGTCGAAAAAGGAGTGTCGCTATAAAGCATCGCTATATAGCGACACTGGCAAACGTCGCTATATAGCGACGATAGAAACGTCGCTATATAGCGACATTGTTAATCGTCGCTATATAGCGACATTGGTAAACGTCGCTATATCGCGACGATTAACAGAAGTTAAAAAAAAGGGTTAGTGGGGCTAAACAGGGCTTCCTTTTGGCCCTGTTTAGCCCCACTAATCCTTTTTGTTTTTTTGTAATTACAAAAGAAAGTTTTTTATAACAAAATTTCTCTTGGTTTCAGGGTGATACAAAATTGTTCTTGTGAAATGATGAGTAAGAAATGCATATACATGTCGGACATATACAACAGTGTTTCTAACAAAATTACCCTGTCGAAAGGGCGATACAAAATTACTCAAACGAGCGGATATACAAAATGCTACTACCACTACTCATCCGAATCCGAATCATCTTCGTCTTGTTGGCCTGTTCCTTGGTCCTTGACACCTGCGTCTTCTCCCTCGTCCTCGCCACCTGCGTCCGATCCTTGGCCCTGTTGATCGCTCGCCTCCGATGATGGGACGCTTGAGCTTTGACCCTAAGAGTGCACCATATAAATCGAAAATTAGATTGGAACTTAAATTAAAAAGTGAGATTACAAGTAGGAGTAAACTTATGCTGTGCGAGCAGCCACCTCAGCCCAATCAATTGTCGCTCCCATTGCCTCTTGCTCAATGAACCACGGCTTTGTTCCTATCCGAAATGCGCACCGCGTCTCTGCATCTGTAGGAAGATGACCCATTGCAGCTTGCTGTGGATCCAATTTACGAGAGTTAGAGTTAGCTAAAGTGCATGTAATATGTAAGTAAAACAAATAGAACAATACATTAAATGGGAAGAAGTAGACTTACCACAGTTGCCTCGAACGCATACCATCCGCCTGCACCAAAGTGCGAAGTACCTATGACGTCCAGCCGTCTCTTCGCAACCCTCCTTTGACCCTCGAACATTTCGGGATGGTCCCTATGTTGCTTCTTGAAGTACTTCCAATCAGCTTTGTCTGCCCAGTTGGGTTTAGCCAACCCCTTTGTAATGGAACTATGCAAGGTTGATCTACGATGCTTCAGGACCAAACCCATGCGCTCTCGCATATAATCATCATTAAACTCCACATTTGGCGGATTAGGGTATCTTTGTTTTAACTCATCGATCACCGCCTGCTTCTTTTGGGCATCTTGATACCACCAATCGATATTTATGCCGCTCTTGAAGTGATGACTCGTCAACCTCCTCATGGCGGCCATCACTGCTTTGCCCTTTTTATCTTCTATTATCTCTCCGGTAGATGTGATTTGATAGGAGAGATCCCTTGATGAGTAAGGGGGACTGACGGTAGCAGAGTCTGAAGGAGTGGAAGCTGTGCGAGCGCTTCCGGAGCGAGGAGTAGCAGTGGGAGTAGGAGAGGGAAAGGGACCTGACTGATACTGTGTCTCCGAACCAAGTGGAGACCTAAAGGAGCATGAGTGTGCTGACTCGTCTACATCTCCCGAGTCAGCACAACATGAGCCGCCCGTGCTACTCTTCCTTCCCTTGTGAGAGGCATGCGCAGGTGATGATCCCATGGTCGAAGGGGCATGAGGGGATGGCTGGGCAGTACGTCCACCCGTCGGTGTAGGGGAAGGAATTGCGGAGGTCCTTTGAGAGAGCAGAGAGAAGAATCTCGCTGCCTCCTCATTGCTCATCTGTGCTACAAACTCGTCAGGACTCCCGACAAAGCCATGCGTGGCTAGGAAAGAAGTTCCCCGAGGGGTAGTCGCAGTGCTACGTGGAAGAGGGGTCGGACCAGGGGTAGTCATAGTGCTAGGTCCGAGAGGAGTCGGACCAAGGGTAGTCCTCGGGGTAGTCACTTGAGAGGAATCAAAGTCCTCTGGAGCATATAGATCATGAGCTCTCCTCCTGCGAGGTTGTTCGTACTCGTCGGATGAGGGACGTGATCCCATGTCTAACATAGACACAAACACAAAAACAGAAAACAAAAAAACAAACATAAGCATTCTCATAGGCATAGGCATAGGCAAGAAGAAAGAAGAGGGAAAGGAAAGAGGGAAAGAAGATGGAAAGGAAAGAAAAGAATGAGAATGAGGAAATAGAGAATGAGAGAAGGGGGAAATAGAGAAGGGGAAAGAGATGAGGGGGAATGAGAGAAGCATAAGCATAAGCTTATGCGGAAATAGAGAATGAGCTTATGCAGAGATAGAGAAGGAGAGAAGCATAAGCTTATGCTTATGCTTCTCTCATTCTCTGTTATGCTTCTCTCCTTCTCTATTTCCGCATAAGCATAAGAATGAGCTTATGCGGAAATAGAGAATGAGTTTCTGGATAAGCTTCTCTCATTCTCTATTTTTGCATAAGCTCATGCATAAGCATGAGCTTATGCGAAAACTTAAGCATAAGCTCATGCTCATGCATGAGCATAAGCATAAGCTTATATGCTTATGCTTATGCTTAAGCATAAGCATAAGCATAAGCTCATGCTTATGCTCATGCGGAAAAAGAGAAGGAGCTTATGCGGAAATAGAGAATGAGTTTCCGCATAAGCTTCTCTCATTCTCTATTTCCGCATAAGCTCATGCATAAGCATGAGCTTATGCGAAAACTTAAGCATAAGCTCATGCTCATGCATGAGCATAAGCATAAGCTTATGCTTATGCTCATGCGGAAAAAGAGAAGGAGCTTATGCAGAAATAGAGAATGAGAGAAGCATAAGCATGAGCATATGCTTCTCTCATTCTCTATTTCCGCATGAGCATGAGCTTATGCGAATGAGAGAAGGGGGAAATAGAGAAGGGGGAATGAGAGAAGGGGGAAATAGAAGAAGGGGGAAAGAGAGAAGGGGGAAACTTATGCATGAGAGAAGAAGGGAAATAGAAGCAGGGGGAATGAGAGAAGGGGGAATGAGAGAAGGGGGAAAGAGAGAAGGGGGAAACTTATGCATAAGCTCATGCTCATGCATGAGAATAAGCATGAGCTTATGCTTATGCTTATGCATAAGCATAAGCATAAGCTCATGCTTATGCTCATGCGGAAATAGAAAATGAGTTTCCGCATAAGCTTCTCTCATTCTCTATTTCTGCATAAGCTCATGCATAAGCATGAGCTTATGCGGAAACTTAAGCATAAGCTCATGCTCATGCGGAAAAAGAGAAGGAGCTTATGTGGAAATAGAGAATGAGAGAAGCATAAGCTTATCTCATTCTCTATTTCCGCATAAGCTCATGCATAAGCATAAGCTTATGCAGAAACTTAAGCATAAGCTCATGCTTATGCATGAGCATAAGCTTATGCTTATGCATAAGCATAAGCTCATGCTTATGCTCATGTGGAAAAAGAGAAGGAGCTTATGCGGAAATAGAGAATGAGAGAAGCATAAGCTTCTCTCATTCTCTATTTCTGCATAAGCTCACGCATAAGCATGAGCTTATGCGGAAACTTAAGCATAAGCTCATGCTCATGCGAAAAAAGAGAAGGAGCTTATGCAGAAAAAGAGAAGGAGCTTATGCGGAAATAGAGAATGAGAGAAGCATAAGCTTCTCTCATTCTCTATTTTCGCATAAGCTCATGCATAAGCATAAGCTTATGCGGAAGCTTAAGCATAAGCTCATGCTCATGCATGAGCATAAGCATGAGCTTATGCTTATGCTCATGCAGAAAAAGAGAAGGAGCTTATGCAGAAATAGAGAATGAGAGAAGCATAAGCTTCTCTCATTCTCTATTTCTGCATAAGCTCACGCATAAGCATGAGCTTATGCGGAAACTTAAGCATAAGCTCATGCTCATGTATGAGCATAAGCATGAGCTTATGCTTATGCTTATGCTTATGCATAAGCATAAGCATAAGCTCATGCTTATGCTCATGTGGAAAAAGAGAAGGAGCTTATGCGAAAAAAGAGAAGGAGCTTATGCGAAAATAGAGAATGAGAGAAGCATAAGCTTCTCTCATTCTCTATTTCCACATAAGCTCATGCATAAGCATAAGCATAAGCATAAGCTCCTTCTCATGCAGAAACTTAAGCATAAGCTCATGCTCATGCATTAGCATAAGCATAAGCTCATGCTTATGCTCATGCATGAGCATGAGCTTATGCGAATGAGAGAAGGGGGAAATAGCGAAGGGGGAAAGAGAGAAGGGGGAATGAGAGAAGCATAAGCATAAGAGAATAAGAGGGAAAGGAAATAGAGAATAAGAGGGAAAGGAAAGAGAGAAGGGAAAAGAGATGAGGGGGAAAGAGAGAAGGGGGAAAGAGAGAATAAGAGAAGAGGGAAAAAAGAGAAGGGGGAAAAAGGAGAATAAGAGAAGGGGGAAGAAGGAAAGAGTGGGAGGGGAAGAGAGGGTTCCTACGCCCATCACTACAGCTAGCGCTTAAGGTGCTAGCTGCAGGCCAATGCAAATAACAAAAATAATAAATGGAAAAAAAAAGGAAGCACTTACTTGAAAAAGTATGTCCCGCTCGGTGTAGTGGACTTGCCATACAAAACAGAGAAAACAACCCATTTTTTCAAATAAGATGTTAGTAGAAGGAGGAGATTACAAAAGCAACTTCTTGAAGGGAGGAGATTGAGGAGACAAGGAAAGGAGGAGATTGAGGAGACAAGGAGAAAGAGAAGGAAGAGAAATACATAAAAAAGAGGTGAGTTTTCTTTCTTTCTTGAAATCTCATTTTTTGTTTCAATCCTTTCAAAACAAGCATGAAAACTAGTTTACAGGTTTAGCAATACAAGAAGAAACACTCACAAAACTAAAGCTAACAAACAAACAACCTACATTGTTGAAACAAACTCACCTCTTGAAGAACTTCCTTTCAAGAAACCAAAGAGGGAAAAGGATAGAGAGGGAGTATAAGAGGTAGGAGAAGGGTGAGGAGTGGAAAATAGAGTGGGAGGTTGCTTGGAATAGGTGGGAGGTCATCAAAAATAGGTGGCTATATAGTTACAAATCCTTACCGGCTCATGCCAAGTGGTGGAGGAGTCGTGGAACCGTCCCAAATTCTCATCCAATCTCCCGCGGTGAGTGATTGTGGGAGGACTTCATTCCAAGGGGCAACATATCTAGGATGATCAGGTGGGAGAAATCGATGGTGATTCTCATAGATGACCTTATTCAATGCGTCTACCCGTGAGGCAACTAGCGAAGGACCACAAACAGGACATGCATGGTAACCCGATGTAGTGAGACCTAAAACAATAGATGCAATTAAGAGTGGAAGGTGGGTTTAGGGTGCCATGTCCTTGCCTATTCATAATTAAAAAATGCAATGCTTACCTGAACACTCGCCATAGCCTGGGAAGTCATGCATCGTCCACATCAAGACTGCTTTGCAGTTGAAGTCTCGTGACGAGGGAGGCCTGCTCACATCATGCACCTCGATACCTCTCCAAAGTATCTCTAGCTCATCAATCAAAGGCTCCAAATAAACATCAGGGTTTTTGACTTTATGTTTCCTTGGAATTAGAAGGGACAGCATGACATGTCCTTTCTTAATAGCCATAGAGGGTGGAAGATTGTAATTCACCAATACCACTGGCCATACACTGTAAGACGTGCTTTTGAGACCAAATGGGTTCACACCATCCATACCCAATCCAAGTCTCAAGCTCCTAGGTTCTTCCTTGAAGCTTGGCCATGTGTCTTCAATATGCTTCCACGCAGGAGAGTCCGCGGGAGTTCTCCACTTGCCATCGGTTGATCGATGGGAGGAATGCCATGACATGAGCTCTGCAATAATAGATTTGTACTTGAACATATGTTGGATGCGAGGGATTATGGGAAAATGTCGCAATACCTTACGAGGCACGTCCAAGGTTTTGAGATCTGCTCTATATCTTGCCTCTCCACAAGTAGGACACTCTCTTGCATCCTTATGTAGTCCACGAAACAAAACGCAATCGTTGACACATGCATGGATACGCTTGTAATCTAATCCTCCAAGAGAGGTCACATGTTGCCTTGCCATATCTCTTGAGGTCGGTAATTTATTCTCCCTTGGAAGCATTTTACACAATAGCCTGCACGTGAAGACCATAAATGAGGAAAAGCATTCGAGTAATTGACCCACGTGCATAATTCACCATGTTTGCAAAATCGACTTTAAATTAAAGCTTACTTGAGTAATGCATTCAAACTTGCATTGCTCCATCCATAGATGGTTTGCAAGTTTAGTAACTCAAGGGAGGCACGTAGAACAGAGAATGTGCACCCCTCAAACAGTGGAGTCGATGCTGCGGTAAAAAGATCATCCTGCTCCATGCTATTATCCCTCCCTTGATGGACATATAAATCCCGCACCATATCATCAAACACCTCCTCCTCCACGGCTTCATGAGGTAATGGTGGAGGGCTACTATCACCATCACTCCATGCATCCGTAACGGTCCCTCCTGAAGATCCCACCTCATATCGTCGACGCTTCGCCTCCTCACGATGGGCATAGGGTAACATGTGCGGGTGTGGCACTGCATCCTGTATCAAATTAAAACGGGATCATTATAACTCAAACATATGAACACCCATAGGTATCTCAATCAACCTTAACTTACAAATCCTTACCCTGTTTACGGTCACATCCCATTCTCCATACTTTGAGATATGATTGAGCGTAATCCTGCATGCACGATACATGTTTCCTCGACATCGATCACACAGACATTTGATTTTTTGCTCCAACCACATTTCGCGATGGTGGATACGGAGGGATTCATCCTCACTGGAGCTGCTTGTTGAAGATGGAGACATCCTACAAACAAACAACCCACCAAATTTGCTCTTCTTCAAATGCTTAACTTAAAAACTCTGTGTCGCGTCTATCGCCGCATCTATCGTCGCGTCTAATGTCGCGTCTACCTGCGCGTCTAAATGCCCGTCTACTCTGTGTATTTAAATGCACCTGTAGACGTGCTAATAGACACGACTATAGATGCATCTACTCTGTGTATTCAGATGCGACTATAGACGCGCTAATAGACGCGACTATACCCGCGACTTTTAAACCTGCTTTTCGGCGCGCCGCTCGCTTTGCTTTTCTTTTGACTACTTAAACTTCGCAAGCGGCTTTCTTCCTTCTTTATTAGCAGTTCTATAGATTTGAAGCTTAAGAGAGAGCCTCCAATACACAGTTCCAAGCTTTCACTCAAGACAAAGGGACTGTACCTACACAGCTTGCTTCCAAGCCTAAAGAAGAGGAGGAGTACGAACAAGGAGAAGAAACAAGTTTGGAAAAGAAAGATCCTTCCATACCTTTTTCCAAGTAAGTCCTTTTGAAGTTGTTCTTGCTTGCTCTTTCCAGTTTTGTACTTTTTCGCATCCACGAAACGCAGCATCTAGGTATGAGCAACACGTTTTTTTGTCGGGCGAAACGTCCTTTTCGACTTTTGAGTATTCTCGACTGTCGGAGCGCGTGTATAGAGGCGTCTGAGGGCGCATCTAAACACACGTCTACAGGCACATCTATATGTGCGTCTGGCTTGTTACAGACACACACAGACGCATATATAGATGCTCACACAGACGATCTGTTAAACGGAGTTTTAAACGAATTTTTAGACGCGCTTTTAGATGCGCTGTTAGACGGATGTTTGGACGGACTGTTAGACGCGATGGTAGACGCGCTTTTTAATGCACTGTTAGACGGTTGTTTGGACGGACTGTTAGACGCGGTGGTAGATGCGCTTTTACTTGAACTGTTAAACGCTCTGTTAGACGCGTTTATAGATGCGAAGATTAGACGGGTCTATAGACGCGCTCTGACAGAGCCTCTTTTTTTTTTTTCCCCTTTCTTCTCAGCTCCCAAAGTAATAGATTTGTTTATTTTTTTCCAGTTTAACATGTGGGGAGGAAGTGCTTCTAGCTCACCTGATCCGCGTGAATCGATATGGAAGGATTTATATAATATTTTAGGGCACCCTCCTAGTCTTGCGGAGTTATACGGGTACATGACGGGTACCCTTAACACTCCCCAGGAGTCAGCACTACAGACTCCGAGCCACCCCACACCGCCTGAGATCACCCCAGCGGAGTCCGCACAGCCGTCTTATGCCCCGTCTTATGCCCCTTCCCCCATGCCTTCAAGAGGTCCTTCTGCCTCAGCGAGCCGTCGACGTACTCCCCAGCCGTCGAGACTCGGTTCTCCAGCTACGAGTGGTCAGCGTAGTCCTGTGCAGTCCCCAGCTACGAGTGGCCAGCATACGAGCTCAACACGACAGGGTGGCAGGCGTAGTAGCAGGGAGAGCGGTGGCGGATGCATGGCACAGTGCTTTGGGCCATGTGGCGGTGAGGAGGATGATGATTCCGATGATTTAGACGTCCCTCTGGGTGATGGTACGATTTATTATGACATCACCCAGACAGGAGGCATCTTGATGGATGCACGGGGGAAGGATATAATGGCCTTCATGCGCTCTGTAATTGCTAACAGTTACAGAGATTGCTTTATCCACTATAAAGACCACCCAAAGAGGTTGGCTGATGAGACCCTTGCTACTGTTCGCTCTAGGTATCCTAACCCCCCCAATCGCCGGTTCACAGATAAATGGGGGAAGTCAAAGATTGTTACGATACTTAGCAATAAAAGATCTTCCCTTAAGAGGCAGGCACTAGCGGAGCTTGCCAGACTTGAGGCAGGTCAACCTCCAAGGGGCCCGCCCCACACCGCTCAGAAGCGTGAGTGGAAGAAGGCAATGAAGTCAGCGAGGGAGGAGCCCAGTTTGCAGCACGTGGAGGCACGGAGGATCCAGATGGAGGAGTATGGGAGCGCGCATTTTGGAGCAGGGGGTGTTGAATCATAGGAGGCCCAATTTGTAAGTATCGATCTCAAATTATATTGCTTATGTAGTTTATTAGGAGGTTGGTTGTTTCTTTGTACTAATCCCTCCACAAAGTGTATCGCGGTCATGCAGCTTGAGATCATGGGCAGATACCCTACTCCAGTGGAGACAGCCTACCACCGCCACCATCGCAGAGGAGATACATGGAGGCACTTCTATGATGACGGGTTGATTACTGAGGAGCAGTATACCCGAGCTACTGGACAGGCCCCCCAGGTATTTGAAAGTAATTAAATAATGCCAAAATTATAAGTAAAGATTTGATTTTTCATACATTGATATATGTTGTCCCTTGTTTACAGGCCCTTGTTTACAGGGCGCCCCTGCACAAGACGACGAGGAAGACGAGGAAGGAGGTGCAGAAGGGAGCACAGAAGGCAGCGCAGAAGGGAGCGTGGAAGGCAGCGAGGATTAGTCGTAGAAGTAGTGCTACTATTCTTTTTTGTACTTAAAGCCATTGGCTTGGCTTCGTGCCTCTTGTATATAGACTCCTCTTATTTTTTGTACTTGAAGCCACATGACATGGCTTAGCTTCCTTATTTTTTGTACTTGGAGCCACATGACGTGGCTTAGCTTCGTGCTATATGTATATACAAGCACTTTTTGAGCTTTCAATTTTATTGCGTTTTGGAGTTGTAATATTTTATTTGGAATTGTAATTAAAATGCGGTTGGCTGTAAGAATTGAATTACAGAATGTGGATATGGGATTCTTGTAACTATATAGCATACACAACATACACAGTATTCTGTAAATTTTTTTTTAAAAAAAAAGGCGCGTCTATCAGTGCGTTTACAAACGCGTTTATATTCGCGTCTGTCTGTTCGACTTGCGTCTATACGTGCGTCTATCAAAGCGTTTATATTTGCGTCTATTTACGCGTGTATGAGCGCGTCTATATGCACGTAAGTCTGATATATAGACGCGCTAATAGACGCGGGTCTCCTGACGCACAAATAGACGCGTAAATAGACGCGCCCGTAAGTTTTTTATTTAGTTCATGAAACGCGTCTGTGCGCGCGTCTATGGGTGCTTTGTCTTGTTGTGTGGGAGGAGATTTTGGGTTGCTTACTTGAGAGATTAGGGAATAGTTTGAAGAAAACGCCGCACGTTTAGCGTTTCGGGTTTTAACTCACAGCGTTGCTATATAGCGACGCTTACTGTCACTTTTTTAATGTGGCCTCAAGAGAAGCTCAAACATGCTATTTTATAATTGTCAATATCTCCTCTTCATGCTTATGTTGTGATTTTATAAGTGTAGATGGAAGGGACGAGTGGAAGCTCGTCCGATGATGCACCAATGCCCGGGAGCACGAAGTGGCTTACGGAGAGGTTATACTGTCATTGCACTCATTGCAAACGAGAAGTGCGACATCAACGTCGTATTATCATGCACCACTTGCGGATGTATGGGGAGGAGCCGGAACCAGTACCCCCCGTTGGTGTTGCACATGTTGATGGATCATTGCTAAGTCAAAGCTATTTAAGTTCACAATCTTATTGTATACCAGGAAATAGAAGATCTTATATTTACACGAAATCTTAAAACAGGATGAGGAGGGTGACGAGGGTACACATATATCTTCTCACTTTTAACAAGACTATAGTCTCTCGGATGATGACGAGGGTATGGTCGACATGATGGATTCCATTTTTAGGGGCACTACATCCCACGTACATGTGATGTCAGAGTCTGAGGTCAAAATGTGAGAGTTGCAATCAACACAATTGTACGAGGGTGCTAGGATGTCTAAACTACGTGATTGTCTCTCAATCAGCTTGAATCTACAAGTATAGTATGGGTGGTCGGATACAAGTGTCTCGGCCTTAATGAGGTTAGCCCTTGCATTAATTTGACTCATTATTTGGATATTGTTTGTTTTGAGAATCATCATTTGGATAGTGTCTTTGTCATAGGTTGCTCAAGAAGATGTTGCCTACACCAAATACCATGCCCGCATCAAGAGATGAAGCGAAAAAGATGCTAACAATGGTGGGTATGGATTATGATACCATCCATGCTTGCCGTAATGATTGTATTCTCTTTCGTCATGAGCATGGAGATTTGGCTAGTTGTCCAAAGTGTGGGGAACAATGATATAGAGATGACTTGCAAGGTGAGCAGATACCGGTAAAGGTCTTAAGACACTTTCCCATCATTGCAAGAATACAACACATGTTTCGATGCAAATCCATAGCGGAGTTGATGACATGGCATGCATCTCATCGGTCTACTGATCACACATTGAGGATTCCAGCAGATTGTGCAGCTTGGAAGCACATAGATAATCAATGGCCGGACTTTGCGAGGGAGCCACGCAACTTACATCTTGGGCTAGCCATGGATGGCGTGAATCCTTTCGGGTTACGCTCGACATCTTGGTCGACATGGCCCATAGTCGTGGTGAATTACAATATCCCACCATGGCTAACAATAAAAAAGGGACACCTCATGCTTGCACTACTTGTGCCAGGAAAGTACAAGGCAAAAAACATGGACGTGTACATGGCACCTTTGATAGAGGAGTTACAGATATTATGGAGAGGAGTGCAAGTCTTTGATATTTCCAGAGCTCCTAGACATACCAATAATATTTTGGTCAGGGGTATCTTGATGTGGACCATGCATGACTACCCAGGATATGGAGAGTGCGCAGGTACGTGGTTGTGTCTTTACATGTACAATGAGGGATTATGCTTTTTTTACTCTCTTTTGCACGCATGTCTTGTACTAACACATTCATGCACGCGTGCAGGACTTGTTACGAGTGGGTACCATGCTTGTCTTGTTTGTGGACCGGCTCTGAAATTGCTTGCACGCTACTCCAAACATGTGAGGAAAAATGTTTATGAAGGTCATGCTCGATACCTTCCGCTCGACCATCTCGCACGTGGAGGTCAGCTTGATCCACCACCATCACATTTAAAGGCAAGTGATTGGATTCAAGCTTGGAGGGTGAATGGAGAGGAACCTCCTCCTGGTATGAAGAGGCTATCGATCTTTCACGAGCTTCCTTATTGGGGTCAGTTACAAATCAATCATCTCTTGGATCCCATGCATATCTTCAAGAATGTGGGGGCTACTATTTGGGCACATTTGGTTGGTTCCAAGGACTCGAGAGGAGTGCGAGAAGACTTGCGTGCTATGAATAGGATGTCTCATTTGTGGCCCCAAGTGCATGCTTCGGGAAAAGTTGTCCTCCTGAAAGCAACATGGATCCTCTCTACGAGGGAGGAGGCAGCGGTCAAGGCAGACATTGCCTCTTTTCAAACACCGATAGGGTACATGCGTTGCTTGAAAGGAGCATTTTCAAAGTACAATAAGCTTACTGGCCTCAAGTCCCATGATTGGCACAAGGTCTTATAGGTATTCTAAGTAGAATTAGTGTACCGATAATAGTGATGCGTTAGCGTAATTATTATTATGTTATATTGTTGACATGACTTCATTGTTGCTTTGATAGTTCATCCTCCCAATTACAATAAAAGGGTGCTTACAAGAAGATGTTAGAAATGCTATATTCAAGATCTGTGGTATTGTGAGGTATGCTTACCATCAAATCGCATTATGTATTTTCTTAATGGACATGTGAAATAGGTGGATATCTCAAATATCTTACATATGCATGGACATGTGAAATAGGTGGATATCTCAAAAAGAGATCTCTATATCGAGCATCGAGAAGGATAGGGTGGAATCCATCGAAGCCATATGCTTGCTTCAGAAGCACTTTCCCTCAAGCATTATGACAACTTAAGTCCACTTGCTTGTGCACATAGTTGATGAGGTGGCTATAGCAAGTACCGTTCATAATCGATGGATGTTTTTTCTCGAGCGGTTTATGAAAACTTTAAAGGGGTTTGTAAGACAAAGAGCAAGACCAGAAGCAAGCATGGTAGAGGGATGGCTTGTGCAAGAGTCATTAGTATATATCACAGAGTTTCTTGCATCCACGGATTCTGATATGCCGCAAGCTTGGCACAACAAGGATGATGATTGCATCATTGGCGAGGTTCCCCGAGGAAAAGGGATTGAAAGAAAGATGAGTGAAGAGAAAATGGAGAAATTCAATAAGTTTTGTATCCTCAAAAGCCCTGAGATGCAGAAGTGGATTGAGAGATATGAAGTGGCCAAAGTAGAAAGAATAAATGCAAGGACGAGATTCAGAGTAATGTATGGTGCATGTAAGTTTCTTATCTCTTGATGTAATTAAGTAATTATTTATGGCAATATATGCTATAAAATAGGTGCATCTTCATTGTTTTAATGATGCTCTTTTACAGTACAAAAAGTACAGTGCATTATGGTCATATGGACGACATTTTCGCGTGGAACGCATCGATTCAAAGAGAGTCATGTATGATTGTGGAGTCATGGCTAACTTCACACAAGATAGCCGAGCAAGTGCTTCGGATACCAATCTTCTCTCCTCACAGTTGGATTATTGTGGAACCATACATGTGGAACCATACACGACATCTATGAAATTGATTTCAGATGATTTACTATTTTCATTCTTGATGTAAAATGGTTTAGAACTACTTACAACGGTCCCCATGCGACAGTGAGAAAAGATAGTAGTGGTCTCTTTGCAATAGACTCCACCAAACATTGGACCGATGAAAGTGATACTTTTGTTCTTCCCGAGCACTGTGAGCAAGTGCATACTAATGATTTAATTAGTCGAAGCTTTCGTTTTTAAAGTCCATTGATATATATATAATTGACGACATTTGGCACCCATCTTCAATATAGGTGGTTTTTCATCCGGATCGTTCTGATCCAAGATGGTGGTACGTGATCCAAGTTGCACCACGAAGTAAGCAAATTTTTGAAGATCGAGATGTGGATATGGAGATGCCACTACCAATGCCGGATCCAATTGATGAATCTAGCGAAGAAGATGTAGATCACCATATGAGCCAAGAGGAAGATGCGCATAATGACATCGCACGGGAGGAGGATGGAGATCACGATATTGACGAAGAAGACAACAATCATCAAGATCAATCACCACACTTAAGCTTTATTGAAGAAGATGATCAAATACTTTTAGGTGAACGTATGATGCTAGAGTACGATGATGATATAGGAGATCAACTCGGTATAGAGTTGGAGATAGACTTGCTTGATGCCTTAGACTTGGCTCAAGATGAAACAGTTGATGTAAATGCTCTTATTTGATTTTTCTCATCTCAAACTTGGACATGAATATATGAGCTTCAAAGGCTTGATGTACATGCTCTCATTTTTTAATTCTCTATGAGCTCAAACATGTATGAAAATTTAAAAAAATTTGTCATTGGAAAAAACTAACTTTTAAGGCCTATTAAAAAAAAAAAACCTCTCTGTAAAAACGTCGCTATAATATTTTGTATCAGTGTCGCTATATAGCGACTTTTGAAAGTCGCTATATAGCGACTTTTGTAAAAGTTGCTATATAGCGACTTTTAGCAATAGTCGCTATATAGCGACGATTTACAAAACCCGCTTTTTATACCGACGATTAACGCTAAGCGGGCGCTAAACGTCGGTACGTAAACGTCGCAATAGGATCTGTGTGTAGTAGTGATCCTCACTTTTTCTCTCTTTTTCTCCTCTCTTTTTCTCTCCTTTCTCCTCTCTTTTATCCCCACTTTTTCTCTCTTTTTCTCCTCTCTTTTCCTCTCCTTTCTCCTCTCTTTTCCTTTCTTCTCTACTCTCTTTTTATCTTCTTTTTCTCTTCTCAGCTCATCAATAATCTTCTTTTTTTCTTTTTTCTAGTTCATCATGTGGCCAGGAAGCTCTTTAGGCTCACCTGATCTTCGGGAGACCATGTTTCGGGAGTTATATAACCTTTTGGGACACCCTCCTAGTCCTAGGGAGTTATACGGCTACATGATGGGTACTCTAAACACCCCCCAGGAGTCGGCACTATAGACTCCAAACCACCCCAACCCCACACTAGGTAAGATTACCCCAGCGGAGTTAACACAGCCCAACTGGCTACATAGCTGAGCCCCTTCCCCCATGCCATCTTATGCCCCTTCCCCCATGCCAACAGGAGGTCCTTCTATCTCGCACAGCCGTCAGCATACTCCTGTGTAGTCGAGACTCGGTTCTCCAGCTACGAGTGGTCCACGTAGTCCCGTGCAATCTCCAGCTACAAGTGGCCAGCATATTAGCTCGACATGATGCAGTAGTAGATGTAGTAATAGGGAGAGCCGTGGGGGATGCATGGCATAGTGCTTTGGGAGGGGTGGTGGTGGGGATGAGGATGATTCAAATGATTTAGACGTGCCTCCGGGTGATGGTACGATCTTCTATGACATCACTCAAACAGGAGGCATCTTGATGGATGCATAGGGGAAGGACATCATGGCCTTCATGCGCTCTGTAATTGCTAACAATTACAGATATTGCCTTATCCAGTACAAAGACCATCCAAAGAGGTTGGCTGATGAGACCCTCGCTGTTGTTCGCTCTAGGTATCCTAACCCCCCCAATGTTTAGTTCACAGATAAATGGGCCAAGTCAAAGATTGTTACGATACTTGGCAATAAAAGATCTTCGCTTAAGAGGCAGGCACTAGCGGAGCTTGCCAGGCTCGAGGGAGGTCAACCACTAAGGGGCTCGCCCCACGCTGCTCACAAGCATGAGTGGAAGAAAGCAATGAAGTCAGTGAGGGAGGAACCCAATTTGTAGCACGTGGAGACATGAAGGATCCAAATGGAGCAATATGGAAGCATGCATTTTGGAGCAAGGGGTGTTGAATCATGGGAGGCCCAATTTGTAAGTATCGATATCAAATTATATTGTTTATGCAGTTTATTAGGAGGTTGTTTCTTTGTACTAACCCCTCCACAAATTATGTCATCTTGTAACTTGATATCGTGGGTAGGTACACTACTCCTGTCGAGACAGCCTACCACCGCCACCATCACAGAGGAGATACATGGAAGCACTTCTATAATGACGGGTTGATTACTAAGGAGCAGTATATCCGGGCTACTGGAGTGCCCCCGAGTTATTTGAAAGTAATTAAATAATGTCAATATTATAAGTAAAGATTTGATTTTTCATACATTGATATATGTTGTCCCTTGTTTACAGGCCCCTACACAAGAAGACGAGGAAGGAGGTGGAGAAGGAAGCATAGAAGGGAGCACAGAAGGGAGCGTAGAAGGGAGCGAGGACGTGGAGAACTTAGATTAGTCGTAAAAGTAGTGCTAGCTACTCTTTTTTGTACTTAAAGCCACTGGCTTGGCTTCGTACATCTTGTATATACACTCCTCTTATTTTTGGTACTTGAAGCCACAGGACCTGGCTTAGCTTCGTGCTATATGTACATACAAGCACTTTTTGAGCTATGAATTTATATACTCTTTTTATTTTTTTGGCTTTCAATTTTCTTGTGCAATGTTCTATCAATTAATGCCTTGTGAACTAAACGTTTTGGAGTTGCAATGTTTTATTTGGAATTGTAATTGTCGGCTATAGACGTGCTTGCAAGAGTGCTAATTAAAATGCAGTTGACTGTAAGAATTGAATCACACAATGTGGAAATGGGATTCCTATAACTACATAGCATACACAACATACACAGCTTTCTATTCAAGCACACAAAATTTAAAAAATATTATGTAGCGCATCTATCAAACCGTCTATAAACGTGTCTATATACACGTTTGTCTATTTGAGGAGCATCTATTTGCGTGTCTATATAAGCGTCTATAAGACTATTTATAAATGTGTCTATAAATGCATTTAAGGATGCGTCTGTCTGTTTTTTTAAAATTTCTAGTAGAGCGTCTATTTATGCATCTATATGCGTGTCTATAGGCGCGTCTGTCTGATATATAGACACACCAGTAGACACGATTCTCTAGATGCGCCAATAGACGTGCAAATAGACGTGCCCGCAAGTTTTTTTTTTAGTTGAGTAAACGTGTCTGTGTGCGCATTTGTAGATGCTTTGTCTTGTTGTGTCTTCCTCCCTTTTATACCCACTGCTTCTGTAATAACTCTAAATTGATTGTATCTTTTTGGACTCTTGCAAAAGTAAGAGTAGCTTTTTTTAACCAAAGTCTCGATTCATTGTACTGATGGAAATGTGGACACAACTTTGTAAGCTAGATTTGTGCGATGAGCCAAACAATGTATCCCAACACAATAAGGAGCATATTTTGTTTCTATATGTACAGAGACACCATTTCGACAACCTTGCAAGACTGAAGCACCATCACATGCAAAACAAACAAGTCTCTTGACCATCTCAGACTCCATCATGCCTCCATACTCTTTTAAATCTTGGATCAAAACTTGCACTAAGTTATTAGCATTGGATTCTGAATCAAGTTTGTGTACATATAAAAAATATGGTTTTCTCTTATTGTTTTGTACCACATACAAATGCATTCCCAACCACGATGTAGTATCCACAGCTGTGTACTCATAAAAAAAGTCTGCAAGTTTTAAAGTCTCCTTTAAATCATCAATTATGACTTGGCTCATGTGGTTAGCCATATCTATTGCACTACTCCTTGACCAATGCATACTTGCCAAATTAGGAACATCCAAAAATTGAAGATATGATTGGTAACCCGAGAAGTCTATTAGTGAGTGGCCTTGATTCAATATTTGCATGATAGTTAAGAATTGCACTATCTTTTCTCTATCAACCTAATCATTGATACATTCCCAATGCTTTTTCAATGATCCTTCACTTTTATTTCTGGTAGTCTCTTGTGCAAGCAAGAACTTATTGTACTCAATATCATTTTTTAAGTGGCGGTTATTTTCCTTGTCCCATTCTTTGATCACTTTCTTTTCATTACTTGTACCTTCTACAGTCTTGTAAACCTTCCCACAATGCTTCTCAATTGTATCAATCTTCAATTGTAACCGTGCCTCCTTTTTCCTTGCCCATGTGCATATTTTACAAATGGCCCACTTTGATGCATCCCCAGTGTCCACTTGTTCTATGTCTAACCAAGGATATTTGGCTACCCAATCTTCTTGAAAGCAATTGCTGACTTTTTCTCCCAACTTGCAGCTAGTATGGTTTTCATTTCTGACCTTATAACCTTTGTCTTATTTTTAGCTCATAAGGAATTCCATAAATGCATCATTGCCTCGTTAACATCATTTGCAAAAGTTGGGTTCCTTGAACATGCTTCATGAAACTGAGCCAAGACATTCCCAATGTTGCTCTCTACCCATAGCATAACATCAGTGTCCCATTTTGTGATCCCTACAAGGTGTTTCCTATTAGGATCCAGTTCTACTTGATGCCTTGTATTCAAAACAACTTTGCTCTTTAGAATATGCAATCTAAAAGTTCTTTCTATGGTCATCTCCATCTCCTTTGTACTCATGTTATTTATCTCTGCAAGAAGCTCATCTTGAAGGACCTGATTGACATACTTTCGTTGTGCTTTAGCTAATTCAAAGTCAATAGCCTTATGCTTAGATCCTTCCATCCCTAAACCATATGCAGGATCAAAACAAAAGAGCATTCAAAAATAGTTTTAAATCTAAGAAATTGAACAAATTTATCATAGCCCAACATACATGAAACTGGTATCAACTTATTAAAAAAAGAAGGGTCACATCACATCATGCATACCAAACAATAATGCATATGCATATTCACAACATAAACTTTTAAAAAATAAATAAGCATATATTTCTTTAGGTTGTTAGCTACATCTAAGGAACTTGGTCCTAGGTCATGGTACCTCTTAGCCCCCTGCCTTGTGAGCACAGGAACCAGACACCACTTCCTGAACCAAGCCCTTCTTTGATGTTTGAAATCATAATACTACACTACATAAAGCATGCCAAACCAATTTCAACTTACTCCATACAAAGCACTAATAAATATATTAAAAAAGAAAGAGCACATCACAAACAATGATGCATATGCATATTCACAACATAAACTTTTAAAAAATAAATAAGCATATATTTCTTCATGTTGTCAGCTAGATCTAAGGAACTTGGTCCTAGGTCAAGGTGCCTCTTAGCCCCCTGCCTTATGACTCCCTCATGACCTTGTTTTGTGGTAGGGAGTTCTCTAAAAGATTTAAGGCCCGCTATCTACACATCAAGATTTCTTAAAGATTCTTTAAGGTCCTCAATACACTTGTTCTCTAAGGAAAAAGAAAGAATACCTAGGGTGATGCTAGATAATAGGGTCTATATTCTTGCTGCTAGATCACTCGTGGTTATAGGATACTATAATCAGAGGTTCCATGATGGTGTGTGGGAGGTGCTTGTCAATGAACCCGTTGTTCTCATGTATGAACACCTAGTGCGGGCCATCAAATTTCATATGGAGCCATAGTAGGAGAGGGAAATCTATTCAAGCTGTCTCCAAGGTTGAACAAAATATATATAACAGCATGCCTTTCATCAATTAACTTAAGTGCATATTTTTCTATCTGTATTCTCGTAGGACAAAACTTCTCCAATTTTGCTACATCATAGATTAGAAGTTGTACAATTGTATCTATGACATGATGTGTATTTGACATTCTCCAATTGTTTTGAGTCTATAAGTATTTAAATATTTTGGCAGGTTGTCCAAAAGCACATGGATATCAATGGATAGGTGAGTTGCGGTAAGTGGATTTGGGTATATGATGCCTCATGTTTCTCAAGTTCTATGGATGGTTAACATGTGGGTTAACTACTTACATTTAGATATGGGTGAGAGACTGCACAAGAAACTTGGGCTCTCTAGATCTAACTAGTGTCCTCTGAAAAAAGAACTTCCAAACTTGCAATATTTTATGGTGTACAGTAGCACTTTTTGCTTCTTATCGGTGCATTTCAAGAATTTCAACTTAGTTTACGGTACTTCCAAGTATTTTACAATACTTTAAACCACTTCACAAAACCACAAAGAACTTCAAACAAATTTTTCAAGCCTCAAAGTATGCTAAACGACTTTATATTACTTTTAAATATTTTATTTTACAAAAAAAACTTTTAAATACTTAAAATCACTTTAGAGTTCTTGGAAAGAAATATAAAGAACTACATCGCAGAACTATGCAAGTTCTTTACAAGTACTGAGATGCTTATAAAGTACTTTATAGAACTAAAAAGTGGGAAAAACTTTTGCAATAAGGGGTAGTGGCTCAGCTTTAGGAAGAATAGCTTAGGGAGAGTTGTATGTGGTTAATCAGTCCAAATTCCCAAACAAGAAGAGCCAAAAGAAAAAAATGGAGGGCTAGAAAAAATCTAGTAACAATAAAGCATTGGAATTATACCTATTCTTAAAGGAAGGTGTTGTGGATGTGGTTGTCTAGGTGGCTACCATCTTAGGGCTACTACGAAGGTCATTTCGAATCCAATCATCTTGGAACACATCCCTCATGTGTAAGTCTTAGACAGTGATAGACATAAGGGGTTGAGAGAAAGAGCAAGGGCCACTTGATCTAGCAAGTTCATCTTCATCATTTGGGCCACACTATCATGTGGCAGCTTGGTTGGGTGATTGTTTGGTACTGACAAATTCCTCATCAAATTTTGAATCTACTACAAAGGGTTCACCTATTTTTGGAGAGAGAATCATTCTTAGCACATAGCTTTGTAGGCTCATTGGAGGAGGTACTATGCCTTAGGCCACTTTGAAGTCACAAATTAGCTTGTTTTGTGACTTGATGTTCTTCCATGCATCCCCAAGCTTGGACTCTATAGATTCTAGGGTAGTCTGGGTATTTTAGAGTTGCAGTATGAGGGTTGCATGGTTACTCTATACACTAATGGGACTTGGTCGAGGTAGTGAAGGAAACTCAACATGTGTCAAACTCCAAAGTGAGCTCAGTTGTTGGCATAATCTAGGGCTGAGTAGTGAGAGGCCAAATTCTTCTCACGATTTTGATCCCTCATGCAACCATAATGTAACACTTAATGATCACACCGTTTTCACAATGTGGTGGAGGGTGCAGAGCTTGATGGTGCCTACAACCCATACATGTCCAAAAATTTCAGGTACCTAGTCCAATGACAAAGTTGTGACATCAAAATGAATAACTCATCCACCCAATCACATATTGGAACATTTTGGGTTGGAGGGGTGTCTGCATGTCATGCTCTACTAGAGGCTACTAAGGGTGGGACTAAGGTTGAAACTATGTCTAGCAACCCTCAAAGTGGGACACCTAGCTTGCCTTTTCAATTGTTGGTCCCACACAAAAGTAAGAACATGTGTTGGACCAATTCTCTATCAATTACAACATAACATCCTTCAAAGAAAAGGATGTGGTCACTTACTATGTAAGTAGGGATATGTAAGTAGGGAGTAAAGATTCAAAAAAGGATGTGCTCACTTATTGTGTAAGTAGGAAGTAAATATAATTCAAAAATGTAAAAGTTCCAAGAGGTTTCCCATGGAAACTATGTAAAGGTTTGGATTTGATGTCAGAAGAAGGTCTCTTTTGGTGAGTACAGGAGAGGCTACTCCAAGCTAGAAGAAGGAGACTCCATGAACACCATAACAAAGATACATGGCAATAATGGAGATGAAGGTTGGGAGTGAAAAATAAAATCAACAGTCCTTACAAGAGCTCAAAGAATATGGAAGTATAGTTTGAAATACAAATTTATTGAACCTCGTTATCATCTTCCATGAATAAATGACTAGTTTGAGCTCGGCTACTGCCATCATTATGGCTAGTCATGTGATGCCTCAAAGTTGCCCAATTGAAAATCATGGATATGATAACCTTGAGTAATTTCTTGATTTGCATGTGGAGTGGGCCTTAAAGTTGAGATAATAAATTTGTTGCTTAGTATGGCTTCACTCAACTTCCATTTAAAAGCTCAAGAACTACTCATCTCTAAAGGTCAGATAGCTAGACCATCCCGTACATGAACTATCATTAGTATGATCCATTCCATCTGAGTTTGAAATTGTCCTTGATAGGAACTAGCTTTGAATTACATAATAGGAAAATAATTTATTTCTTCAAATTCTTCTTCAAAATTTTCCTATCATGCCAACCTTTTAATGATGCTAAATGACTTGTTGCCAACCATGTTGCTCTAACTTGGAGTTCATCAATCTCAAATAACTAATGTAAATGCTTGTTATTTTTTGGATCTTTAGTTTAATGCTCCACCACTACTGGGAGGCTCGAGAAAAGGAAATGCAAGGGCATTATAGCTTTTAGCCCATGTGCCATTCTTAATAGAGTCAAGTTTGTGGTTACCTTGTAAGCCATCTAGTATGCCCACAATGCAGCATGCGACTTAGTATGCCAAACTTGGTGATGCAAGGGTGATGCATAATTACTTATTTTGTGAGCATAAACTTAATAATTTTATTAATTGACTCATCTTGGTCATTGTGGTACGGATAATCAATGATTGCCACTTGGTGTATGATCATGAACTCGATTGAAGGCTTTGTTCATAAAATGGGTTCCTTGGCCATTGAGAAACTAAATTGGACAACCATACATGCAAACTATATATTCATATATGAACTTGTCCATAATCCAAGATCAATTGTCACTTAGTACCTTGGCCTCTATCCACTTGGTGGCATTATCAACGCCAACAAGATTATACTTATTTTTGTTGAGTAGAGATAAGTTCTGAATGGACCTATGCAATCCAAACCCCACATTGAAATGTTTCTAGAGGCTGATATGATTGGACAATCATGTGATGTTGTGGCAACAAGCCTAGCCATTGTTTGGCATACATCACATTCTCCAGGGTTGAGGTGGTAGGGCATGACCATGTGCCACCCTTCCACATAAGAGGACCCATAAGGTGTGTTGTACATAATCCATGGAAGGAATATTATAAAATGTTAAGGTAGCATGGCTCCTCCATGTGCCACCCCTCCACCTAGCTGGTCCCATGCCTGCATTTAGTGAGATATGGCCCAAAGTCCATGGGAGAAGTAATATAAAATAGGTGGAGATGGATATTATATAGGGTTATTCCCTCCATATAGGATAGGCCCATGTGTGGGAGGTATAGAAGGTCCAAGAGTGCAAGTTAAATAATGGGGAAAGTAGGATGAGGTGGCAAGATTCCTTGTGCCAACCCTCCACTTGTCCTCCTAGATGTTTGAACGTATTATAAAATTGGGAAGAGACCAAAGGGAGTATCATAGACTTGGGATATGGGAGTTCATATATGTGGAAAAATGTGGCCAAGTGTTATCGCACACAATTGAGAGTGCGTAACCGCCTAGGCCATATGGGAGACTCTTCCACACACACCATGCATGTGGGAGGATGCATTTATTAGGAGAGACACTCTCTCTTGGCTATAAAAGGAGGGGGCTATTCCTTAATGAGACACGCTCATTCTTGTAAAGCAACCTAGCTAGTACTTTGATTTCCCCCTTCCCTTCCTTTCAAATAAAGCATGACTCTCTTCCCTTGATGTCTCCATCTCTACATTCCTCCTCGACCCATGTACATACTCCTCTTTCCCCTCTCCCTCTCCCCTTGTGCCATAGTCTCCCTCTTCTTTCCCTCCCCTCTTAATCCCTTTTCCCCACCCATGTTAACGCTCCTCCCCTCACGTTTCCTATTCCTCTATGGCCCTCGAGTGTCGCCATACCTATTTTCTAGCCTCTTGTCTTGATTTCTTTCCCGGCTAATAGAAATGGTGTGGCTACTGGGATCGAAATCTCCACGGCTAGTGGCATAAAACTTGTTACTCCTACGACTGGGTGCAGCTCTGCAGCCTATTCTGTGTGCAATTCTCTACTTTTACACCTCCAAACTGCGTGCCTTCCTTGTCTCTACGGCTGCAAAACCTTCCTGCTTTTGTGCTTCCAGTCTGCCTGCTTTCTGCTCGCGGTTCCTATGTGTATTGTGGCTGGTGAATCTTCTGCTAGTACCAGTCACATCTGCAAAATTGTAACATCCGTGCTCCCTCTAAGTTCGTGCACGTGCATTTGCACGTGTACCGTGTATACCCGCATGTAGATCGCGATAGTTTTCTGGGCTCCTGCATCTTCTGGTCGCGGATAAATTTTTTGGGTTTCTGCAAAACTGTAACAGATCCCGCGCCCCCCCTCTCTTCTTCTTCATCTTCTCTTTCTCTTCTCTTCTCCTCTCCTCTCCTCTCTTTTTATTAAAGAGTGGGATTTGAACCCAAGGCGTCCCCCTTCACAAAAGGCAGATTTATCATTGGGCCAGCAGATAAGAAGTGATGAAAATGAACTGATTTTCGCTTATATATTGAAATCTCAGGAACTGTAACTCTCTAACCATGGAGAGTTTCCTCTTGCTGTAAAAAGCAAAAGTATTTCGTTTCATGTGCTCTATTCACATCTCCTACTAGACCGCAGATTCGGAAATTTTTCAAGTTTACTCCTTGGATGCACGCCACACAAGAAGGGTGGATATTTATGTCACTTCTTGACGAGTTCAAGGATTTGGTGCTTGGTCCTCCACTCATTAAGGCTACCAATTGGCGAGATCTCTTTCTTGATCTTCATGTCGACCTTCAACGGCTGATTGTCCAGTGCATTGCTCAAGGAGATGATGGATAGGATGGCACACCATGGATGATTCAAGGTGAAGAACTAGTGATACACTGGGAGGACTTTGATTTCAATTCTACTCATTGTGTGGTGATCGAACTACTTGTTGCTTCAGAGGTAATTAAAAGGGTATCCTTCTTCGAAGGGTGGGATGCTCCCCAAGCTTGGGGGTAGATTTGGTGCATCTGCTTATTAATTCTTGTGGATAAGCTCGTCTTGAATGGTTTATTCTCAATCTCACTACAAAGGTTTCTAGGGCTGGACTATGGTTGGTAATGTTTCAACCAAGGAATCCCTTTGTACCTAATCAACCCTTTGTGCCTCATTTTGAGCTTCAAGTTGTAATTCTTTTTGGTCTAAAGATAAACTATCAACAAAGGATTTCAAGTTTATTTGGTGCTGAATGTTTGGCTCAAGTATTGAATTCTCCCCGCCCTCTCCTTCTGCCTATCTTGGATTACCGAGAAACTTGGGATGTCCAGATTTTAGTCTTGGTGTGATGACATCTTGGCTCCTCCAATTCGACGGTGCATACAAACCTTTGACCAAGGCTGCTGGTGTGGGTGTGAAGCTTACTTCACTAGGGGGTGAGGTGTATTGTTATAGTAAGTCTGCACGAGCAAGTACTTGCAACCAAGTTGAGTACTCAGCACTCATTTTTGGGCTACAAAAGGCATAAGAGCATCACATCAAACAACTTGAGGCCAAGGGAGATTCTCAAATCGTGTGTGAACAAGTTAGTGGAAGGTGGAAGGTGCGGAGCGAAGGCTTGGTTCCATGACATCAACAAGCATTGGAACTATGCCAACAATTTGAAGAGGTAAAAATTCAGCATATCCCTCAAGCTCAAAATACAGTTGCTAATTTCTTGGCACGTGAAGCTTGTAGTTCAATCATGCATGACGTGAGTGGAAGCACCACCCCAACAAAACCGCAAGCCACGAAGGAGGGTGATCATTTGTAAGGAGGGTGATCATTTGCAAAGGTTGTGGTCATCATGAAACTAAGTGTTGGGCATATTTGATACGAGTTTACCGACTTCGGAAGATCATCAAAAAGGTCCTCAAGGACATTGCTCAAAAGAAGGATGCTAGACCGCACACCCCTTGATGAAATAGGTGACTACAAGAACTGGAAGAAGCTGAAGGTGATGTGCAAGCTCTCCAACTATTGACATTTGTCATGGCATTCTTGTTTGCCTTGATGAACAACCTCATGCAGCGTCGTGTCTCTAACCCTCGCTTGTAAAGATGGATGCGATATCATGAGGGTTAGTCCTTTTAAGATTGTCTATGAGCTATTCTATGCTGAAGATTCTCCCCGTGTAGTATTTCACAATACACTAGTCACATCCTACCCTGCCTATGTGTGCTTTGTGGATGTATCTTCACCTGATTTTCAGTTTAAGCTACCTCTTTCCATTGTTTGCCCATAGATAAGCCTCATTTTGCCTCTCTCTTTTCCATCTTCCAAGCATGGCTGACATTCCCATGTTCTGTGGTCGGGTTGAAGAAAATCCAAATGAGTATCTTGTGGCCTTCAAGCACCGTTGTGTTTCTCTTAACTTTCTTACTCAAGATAGATGGCTGTTGGTTCTTCCCACATTTCTAGAGGGTTTGGCTCAAGTGTGGTATGAGAAGCAGGCTGAAGACGTTCGCCAAAGCCGGCTAAGGTTGACAGCAGCAATGATTGAGTATTGTGGCAAAGAAGAGGAGCCAGAGAATGTGTACCTACAGGTGGCAAACTTGAAGTAGTAAGAAGGTGAGATGGCGCGTCCATATGTGGATTGAGCGGCCGTGCTCTTGGACCGTTTAATTGCCACGTAGGAGGACAATGCTGGATTTCAAGTTGGAATGACTCAGCATGTGCTGGGCTACCTTGTAGCAGGAGCAAGTGACAAATTTCGCCTCAAGCTGAAATGGGAGAATCCAGAAACTATGGTGCTAGCACATGAGATTGCTCAAAAGTTTGATAAAGTTCAATCTGATCCCGCTTCAAAGAAGATGATTGTCCCTCTACAACCCCCTCAATTCCTGCAACAACAACCTGGGGGGTCTAACTCAGGGGCATACCCCCACCCCTCATTAGGGATGTATCCACCGCCTCCACCTCAAATGTATGGTCCTCCCTTAGATGCTTACCCTCAACAAGGAGTATATCCTCAACCTCCACCTGGAAGATTTCCCCAACCTCGCCCATGAGCCCCCCTCCTTCCTACACCCTCGGCCCCTCCTGCTAAAGAACTCGGGGTCAATGACCTTGCCAAGGCCTTGAATGATCTTTGGCTTGAGATGGTGGGCATCAAAAATCAATCCAATTGCCCTCCAAGAGAACGTGCCAATGTTGTGTGCTACGAGTGCCACCAGAAGGGTGATTATTGCATGGAATGTCCCAATATTCCAAGGGTGAATCTTCTAAGTGAATCAGGCAAGTGAATCAGGCACTGAGGATTCTAACATAGAGATCCTTGACCTCGGGAAAAGAAGTCGTACCACCTCAGACCCCTCTCTAACCCATGGACCGGGCCACCCTAGGAAGAAGGTGTCCTTCTCAGAGCCCTCAGATGCTGAGATGGTAGACCCACCAACAGAGAAGACTAAAAGATCTCGCATGAGTAAGTGGTCGCCCTCAGATTTTCCCATTCGCTCGAGGCAAGAGGACTATTTAGTCGTTCAAGACCTTGCTCATCGGTCTTTGAGCATCATGCTCCCTCAACTAATAGTATTAAGCCCTAAGGTGAGACGTGAGTTGCAGCAAGGGCTCTCAACAAGGAGGAGCAAGAAAAAGGGAAAGGTACGAGAGGTCTCTTCTATCTCTGAAGAAATTGATCGGCACCCACATACAATAGATGTCATCATAGATAATTGCCATGTCAAAAGTGTGTGTGTTGATGGGGGAGCCGCATGTAATATCATGGTGCCCCAAATCATGAAGAAATTGAATTTGAAATGTACAAGGCATTCCTACACTCAAATCAAGGTAGCAGATGGTCGATGACTCGCCACCTTGGGAGTCATTGAGGATTTGTCCATCACTGTCAATGGGTTGACCACCACCATCAATTTCTATGTAGTGGACATTGAAGATACAGGCAAGAGTTACCCAGCCATACTCGGTAGACCATGGTTGAGAAAGAGTGATGCAGTCAGCTATTGGAAGACAGGACACATGTCTTTTGGTGCTTCTAAGGAGAAGATCCCGGTGCAACCAGGTGCCATGGAACTAAAAGAAAAAGAGGAGCAAGACAGTGATACTCTCTCATCCTCGGTGTCTGAATCAATGGAAGAATCAGGCAAGGGGGAGGAGTTCTCAAAGGAGGAATTTTACATGATGGGGGTGTCTCTGACCCCACCACCATTAGAAAAGGTAACAGCTAGTCATCAACAGCTTGAATCTATGCTTTCCCCAGACCTCACTCCAAGTGAGAAAGACGAGTTCCTAGAAATGTTCAAAGATTTCCCTGACCTCTTCGCAACTAGCTACTGCCACCTTCGCCATGTGACTACCATAGAGCACAAGATATAATTGAAGCCTGATGCGAAGCCTGTGGCTCAGAAGTATCAGAGATTAGGGCCCCTACAGACTGATGCTTTGTGCTCAGAGTTGCAAAAACTTGTAGAAGCTGGGTTTATTGTTTCGGTTCACAATACTGAATGGGTTTCACCAGTCGTAGTCACCCCAAAGAAAAACAACAAGTGGTGGGTCTGCATCGACTATAAGAAACTCAATGCAGCCACCAAGAGGGATCATCATCCTCTGCCCTTTCAAGACCTCATTCTTGAGAAGGTAAGTGGTCATGAGATGTATACTTTCTATGATGGTTACTCCGGGTTTTATCAAATCAGAATTGCCGAAGAAGATGTGCTTAAAACCACATTTGGGGGACATATGCATTCAAAGTAATGCCATTTGGCCTCACCAATGCTCCTACTACCTTTCAAAGATTTATGTAGATGATGTTTGCTCCTTATTTGGGGGATTTCTTGGAGGTGTTGCTAGATGATTTTTGTATATTCTCGTCACGTAAGGAGAACGTCATGAAGGTTAGGTTGGCCTTCCAAATGGTCAATGATGTGAATGGCAGTCTCAACCCGGAGAAATACACCATTGGAGCCACTCAAGGGAGGTTACTGGGACATATTGTTTCATCCAAGGGTGTCAAGCTTGACTCGGAGAAGGTAGAAACTATCCTCAAGCTCTCCTTGCCAACAACCAGATGTCAAGTACGCTCATTTGTCAATCTAGCAGGATACTATCGCCACTTCATTAATCAATACGCTGCTTTGACATGACCCATGACTATGCTATTCAGATGTGCACAGTTTTCGAGCAAAAACCTACGAGCAGAAAAGTCCGAGCGATAATTTTTGACACCAACCATGCTTGTATATT
Source organism: Dipteris shenzhenensis (assembly GCF_047967505.1). Lineage (NCBI taxonomy): Eukaryota > Viridiplantae > Streptophyta > Polypodiopsida > Gleicheniales > Dipteridaceae > Dipteris > Dipteris shenzhenensis. The sequence goes on from NC_141618.1 coordinate 13,159,586, forward strand.
TCTCAAAGGAATATACAATTCTATCTTAATTTCTCATTTATGGAACCATATACTTACTTATTTTTCATTATAACCCTCATTTTAGAGAATATTATCTATATATGAACAAATAGTGAACACTTTAGAAACTCCTATAAATACCTCCCTACCATACTCTCTTTTGAGAATTTTGGTAATTCAATCAATTCAAAAGAGTTTTCCTAGTCTTTAGCAATCCCATATTTGAAGCTCTCATGTAATAATGTATACCATATTCCTTGGATGAGTAGGAAAAAGATATTGGAAACCTCATAGTTGAAGCCATTATAATCAATCATAAATTAATCTCTAGAATGCATTATCAAATATGGGAAGGCAAGGTAGGGATTTTAAAAATATTCCCAATTCTCTAAACCTAAGTACTTTTAAGGAAATGTGGTCTCTATTGAACTCCTTCCTACCATAATATGAATTAGGGAGAAGTTGTAACTCTCATATACATCTTGAAATTTTTAATTTTTCTCTTTTATAACTATAAAAAGTATAGTTTCAAGCCTACCATTGCATATATCATGAAATTTGAACATTTTTCCTTTTTACAGCTCCTCAATCTGAGCTAAGGAGCAAAAGTTATGACCCCTTCTGCGTAGGCTCTCCAAGGGTATTTCACCGGCAGAATAGGGTTGGGACAAGCTCTTCAAACCATATTCCTCTGGCAAAATACACTTAGAGGGTCTATTAAAAAGGTACATTTATTTTTCCTAGGTCATCCTCAGGAACTGTAAAGCTCAAAATTTTATGATCCAAGCAATGGTGAAAGCAAAAGAAAGGATTTTTAAAAGTCATAAAATAAGTCACCACTTGGACATTATATAAAGGTATATTTATATCTATATCTATTTATCAATGTTTCATATTTACTTACATATTCCTTGAAATAATTTGGAATTTTTTGCTCCCCAAAAATGACTTGAGCCTATATATTTTGACCCCTCCCACCTTTTGTCTGCTCATCGCTTGGGGGTTTTTGCTCGAAAAATGGAAACCCCCGCTTTTCAAATATGGGGTTGATTTCTCTTGGAATGAGGATTGTGATCATGGATTTACACAAATCAAGAATGCTCTGGCTTCAGAACCCATTCTATGCAATCCAGATTGGTCAAAGACTTTCTATATCAATCCTGGGTTTGGCGAGCACACTCTGGCAGGTATTCTTCTCCAGCAAGGGGAGGATCGGTTCATGTATCCCATTCGATTTGCTTCTCGACAATTGCTCAAAACTGAATGATGCTACTCTGAGGCTGACAAGCATGCCTTGTCTTTAGTGTTATGCATTGAGAAATTTAAGCATTATGTGGCTGGAAAGTCCTTCATTATAATATCTAGCAATGGTCTTGCAAAGCAGGTTCTTCAATCACCAAATCCCATGGGTCGGTTGGCCAAATGGTTGGCAGTTCTATAAGAATATGATTTTTTTTTCAAATTTGTACAAGGGGGTTGTTCCAACTTGAAGAATTCTTTGATTGATTTAGAGGAGTGCCTCGATGTAACCCTTTTAGTGGCCATAGAAGTTGGGGATCCATGGTATGGTGGTATCTATAGGTTTCTAACTGCCTTCTCCTTTCCTCCAAAAAGTACTAGCCTCGGGTGGGTCACTCATCATATATAACTCTATCACGTGAGTTCAACAAAAGGATATTTTTTATTTCTAAAATTTACAGAAATAAATATACATAAGGGACTATTTTAAATAGTTTTGGAAAAAAATTATAGATTTGTATAGAAAAGGGGTACATTTTATTAATGAAAAATTTTACAGATAAGGGATTTTAAATATAGGCCTTGAACGCATGTGATATAGAGGGTTTGTACATAGTGACCCCCCCGAGGTACTAGCTATGAGAGAAAGAAGATCCGAAGAGATAGTAGGCGCTACACTCTCTTTGATGGGGTCTTATACCGTCAAGGCATGGATGGGGTACTAAGATGGGCCATTGATGCAGATGAAGTGCCTAAGGTATTGAAGCATTATCATGATGGATTTTGTGGAGGTCACTATGCCAGTGACTATACAGCTAAGAAGATTTTACATGCTGGATACTATTGGCCGACCTTGTTCAAGGACGTCACTTTGTATTGCAAAACCTGTGAACCATGCCAATTCCTTGGTACGAAGGATTTGCGTCCTAGGCAACATCACCCAGTGATGTCCATCCATCAGTGGGGAATAGATTTTGTCGGGCCCTTGCCCATGATTGCCCGCAAAAAGAAGTATCTTTTGGTAGCCACTCAGTATGTCACTAAGTGGGGTGAAGCTATCGCCCTCCCCACTGCAAATGGTAAGACAGTTTCAAATTTCACATTTGAACGTATTTGCACAAGGTTTGGGACACCCATGGAAATAGTATCTAACCATGGGAGTCCATTCTTAAATGAAGCAATGGAATTGCTCATGGATCGCATGGGTATTGATCACCGCACTTCTAGCATCTATTATCTAGCATCCATGGGTCAAACGGAGCAGACCAATGGCCTCCTTTGTAAAACCATGGGAGAAATGGCCACAGGGAATAGGAGCCAGTGGGATTAGGTCACAGAAGCCGTATGGGCTTACAACATCACTCATAAAATATCTACAAGTCACACTCCTTTTGAGTTTGTGTGAGGTACTGAGGCCGTTTTACCACTAGAGATAGAGATTCCGGCTTTGAGATTGGCACAAGAATAGAGGATGACAGAAGATGAACATGTAGAGGCCCAGTTGGTGCAACTTGAGAAGTTAGATGAAACCCGATGCCTTGCACTACACCAAACAAAGATCCAAAAGAATCAACAAAAGGCCAGCTTGGATGCTAAGATTCGCAAGGGATGGGAAAGACACTTTACTGAGGGGGATGTTGTGCTATGCTTTGATAACAGATTGGACCACCAAATGGATAAGAAGTTTGTGCCACTGTAGACCGGTCCATACAAAGTCATCAAGGAATGTAGCAATGGGTCTGTACAAGTTCAGAAGCTGCATGAGCCATATGGCAACAAGGTGATCAACAAGCATTATCTCAAGCCCTTCTTTGTGCATGATGGTCCCAGGCATGGAAATGCTGTGCATTCCCTGCCTGGGGGGGGAATTGTTATGGGAAAATTTGACCAAAGTAAAAAGGCATAAATATGAGCGTGTGCTTGTATGTGTGGCAATAGTATAATAAAATATGGAGTGCATAAGGCCCAGGGTTGAGGTGGCAGGGCATGACCATGTGCCACCCTTCCACGTAAGAGGACCCATAAGGTGCATTGTACATAATCCATGGAAGTAATATTATAAACTGTTAAGGACGTGGCATGGCTCCTCTATGTGCCACCCCTCCACCTAGGCGGTCCCATGCCTGCATTTAGTGAGATATGGCCCAAATTCCATGGGAGAAGTAATATAAAATAGGTGGAGATAGATATTATATTGGGTTATTCCCTCCATATAGGATAGGCCCATGTGGGGGAGGTATAGAAGGTCTAAGAGTGCAAGTTAAATAATGGGGAAAGTAGGATGAGGTGGCAAGATTCCTTGTGCCAACCCTCCACTTGTCCTCCTAGATGTTTGAATGTATTATAAAATTGGGAAGAGACCAAGGGAGTATCATAGACTTGGGATAGACTTGGGATATGGGAGTTGATATATGTGGAAAAATGTGGCCAAGCGTTATCGCACACAATTGAGAGTGCATAACCACCTAGTCCACATGGGAGACTCTTCCACACACACCATGCATGTGGGAGGATGCAGTGGCTTCATGATTTCCTAAAATAGACAAAGAAGGAAACTTATTTTTTGTCCAATTCAAACATGGGAGTAAAAGGGGTTGAAGAGGGATAAAAGTGACATTGGAGCAAAGTGACTATAAAAAAGAGATGCAAACATTCATGAATATTGCCATGACAATGGAGATCTGGAACCTAACAACCACAAACTATGATGGAATCTCGAGCCACACCATATCTCCACTAGCAATCTACATATGTGCATTGATGTGAGGAGTAACCATAGTAGAAAGGAAAGAAGGAACTGATTAGATTACCACGACTGAGAGCGAAATATATACATGGGGAAGGAAAGGCGAAAGTCATGAAGGAATAAAGGAAAAAGAAGGGAAAGAGCATTCATAGCTTGATCAAAGATAATGGTGGCATATATTTGAGAGGAGGGTCTATGTCTCCATCTCCTTTCTAACATAGCTTCATTTTCCCACATTTTCAAGGTGGGGGAAGGCATCACCCATGTAAATATCTCAACTCGATATGTTCAATTGGATGTGACAGTCCTTAGCCTCCATTTCCACATAAATCAAGCAAGGATTGGGCAACTCATACACATGTACCCTTCCCTATTCTAAAAATGCACACGTGACATGTATGAGGATAAGTGGAGGGCTAGCACAAAGGTGCTTGCCACCTTGTAATACATTCCCAATTATATGATACGATCCATGGATTGTTCACAACCACCCTATTCACTATTCATACGGGGCCGTCCAAATGGACACTAAAGGGTTAGCATAAGGGAAAGATTGTCACCTCAACCATGGGGCCCTATGCCTTCCTATTCTATATTATTTTTACCACATCATATTGCACCCTTTGATATTAATCTCGATAACACTGGTAAAAAATGATTGATTACATTTAAATGTGATGGAATCTTGAACCACACCGTTTCTCCACTATTAGCTCATAGAAATGCATAGATGAGCATAATCGTAGAAGTGGGAATCAATTGGACAATGAGAAGTGGGAGGTAAATATACACATTGAGTGGGAATGGTGAAAGTCATGTTGGGCGTGAGAGGGAAATATGAAAATGTGGAAGGAGAGGTGAAAGTCATGGAGGAAGATGGAGGAAAAGGAGAGACTCCATGAGGGAAAGGAAAGAGCCTTCCTAGCTTAGTTGGAGAGAATGGTGGGACATACATGAGAGGATGGTCTATGTATCTGTGTCTCCCTTCCTTGCTTGCATTCATTTATTTTATAGCATTGATAAATATTAAAACCCCTTATGGCACATACTCAAGGTGGGGAGGGAATCTTTTCCAAGTGATCATAACAACTCAATATCTTTATTTTGTAGCCAAGGTCTCATCAGTAGAGAGGCCTCCCACATGCTCAAGGTGGGGAAGGGCTTCTTTTCCAAGTGAGCATAATCAATATCTTCAATGGAACACAACAACCCTCGACCTCATTTGGCACATAAATCAAGCATTCTCTGTTCGGATTGGGTGATTCATATGCATCGACCCTTCCTAATATAAAAATGTACTCACGATATCTAGGAGGACAACTGAAGGGCTAGCACAAAGATGTTTTCCACCTCATTCTTACCCAATTTGACAATACACAACCACTCTAATTAATGCACAATTCTATAATACACAACCACTATGATTTGCAATTTCATAGTACACAACCACTATGCTTCCCAATTCTATAATACACTTGACCACTCTAGTCCATGCATATCACGAGCACATCACAAAGAAGGTTGGCACAAAAGAGAGCTTGCCACCTCAACTATGAACCCTATCCCTTCCTATTCTATGTTACTCCTTCCACATGGTGTTGTAGAGATTTATATTAAATATATTAACATTGGCTATTTTGGCTGATTACATCATATATGCACACATGCATGCACAAACATGGGACAAACACATGCACACACACGCGTGCGCACACAAACACACACGCAGGTCTAATTAAACTTTGAATAGTTTATATATTTAAGAATTATTTGTTCCAAATTTTGAGGTGTGGGTTCTAGGACCATTTGGTCTAAAATCCAAGAATCGGGTTTGATTGGATGACATCTAAGGACATGGTTATAGTATTAATCAAAGTAGGATTCTTAGTTTTTGATTTAGTAGTTTGGAATAGAATAAAATATTTTAGATCTAATATAATTTGCTCCAAACTGAGAGGAGCTAGGGTAGCCTTGACCGGACTCTTGGAAATATGTAACACGCATACAAGACACAAGATAAATTGTTTTGATTTTGTGTTTCCATTTTTTCTTTTTCAAATAAAATACTTCAAGATACAAGACGTAGATTGCCTAGTTTGTAGGCAATGAATAACTTGATTAAAGATCCACATCCACTAGGCTAGAATTTCTTGCAAAGAATTTCAAGTGGAGCTCCATTTTTATTGATGGTATGTGGAATTGATCAATGAGAGGATGAGCTGAAGCAGAATTTCTTGCACAGAATTTCAAGTGGAGCTCCATCTTTATTGATGGTATGTGGAATTGATCAATGAGAGGATGAGCTAAGAAATGTGTATGCTTTGAACCCTAGCACCTCAATCCACCACATATTCAATGCATTCTCTCTAGAAGACTAAAACCAGAATGCTTGGCTAGCTCGTGGCCACTGCTAAGTATATGGGCTATTTTATGTAGCCATTATAGGCTAGTTATCTCACGGCTTAGAATGTGCCACATGGCTTCCTAGGATTTTTTGGTTTCATAAAACTTTCTAGTGCTAGCCAAGTAAAGAAGAAGGAGAATACGGTTGTCCACTCTCAAAGTTTCTTCCCTGTACCAATTTGCATATAAATCAAGTTTCTTGGATTTGAATTACACAATGTACGAATGTGCAATAGAATCGTACCATTGTAAATAGACATGAATTGCTTGCTTCATATGGATTAAATTCCCCCTCACCCCCCCCCTCCTCCCCTCCCTTCCATTGAGGTCTCAATCTCACATTGTTTTAGACCCTATCCTATTCTTTGAAGGGGTCTCTCCCCACTTTAAAAGCCCTTCATTAAGTATATGTCTATTTTTTTTAAGTAACAATTTTTGCTATTTAAAAATATTTACCTATGATGAGTGTGATCCCTTGAGCCCTTGCTGTAAGAGGAGAGCCACTCGCTGAGACGCTTTGCGAAGGGACATGCATTGCCCTTCATAAGAGAGGCTTTCCTGAGATACATTGACCTTAAGAGGATTTGTCAAAAAAGTCAGAAGTAGCTAGAGATGGAGTGGCCTGTTTAGTGGTGGCGAGCAAAGTAGGGGAGGATGGTAAAGGTAGTCTGGAGGATGCTGCACACAAGCACGATACTGCCCACTACCATAGACACAAGAAGCCAAGGCTGTGTCTCCCAGAACGTCTCCAGGAAGTTGGCCTTCCATGTTGTGAGCTTGCGCTGGCTGAAGGCGTGCACCTCTCCCACCACCTCTGCGTCCCTCCTCGTCCTCGCAAACGCTACATTCGTGCATAGCTTGTTCCACATCTCCGCCGCCTCCCTCGCACTTCCCATCCTGTTTACCATCACCCCATGCTTCACCAGCACCTCCACATCCTCCCTGTCATTGATCAACCCGTCCATCACCATACAATAGGACGCTACTGGCTTCTCGTTCGTAATATGCCCCTCGTATGCTAGCAGATTGAGTAGAAACCGCTGCGTCTCGTAGTTCACCTGGATCCTCGGCAATATGAGCGCCCCACGCTTCGAAAGGATGCCTTTGAAGTCAGCATCTTTGCTTGTTGATGCTTTGAACTTCAGCCCACACCTCTCCAGGCGGGACGCTGTGGGCAGGTAGGGAAGCTTGCCGGCGCCGCCCCTACTATCAACAGAGCTGGCGCCACTAGACAGCTTCTGGGCTTGGCTCCCTCTTTGGCTCCCCCTTCATCACTCAGACAGTGCTGGTCAGCTTGAATCCTAGGAAGGAATTTACCAAAGCATTTACTGAATTCACTTTAGATGAAGCACTAGATTAAACAGCTGATCAGTATTCAGTAAGGTATTACCTGGTGAGCGCTGCATAAAGGCACCCCAGCAACGGGAGCTTCTGATTGGAAAAGTCTGCTAGTTGCAGGAGCTCCAGTGATCCGTTCAAGTGTTCAAACGGGCAGAACCGGCTCAGAAAGAAATTTAGGATGGACGTCATATCAGATTTCCTTCGCTCTGGCAATATCAACCTCTTGCAGTCAACTGCTGTGTTGATGGCTTTGATTGCATCCATAAGCACAAAGAAAGGGATCTGGTTCTCTACAAGAATGACGTCTTTGTCGAATGAGCTTGCAACGGAGGTCTTCTCTCCGAAAGGAATGGTATCCTGGTATAGACTGAATGCTACTATAGATACAGCATCCACAGCTAACAGAAGAGCCAGGATCTTAGGCGGCATTTTGGCCAACGGCTCACCCCCTTCTACATAGATCCTCCTCACTCTTGAATCCTTCTTTTCGATTTCGGCGACGAGCTTATCGAAGTATAGCCTACTAGGCGATTCGCCAAAAAGGTGGTACACTGCTAGACGTTTGAAGTGGTCTTGCTCTGAGACCATCAGTTCGGCATGGTATGGACCAACCGAGAAAACTTCTGGTTTGTACGCAGTTGGATTACTATTGCGCTGGCGGCGCTCTACTTTCTTCAGAAACATGTCTTCGGACGATGGCTGCTCGAAAACACTCGAGGCAGGATTAGGTCCGAAGAAAAAATCTAACCGTTCCGCCTCCGCACGCGGACTCCCATCCATCGTAGAACGATTTCCTCCTTTCTTAGAGATATGTGTGCCATTGGAACCCAAATTCTTTTGGGAAGACGGGTCATCCCATTCACTATCCTTAGCGATCTTAATTTCAGGCAAAACTGATAGCATTTCGATCTTCGCATCCCGGAGAGCACCTAATTGGCCCAAACCCTTTTTGCGACTGTGGGCCGCTCTGGCAGTCGTTTCTTTCTTCCTTCTGGAAACGGCTGCCTCTTTGGCCACCATCTCTCTCTTCCTTGTAGAAACGCCTGTTTGACTGGCCGCAGTCATCTCTTTCTTGCTCCCGGAAATGGCAGGCTACTCACTGACGGGAACTGTATGTGAAATCTGACGGGAACTGTATGTGAAATCTGGCCATCCGCGACCTGAATATCTACAATATGTAAGCTCCTTGGTGCGCAGTACGAGCTCCTTGGTGCGCTTCTTTGTGGACGCCGTAGAAGCTTTTTTTCACGGGCTCCATATATTCTTTTCCAGGTCACTAAAGCTGCATGGAGATTTTCAGGACGATTCAGTGAACTTTAATGGAACTTTTGTTCCGAATTGACAGATGAGCGACTACTAGTGGCAGAATAGACCGAGACCTTAGATTATCTCACGATTACTGCCCTAGAAAAGTCGATAGTTAATCTTCTGGTTTTGAGCTCTGAACAGTCTTACCAAAAACATTTTTGGGAACCAATACAAAAACCTTCAACTCTTTTCACTAAAATATACCTCAAATTTAAATAACTTCTCTTCCAAAATTTCGAGGTTTCTTGCCTTATAGGAGGACTTAGTGCCTGTTTTGGGCCCATGAGAAACCAAGGCCATTTTTGGCATGGCTTGGAGTGTAGGCAATCAATTGACGTTGAGCTTGTGGTGTGTCCATGGTCGTGTCGTTCAGTGGACACATGTATTCATGATGTCCCTCTTCGAGGTCAAAATTGGATGCTAGAATTAGAGTCTGGAGACAATCTAATTCTTGCAGATGCTCGCTTCCTATAACTATTGACGAGGGTGGTGTGCTTTCCTACAACTTGTCTTGCATTGTTTGCTGCATCAAGCAATTGCTGATTGGGCCAGGTCTGTGGGGGTTAATGATCTGGTTGTAGGAATGGCCATTGTTCTTGCTTCCCCAGAGTCCATGGATATCAGAAGTGGGAACTTTGGGAGGGATACATTCGTGTTCATTTTCATTCTTTTGTTTTGTTTTCGGTTTCGTCTTTCGGTAATGTTACTAGCGTGGACCTACTGTGGGTAACGACTGGAAACTATGCTTCACAGAGCTGTTGAAGATTGGCAGGCAAAAGGAGATCCTTTAGCTGATGATGGGAACTCGAAGATGGTCATTGTTTGCTTGGGTGCTATGGTGCTCATAATACCTGATTTTGTGTCAACCTGCTTCCATGTTAATACTTAAATGTCTCTGGAAAGATAGTTGATTTATTCTTAGTGTCAATAATATGTGAGTGTAATATTTGTGAGAATATATAAGAATTATCTTTGGTCTGCTCGAGTAAACTATTAACCGATTTTATTTTAGTCGACCAAAGTAAACTCGGATGCATCTTGGGTTTATACATGACTGCTTAATATGTGAGGTGGATGAAGTGATGCAATATGACTACTCTAATGTATTAAGTGGCTTGGTGGCTGAAATTTGATAGTTAGAGATGACTAGCCTAAATTGTTTTAGTATAGCACTTTGCAACAAATTTTAGGATAGCATGGCGATAGTGTAGGATAAGTAGTCGCCAGCGAGGTGGTTGGTTGCACACTAGGATATGAACTGCCACTAGCATGGTGGTTTGCTTCTATTATTACAAGATGAAAAACAAGTACATTCTTATTCTCCCGTCCACAATTGTCTGCCTATATTCTCAAATTTGCTAGTAGATGACCTTTTCTGCATGTACACTATGAATTGCCTTCATAACTAACGTTACAACTTGATTGCTATCATGTAGATGCAAGGAATCAATCCATATGTCTACAAAAAACTTAAATTCATGCACTAACACTCCACATAAATGTGTCTTCAAAAAGTATTTTCCTTATAGCTTAGGTGGAGTATCTATGAATCGAGGTAATGTTGTTGTGTTCTAATCCATACCATCTACAATAACGCACATGTACTCATTTGGATGAGAAATAGCTTGCTCCTTTCAAAATGCATATTTTAGTCTAGAATGTTGAACCAGTCCATGATGAGATTATCTTTTTTTTTGTATGATTCTCTTTGTTCTAGAGACGTTGCACTCTTAAGTGCTCGCTTTAGATCATGACAATCATTGCACTTTGACATTTTTTGCCTTTTTGGGATTTTAACATGTACAAAGCTCTTCTTCCAAAGAGTATACAAATTGTGAAAAGATGTCAGAGCATGCCCTCTTTGCCTCTATGTTTCTCCAATAGACTTAAACGCTTCTTTTTTTGTCAAACTTATCAAAAGATGCATTTCAGATAGATGGGGTTGAGGTAAAGCATTTTCATGAATGTAGTCTTTTAAAATTGTTGTTACTGACACTGTTGAGGATCTTGTTTTGGGCCTTCTTGTGTATCCATGAATGTTAAACTTTACTCCATACTTTGCTTTGTTTGCCAAATCCCAGTATGTGCCATGTGATAATCTTGTAGTAATGCGATGTGCATTATTGCAAATACTTTTTCCATTTATACGAGGCTTTATCTATTTTTTGAAATTTGCCTTTTTCGTATCATTTACCAGAAAGCAAGAGAGCCTCGTGAATAGGTATTCATTTCTTTTTCTCCCTCTTCTTTGCCACACCTTCTCTACATCCCTTGATGTCAACTAATTAATGGAATGCATACAACTTCGCTTCAACATGTAGATTGCATTGCTTTTAGCATAACATCTTCATTCCAATACTCTTATTCTCTTTGGTTGCTTTTCTACATCTGCCTGGACTCGCTTTCTTTTCATGCATATATATGTCCATTTCTTTTGTATGTTTGTACACCTCCTTATCAAATTTATTTGTCACTTCATTTTCATGGGATGTTGCATCAAAGTCAAATACAGAATAGTCTTTTGTTGGTTTCTTTTGTACATCCAAGTTTTTGGAAATTATACACCTCCCCGTTGAATTTATTTGTCACCGTGTTTTCATGGGATGTCGCATTATTTATCTTGTCACTATCAAAGTCAAATACTGAATAGTCCTTTGTTGATTTCATTCTTGTCCTTGAAGTAATCTTTAGACCATTTGAGTCAATATCCATGTTTGATAAGCCAACACTTTTGAAATCTTTGCACTCCTTGACAATGTGTATGAATTCATCCATTCCAGATGAGACATCACTTCTGAAACCTTTTTCCTTATTGGTACCAAATGAACTCATCCACTCCCAACAAGATATCACTTCTATAGTTAAGTGCATTGAAATCATCCAAGTTTGAGGAGACAACACAAATGATATCTTTATCTTTCTTGACATGCGTGAATTCATCGACTCCTGATAAGACATCACTTCTGTAGTCTTTTGACTTCATAGTACCATTGAACCCATCGATGATATCTTTATCTTTCTCGACATGTGTGAATTCATCAACTCCTGATAAGACATCGCTTTTGAAGTCTTTTGCCTTCACAGTACCATTGAACTCATCTAATCCTGATAAGATGTCACTTCTCTAGAGGATTGAATTGAAATCATCTAATTTTGAAGAGACAACACTTTTGATGCCTTTGCCTTTCTCAATATGCAAGAATTAATCCACTCCAAAGCAAGCATTGCTTCTGAATTCTTTATCTTTCTTTGTATCATGAACTCATCCACTCCTGACAAGATGTCACTTATGTACTTGAGTTCATTGAAATCATCCATGTCTGAAGGGACAAAGCTTGGCTTATAGGCATATTCTTTAAGTCCTTTGAAATTGTAGTATACTCTATCTCTATCATTGAAAACCACATGTCCCTTTTTAATCTTCAAAAATTTCATGCTCCATCTCAAATCTTTTCCTTCCTCATAATAGGGACCATCCAATGACATTGTGTTATCATCCATACCATCATTAGTAACTTTCACAATCCTCATCTTCGCAAATGACCACTTATCCCAATGTTCAAACTCCAAAACTTGACCTTCCGCTATGTTCTTATTTGCAAATGATATCATTTATAAAATATATCCCACACTGAAAATCCAAAAAATTACACTTTGTATTCTCGATGATATGTGTTGGATAAGTCTCATCTCTATCCCATGCAATAAATGATTTATTAAAAACATTATAAGGCATAACATCTCAAGTACTTCCATATCTCCACACTTATGCTTTAGCTCAACATGTGCACTAATAATCTTTGATACAATAACTGCAACCTTATCTTGGCCAATTCTTTGAAAGTGACAAAGAGAATTTGGATCACTATCATGGATTGTAGCAAATTGAACTACTTCTCTTTGGCAACACAATATCACCTCCATCCCAGGAATGTAATCTTTTGCCATCTTCTTGTGGAACAATTGTAGAAAATATAAGTCTCTTTTGAATATTTTTCCTATTAGTTGTAACTTTTTATTAAATTAATCTCTTATATTTTACTTTTACTTTATTTTATTACATTTTGATGGTGATACAAGGATACAAGCATTTAGCTAATAGAATCTCTAATTTAAATTTGTGATTTTACAGTTTAGAATTATAAAATATAGTATAAATAATTTAGTATTGAGTTGCAGGCGATGCGGTGTGCCCATTCGATAAGTACTTCTTTGGATAACACACCTAGGAGCATGCTTTTTGATGGATGTCCATCACACTGAGGCAAAAATAGTGTTTAATGAGAGAATCAACCATGCAAAGCATATCGGATGGGCACAATACTTTGCATGCACCTTAACCTAGGTGGTATATACTTGCATGAAAAGTGGTGTGCCCTTTCCATAAGTACTTGTTCAGATAACACACCTAGGAGCATGTTTTTTGACGATTGTGCATAACACTAAGGAAAAAATGGTGTATAATGTGTGATCGACCATGCATAGCATATCTGATGGCCACAATACTCTGGACGCACCTCAACCTAGGTGTTATTGATTTGCATGCAATGTTTTGTGCCATCTGATAAGTACTTGTTGCAATAACAAGCTTAGGAGCGTGTTTTTTTACGGATCATGTGAATCACACTAAGCTGACAATGCAAAGCCTATCTAATAGGCACAATACTTTGGACACACCTCAACCTAGGTGGTATTTACATGCTTGCAAAGTGGAGCGCCCATCTAATAAGTACATGTTGGAATAACATACCTAGGACCATGTTTTTATATGGTTGTGCATGACACTAAGGCAAAAACGATGTTTAATTCTTGATCGACCATTCAAAGCATATGCGATGCACACAATACTTTGCACATACCTCAAGATAGATACTATGGACTTGGGTGCAAATTTGCATGCCCATACACTAAGTTCTTATTCAAATAACACACCTAGGACTATGTTTTTTTATGATGTGCACGTGCATAACAATAGGGAGAAAACGGTGTATAATGCATGATCGACCATGAAAATCATATCCAATGGACACAATACTTTGTACGCATCTCAACCTAGGTGATATTTACATGTTTGCAAAGTGGTGCATCCATCGGATAAGTACTTATTGGAATAACACACCTATGACCATGTTTTTATATGGTTGTGCATGACACTAAGGAAAAAATGATGTTTAATTCTTGCTTGACCATACAAAGAATATCCGATGGACACAATACTTTGCATGTATCTCAACCTAAATGGTATTAAATGGTGTGCCCATCTGATAATACTTGTTCAAATAACACACTTGGGAGTGCATTTTTTGACAATTGTGCATAACACTAAGGGAAAAATAGTATATAATGCATGATCAAGCATGCAAAGCATATGCGATGCACATAAATATTTGCACACACCTCAACCTAGGTGGTATTGAGTTTCATGAAATGTGGCATCCCAATCCGGTAAGTACTTGTTGGAATAACACACCTAGGACAATGTTTTTTTACGCTTGTGCATGACACTAAGGCAAAAGCGGAGTTTAATGCTTTGTCAACCATGCATATCATATCTGATCACCTAAATACTTTGCAAAAGTCTCTATTCAGGTGATATTGATGTGCATGCAAAGTGGCATGCCCATCCCATAAGTACTTGTTCAAAAAACACACCTCGGAGCACTTTTATTGACAGCTAGGAGGAAAGTGTTTTATAATGCGTGATTGAGCATGCAAATCATATCTGATGAACACAATACTTTGTACACGTCTCAATCTACATGGTATTGACTTGCATGCAAAGTGGTGCACCCATCCGATGAGTACTTTTTTGGACAACACACCTAGGAGTGTGTTTTTTACGGATGTGCATCACATTGAGGCAAAAATGGTGTTTAATGCTTGATTAACAATGCAAAGCCTATCCGATTGGCACAATATTTTGCATGCACCTCAACCTAGGTATTATTTACATGCTTGAAAAGTATAGTGCCCATACAATAAGTACATGTTGGAATAACACACCTAGGACCATGTTTTTATATGGTTGTTCCTGACACCAAGGCAAAAAAGATGTCGAATTCTTGATTGACCATTCATAGCATATGCTATACACACAATACTTTGCACGTACCTCAAGCTAGATGGTATGGACTTGACTGCAAAGTTGTGCACCCATACAATAAGTTCTCATTCCCATAACACACCTAGGACTTTGTTTTTTTACGATGGTGCATAACACTAGGGGGAAAACAATGGATAATGCGTAATCGACCATGCAAATCATATCCAATGGACACAATACTTTGCACATGTCTCAACATAGATGGCATTTACATTCTTGCAAAGTGGTGTGTCCATCCGATAAGTACTTATTGGAATAACACACTTAGGACCATGACATTGAGGCAAAAACGGTATTTAATGCTTGATTGACACTGCAAAGCCAATTTGATGGACACAATACTTTTCATGCACCTCAACCTATGTGGTATTTACATGCTTGCAAAGTAGAGCACCCATCTGATAAGTACACATGTGTTGGAATAACACACCTAGGACCATGTTTTTATATGGTTGTGCATGACACTAGGCAAAAATGATGTTTGATTCTTGATCGATCATTCAAAGCATATGAGATGGGCACAATACTTTGTACATGCCTCAACCTAGATGGTATGGGATTGTGTATAATGTTGCGCACCCATACGATAAGTTCTTGTTTGAATAACACACCTAGGACTATGTTTTTTTATGGTGGTGCATAACACTAGGAATAAAAAGGGTGTATAATGCATGATCGACCATGCAAACCATATCCGATGGACACAATAATTTGCACGCATCTCAACCTAGGTGGTATTTACATGCTTGCAAAGTGATGCATCCATCTGATAAGCATTTATTAGAATAAGACACCTACGACCATGTTTTTATATGGTTGTGCATGACAGTAAGGAAAAAACGATGTTTAATTCTTGATCGACCATACAATGCATATCCGATGGATACAATACTTTGCACATGTCTCAACCTACATGGTATTGAATTGTGTGTAAAGTGGCATGCCCATCCGATAGTACTTGTTCAGATAGCACACCTGGGAGCATGTTTTTTGATGGTTGTGCATAACACTAGGCGAAAAACGATATATAATGCATGATCGAGCATGCAAAGAATATCTGATCGGCACAATACTTTGCACACACCTCAACCTAGATGGTATGAACTTGGGTGCAAATTTTCATGCCCATACAATAAGTTCTTGTTCGAATAACACACCTAGGACTATGTTTTTTTATGATGGTGCATAACACTAGAGGGAAAACGGTGTATAATGCATGATCGACCATGGAAATCATATCCAATGGACACAATACTTTGCACTTATCTCAACCTAGGTGGTATTTACATGCTTGCAAAGTGGCACATCCATTCGATAAGTACTTATTGGGAAAACACACTTAGGACCATGTTTTTATATGGTTGTGCATGACATTGGCATCACACCCTCCCGAGGAGTCTATGCCCAAGGAATCCCTGTCTACCCCACACTCAAAAGCAGAGATTCAATATATGCCTAAGGAATCACAATCTCCACTAGATTCTATGCCTAAACCATAACAACAGAGTCCACACTTGGAAGTAGACAAATTCTATGCACGAAGGAAGAGTCCATATATGCCTAAAACATCAAAGCCTCGAGAGATAGAGTCTACTTCCAAACCATCACAATGGAGTCCACAGGAAGCATCAAAATCCACTTCATTGTTGTGAAGCTTTATGATGGGGTTTAGCATATACATGAGTTATTTTTTGAAGTAGAAAAACTTTATTGGCAAGTGATGCATGTAAAAGTGCAAAGTCACAAAGCTTTGTATTTGTGATTTTGTTGCTCAAAATGTTATTTTGGTTGATTGTATAAAATGTGAATACACAATGGGCATTCATCATGGATACATATTAAATGTGTGACTTGTTTTCCTTCTCTCACAATGTTATTTTGGTTGATTTTGTGACTAAAAACAATAAGATAACTCAAATCATACTACAGGGTCAAAGTTTATAACATTATAGAGTCATAAGAGCCACATTGCATGAGAATTTTCTACTAAAAAATAAAATTTATTAGTAATTCTAATATGATCTACTCAGCCCTACCAGACTTGTTGCAGAGAATACAAAATAAGATTAACGACTATTATAGGCTACACAGGCCGAGATCACACTAGAAGATCTCATCATTAGTATCTCTTATCTTGTCAACAACCCAATCTTCCACGGACTCCATGTCGGTATCCTCAACATAATTACAATGAAGGAAGGAATTCAAGGAGTCAAAGATTATTTCTTTATAATCTCTTTGGGAGGCCCTTATTGTTCTTTTAGCATCTGCATCAAATCGACCATACTGAGTGCTTCGATAACGTAGGTTGCTTAAGAAGTCCAAGAGATCTTGTCATGCTTTTATAATACATTGTAAAAGTCTTTTGCTCTCTGCTATCTTCTGAATCTCCTCCCTCTTTGTCCACCTCTGTGCATCGAATTTGCTCTCTCTCCATCCATGTCAGTAGAGAGCCTTGTCGAATTCTTGCATCTCTCCTTGCTCCTTGGTCAGCAATCCATCCTTTGAGACTGTCAATTCCAGACTCCATGTCTCCGACGATGCCAAGGACATCCATGGTGGGTGGAGAGATGATAAACTAAGAGTGATGAACAAAGAATGTGCCCCCAGGAGCACTAGGATGGACAAAAGAAGGGAGTCCAATAATTATATTATTCTTGTCTTCAATCACTTTATTTCATAGATTTAAACCGATTTAAAATATATCATCTCATGTGTCTCTCACATTTATGATCTTTCATTTTTTACTTCACTCAATGGATAACTCACCTCTCTAAATTTATTAAATCGGTGCTTATCAACAACTAATGTCTGCTCAACCAGGCTAGTTCAGGGTAATCACATAATTGATGTTTGAGCTAAACTAGCCTACAGTTGCATAATGTTCCAACCATCGGACTAGTTTAGGACAATTACATGTAGTCCAAGCCTAGTTTAAGAAATGAAACAAGTAAACTATCCCAAAGCTCAATACAAACAACCATCGAGCTAGTTTAGGCACCAATGACTTGCATTGTATCAAAGCATGTGTATGATGTGCCCCTCAAACACCTTGCGTGCTAGTCACATTTTACAAATGTTCTTTTTATTTAGACAAACTCTCGTATTTATGTGCCATAACATCGTCACTCTAGCAATGACTTATGCACTTAGGATGTCTCTCCTTTTCTTGTGTTCTGTTGAAGCCCACAGACTTATTGAATCGAGATGATCATGCCTTGCCTCTTCTCTATGTTCAACCAATGGAGCCACATTGGTTCTTCTGATTGACAACAAATTGACATTGTGCACCCAAGCCATTTCTCCTTTGTTTCAAGGGACACCAACATAGCTAATTTTGCCCTCTTTGTAGCTAGATAATCTAAGCTGTGCACACCTTTCAGTTTATGTTCTAGGCCATTTCTCAAGTTAGAGAGCATTGCCTCTTGGGCGTGCATCTCCCAAGGTGTTGGTATGGTTCTTACTCTATGAACTTTAGGACACAGGATAAAGCTTGTGAAGACTTGAGAGTGGTATTCACCCAAATGGCCTGATGTTACTGCCTTGAATGCTCTGACGGCAATGATCAAATGCGTGCATCTGCAACTTCTTCCTGCTACTATTCTGTAAGGAGACTTCTTTCTTCTCGTTGTTTCTACCTTTGCAAATGTTGCAAAAATGTCTTCCATTTCTGTTTCGATACCATGCCATTACTTTCCTCATCCCACAATCTGTTCCTTGTGCCTTGACCAAGATTTTCAACTTTCCTGTCTTACAGCCTCTATCTACTTCTCTTGCAAGCCATGGTGAGCTGCATGTTGCCATTGATACGATGGCCACGATTAGTCTCGAATAGACCTAGACAAGCTAGCTTGTGAGACAAGCAAAGAATAGAAAACGTGCTCGAGAGAAGACAATGCCAAACTAAAGTTTGCGCAAGGTCACGTTGAGGTGCGTGTGGGTTATAGGAAATTTGTAGGGTGGGGATAGGTTGGAAGTACTTAATATTCAAAGATTCGATGGGTGGAAGGTGTGAAAATTTCAAATTTGTGGGAGTACCAAAATTTCAGCCGTTGGGTTTCCCCCTCCAGCGATACATGTCAGTAGAATTGGATATCCCAAACAAGTGCAATGTGGCCTAAAATGCTTTAAAACACAAATAGGCCAAAGGACACGCTATTGGGTTTGATGCCATGTATTATGAAATGTAGCAATCTTTGGCATGCTTATGAGCCATATAGCAAGCAAGTGCATGGAAAAGAAAACACTTCAAAATTACAAATAATGTTGGATTTATTAAAAGGTCTTTGCACATGCACAAATTTCACATTTTCAACTTCTTCTATTTTAGGGTGAATCTAGATACAATATCAACAACTATCAATGTTTTAAGACCACCATGCAGTAGTCCCACTAGTTTGGATTTCAAAATTTCAATCTGTTTTGGTTTTGAACAAATTAAAAAAAGTTATGGAGCATGCCCTCAAATGGGGATGCATCACTTTAGCACAACATTGGAGGCCCATTACCCCATGCCTAATGTTCTCATTTAGGTGTGTCCTTGGCCTGAGGAGAAGCTCATGCAATGTACCTTTGAATGATTACTTGGTTGCATGTATATACAGAATAAAATTTTGATTCTTTTGAATAAATTTCTATAAACACTTTTTTCATTAATTTTAGACTCATATAGACACATTTTGACTTATCCTAAATTTAGTCCTCCCCAAATGGAAAGTTTACTTTATGAAAATGTTGTTTGAGAATCAAAAGTTTACTTTTTGGCACTGTCATTTCCACAATTAATTTCAAAACCTCTCTCTATAATGTTGCATTTAATAACAATTTAAATTAATAATTTAATTAAAAATAAAGGTATGAAAAAATTATATGTATGCATGCATGCATGTATGTATGTATGTATGGCCCATGCATGATATTAATTTACCATAAGAATCCTCTAAAATCTTCAAGATATCATAAGGTATCAACAAACATTTTGAGAGTTGAAAACTCTAAAATCTAGTAGACATGGAGTCACACACAATGCTACGCATGCATGCATGGAATGTGCATGTCCTTTGTTTGTCGATGGAAGGCCATTGATACATATGGTGGGTCTACTGCACTGCACTTGTCCATGTGGCATGGGCATGCCTATAGGGCTTTTAGTTGATATGTGTTGGTGTCATGCTGCGACAACTATTGTTGATGGAGGGGAGGGAGGGGGAAAGGCAGAAAGGAAGGGAGGTAAGAAAGAGATGAAAAGGAAGGGGAAAGGGAAGAAGAGGGGGAAGGGAAGGGAAGGAAACAAGAAAGGGAAGGGGAGAGAATGGAGAGAGAGAGGGGGGGGGAGGGGGGGGGAGGGGAAGGGAAGGGGTGGGGCGGTGAAGGTGAAGGGGAAGGGAAGGGCATGGTGAGGAAGGGGGAAGGGTGGGGAGGTGAAGGGTAAGGGAAGGGAAGGGCAGGGTAAGGAAGGGGAAGGGGAGGGGGGGGGGAGGGAGGAAGGGAATGGGGATGGGGATGGGAGGGAAAGGGAGAGGGGGTGAGGAAGGGGGAAGGGGAGAGGAGGGGAGGAGGGAGGGGAGGGGAATGGTGGGGAGGGGGAGGTAAGGGGAAAAGGAGAGGGGTGAGGAAGGGAGGGGGAGAGGAAGGGAGGGGGGTGAGGAAGGGAGGGGGAGGGGGAGGGAGGGGGAGGGGAAGGGGAAGGGGGAGGGATGGGGAAGCGGGGGGGAGGGGAAGGGAGTGGGGTGAGGAAGGGAGGGGGAGGTGAATGGAGGAAGGGGAGGGGGAGGGTGAAGGGAGGGGGGGAGGAAGGGAGGGGGAGGGGAAGGGTGATGTGGAGGGGAGGGGGAAGAGGGAGGGGGAGGGGAGGGGAGAAGGAAGGGGGGGGAGGGGAGGGGGGAGAAGGGAAAGAGTGGGGAGGGGGCTCGCTAATGCATGCTCTGGCGACCACGGCCACCGAGCACCTAAAGAAACAATACAAGGAAAAGAAAACTGGAGAGGAGAAGGGCAGGGGAGGGGTGAGGAAGGGGGGGGGAGGGGAGGGATGAGGAAGGGAAGGAGAGGGGAGGGGCTCACAAAAATACATGCTCTGGCGCCCCGCAGCTGCCAAGCCCCTGTAAAAACCCCCCAAAAAAAAGTTTTTTTTTTTTTGTGTTTGCCAGCCGCAGCCACCCAATTTTTGTTTTGGATTGGAAGGGGGAGGGTTGAAGGGAAGAGAGGGGAGGGAGAAGAGAGAGGGGGAAGAGAAGAGAGGGAGAGGTAGAGGAAGAAGAGGGAGAGGGGAGGGAGAAAAGAGAGGGAGAGGGGAGCGGAAGGGTAGAGTGGGAGATGAGAGAGGGAGAGGGGAGCAGAAGGGTAGGGAGGGAGAAAAGAGAGGGAGAGGGGAGCAGAAGGGTAGGGAGGGAGATGAGAGAGGGAGGGGGGAGAGGAAGAAGAAGGAAGAGAGGGACGAGAGGGGAGAAGAGGGGAGAAGAGGAAGAGAGAGGGGAGGGGAGAGGGAGAGGGGAGAGGAAGGGAAAAGCGAAAGGGAGGGAGACGGAAAGGGAATGTGAGAGGGGAGGGAGATGGGAGAGGAATGCTGATATATAAGGCATGACACACTAAAAGTTTGAATTCAAACGGGGAGAGGAGAAAGGAGTGGAAGTTTGAATTCTTCGAGAGGGAAGGGAGAGAATGGTGAGGAGAGAGAGTGAGACATTCAAATTCTAGGGAGGGAGAGGGAGAGAGGAAAAAGAGAGGGAAACTCAAAACTTTAGGGTTTCGTGGCTTATATATAGCCTCTCACATTCCCCTCCCTTCACTTTCCCATTCCTCTCCCCTCTCCTTCTCTCCTCTCGTCCCTGTCCCTTCTCCCCTCCCTTCCCCTCTCCTTCCTCTCTTTCCTCTTCTTTCTCTCCCCTCTCCCTCCCTCTTCTCGCTCTCTTCCCTTCTGCTCCCCTCTCCCTCTCTTTTCTCCCTCCCCTCTCTTTCTTCTTCCTCTTTCCTCTCTCCCTCTCTCTTCTCCCTTCCCTCTCTCTTCCCTTCACCCTTCCCCCCTTTCAATCCAAAACAAAAATTGCATAGCTGCAGCCCTAAGCCTCTTTTCAAAAAAAACTAGGGGCTTGTTGGCCGCGGTTGCCAGAACATGTATTTGTTAGCCCCCTCCCCTCTCCTTCCTTCCCTCACCCCTCCCCTCCCCTTCCCTTCCAAGAGCATGCATTAGGGGCTTGGCAGCCGGCCGCCAGAGCATGCATTAGGGAGTCCCGCTCCCCACTCCTTCCCTTCCTCACCTCTCTCTTCCCCTCACCCTGCCCCTCCCCTCAGCCCTTGGATCCCTCCTTTCCCATTCCCTTCCCCTCCCCTCCCCATCCCCTTCCCCTCCTTTTCCCTCCCCTTCCCTTCCTCACCCCTCTCCCTTTCCCTCCCCTCCCCTTCCCCATTCCCCTCCCCTCCCCTCCCCTTCCTCCCTCCCCTCCTTTCCCCTTTCCTCGTTCCTCACCCCTGCCCTTCCCTTCCCCTCAATTCCCCTCCCCTCCCCCCCCCCCCCTCTCTCTCTCTCTCTCTCTCCCCCTCCTCTTCCATGTCCCTTCTCCTTCCCTTCCCTTCCTTTCTCCCTCCCCTCCCCTTTCCCCTTCCTTTTCCTCTCTTTCTTACCTCCCTCCCTTTCTCTCTTTCCCCCTCCCTCCCCTCTATCACAACAGTCCCAGCGTGAATCCCACATGAACATGAATCAACTAAAAGCCTTGTAGGCATGCCTATGCTAGTGGACAAGTGCATTGCAGTGGTCCCATCATATGTATCAATGGCCTTCCATTCGATGAACCAAGGACATGTACTTTCCATGCATGCATGTGCAATGTCGTGTGTGACACCATATCTATGAGATTTTAGAGTTTTTAAACTCTCAAAAGTGTTTATTGATACGGTTATCATATTTTGAAGATTTTAGAGGTCTTATGGTATATCAATGTCATACATGGGCCATACATACATACATACATTAGAGGACTCTTATAGTAAATTAATGTCATGCATGCGCCATACATACATACATATATTAATTTATTTATTCATGCAATTAAAATTTTTTAATTTATTTAAATTGTAATAAATTAGGTAAATAATTAAGAAAAAATTAAGTCTTTTGATGTAACTATTAATGAGATTTTATATGTGTTTTTTATGTATTAAGTTGTGTCATGTTAAATTTTATAATTTTGATTTAATTTCCTTCAAAAGCCTCTAAAATATTGCTTGTTTTTATGTTTTCATCTTTGTTTTGAAGAATGGATTTTTTCTTAAATTTTATCCAAAATCTAGTCCAAAAGTATCTATAAAAATGAATTTGTGCATTGACAAGTCCAAAATTAATGAAATAAGTGTTTATATCCTCTAGTCTTCAGGATGCATGCTTCACATGCAGCATAGCATTTGTAATGCTTTAACGGTCTCGTTTCAAATACTTATTCCATAATTTTTTGGTCTCGTGTTCAAGTTTAGATGTGTACTACAACTTGAAGATAAAGTTTGCCGAATTTCATTGAGCAGTGCATAAGTTTTGGGTCATTCAAGATACCTATATTCAAAAAATTCCTTGAGCCTCACCAAAGATGGCTACACCCAAGCAAACAATGACCCTCCATATTCTTTCATGTTGTGCTTCCTTGGCACAAGGGGAGCAAGGATAAGGTGCCCTTCTATGTTGTCAGCCATGGTGGGATGTTATAATTCACCCAAACTACATGCCATGTTGACCAAGATGCAAAGTGTAACCCAAAAGGATTCACGGGTCATCCATCATGCGCCCAAGACATAAGTTACATCGATCCTTTGCAAATCCCACCGCATGTTATCTATGTGCTTCCAAGTAGTACAATCTAGAGGAATGCTCAAAGTATCATTAGTTGATTGATGTGTAGCATGCCATGTCATTAACTCTGTTATGGACTTGCACCTAAACATATGATGTATTCTTGCAATGAGCGAAAAGTGTCTCAAGACCTTTATTGGGATGCTCTCACCTTGGAAGTCCTACCTATGATGATTTGCCCCACACTCTAGAAAACTATAAATATCCTCATGTGCATGAAGAACAATAACACAATCATCAAGACAAGCATGGATATTGTTATAGTCCATCTCAACAGTTAACATTTTTTTCACTTCATTTCTTGATGCATCATGTATTTGGTTTAGCCAACATATTTTGCAGAAACCTTAATGTACCAATCTCAATAAAGTTGAGACACTGGTGTCAAACCAACCTTATGTTGCTTGTAAATTTAGGATCAAAAGGCAAGCCCATAATTTTGACATGGGGGCACCATATGAAGGGTGTTGATTGCAACTCCCATGTGATGCTTTTAGACTCGGACATCATGTGTACATGTGATGTCATGAGCTAAAAATTCACATCGATCATGTCATCCATGCCCTATTCTCAGATATCAACAAAACTATCCTCATCTCAGCCATTGGGAAATCCATCCTCAGGCTCCAAGTGTGATCTATGCCTCTTTCTAGCACTTCCTCGATCTTGCCTAAGTCTCTTAGATAGCATGGCCAAGTCGGGTGTAACCATGGGAGCTGTAGGTGCTCTCTCGCCCTCCTCATTCTACATAATGATTTCATGTAAATAATGTTACTGTGTGCAATATGCAAGAAATCACAAACTTGAACACCATTGACTCACTGATGAACGAGCTTCATTAACATCACGAGTTTGAAAAGCATCCCGTGAAAACATCCCATAATCTCGCACATAGGACAAGATGTGAATTTGTCACTTGTAGTGTGTGCAAGGATAAAGCAAACCATCACTAAGCCACTTTGAGCTCCCAAGCATCAGGCCTTCATCTAATGAGGTTTCTCTCCTCCTATTCATCTACACACATCCAAAACCATTGCAAAGATCAAAATCAGAACAAAATATCATTAATACTTTGTTATCATCAATATAGGCATGTTATGTATTTTGATGCCTATACTAATGCATGTTCTCATTCTATGCTTTTCCTTTTTTGAGACTCATATATCAACACCTAGATCGATGCAAAATCAAGGCACTTTTTCATCTCATTCTTATTTACGTATTCGTTGTGAAGATAGTGGGAGAGAAGGAAGGAGTTTCACTTGCGGCTTTCTCACAAGCACAATGGGGGAATACACACAAAGGTGAAGGCTGAAAACAGTTTTCCTCTTCTTAGTTGTAAATGCCAAAAGAACTCTTGTACAAAGAAATAGAAGAACCCTATATGTGGGTCTCAAACCAAACTCAGCTAACTAAGGTGGCATACTAACTGAGCCACGAACTAGAGTACATAAGGATAGCTGTCATCCAGCTATTATTCATGGGCAGTGTACCAACCGCATCTGCAGCTAACAAGTCGGTGACATAAATGCACAACGGTCACCTTGGCATATCACAAGTGGAGCTCGATATCTCAACACTCCCCCTCAAGCTCAATCCCAATTCCTGCACACCAAGCAGGTCTCTGAACTTGCGCAGCTTCTCTGCGCCCAATGCCTTCATGAATATGTCAGCTACCTGATCCTCTGTGTTGACATAAACTAGATCAATAAGACCTAGTAAAAACTTCTCCCACACATAGTGATAATGCACCTCAATGTGCTTTGTTCTAGCATGATAGACTGGGTTATTTGCCAAGTGTATACTGCTCATGTTGTCACATTAAATGACAACTAGCCCATCTATAGACTGATGCATATCATAAAGTAGCTTATGCAACCAAGCTACCTCACATGCAGCCATTGCTACACCCCTTTACTCAGCCTCTGTGCTCGATAAGGCAACTGTAGGCTGTTTCTTGCTACTCCAAGTGACTGCAACACTCCCCAAAGAGAACACATATCCACTGGTAGATCGTCTATCTAAAATACTACCAGCCCAATCAGCATCACTGTATCCATGCAACTGTATCTGAACCCCGGCCTCATAAAATAGTCCATACTGCAATGTGGACTTCACATTCCTGAGTGTGCATCTAGCCGCATCCAAATGCGGTTTCCTTGGAGCCTACATAAACTAACTTACCAATCCAATAGCATAGCTCAAATCCGGCCTCGTAATAGTCATATAAATCAAACTTCCTACTATGTGTCTGTACATAGTAGGTCTTCCAAAAGCTCACCTGCATCTGCGCTCAGCTTCACATTCTACTCCAAAGGAACTAAAATAAGCTTACAGCGTGTCATCCCATATTTGGACAGCATGTCTAATCCATACTACCTCTGTAAGAGCCGTATCCCACTTGGTGATCTAATCACCTCAATGCCCAAGAAATGATGCAGCTCTCCCAAATCCTTCATCTCAAACTTCTGCTTCAATAGCATTTTCACATGAAGGATATCTTCATTACTATCACCTGTGATGATCAAATCATCAACATAAATGACAAGCAGCATAATACCTTTCTCTGTTTTTCTCACATAAAGTGAGAAATCTGCCTTGGAAATCTGAAAGCCAATAGTGACAAGATACTGTCCTATCTTGTCAGACCATGCTCTGGGTGCTTGCTTCAAGCCATACAAGGCTTTCTTCAACCTGCAAACAAACTCAGGATGAACAGCATGAACATATCTTGGTGGCTGCTCCATAAAGACCTCTTCTTGCATGTACCATGCAACAAGGCATTCTTTACATCCATCTGATGTAAAGACCATCCCTTTGATGTAGCCATAGCAATGACTGCTCTTACGGTTGCCATCCTTGCAACCGGACTGAATTTTTCTTCATAATCAATGCCATATGTCTATGCATACCCCTTGATAACTTATCTTGCCTTATATCTGTTCACAGAACCATGTGCATTGTGCTTCACTTTATAAACCCACTTACAGCCAATTGCATTCTTGTCTTTAGGCAAAGGCACCAATTCCCATGTAGCATTTGCTTCCAAGGCATCCTTTTCTTCATCCATGGCTTTCTCCCATTTTTCTTTTCCCATGGCTTGCTCAAAAGAAGCTCGCGGGGGTCACTCATCATATGTAACCCTATCACGTGAGTTCAACAGAAGGATATTTTTTATTTCTAAAATTTACAGAAATAAATATACATAAGGGACTATTTAAAATAGTTTTGGAAAAAATTTACAAATTTGTATAGAAAAGGGGTACATTTTATTAATGAAAAAATTTACAGATAAGGGATTTTAAATATAGGCCTTGAACGCACGTGATATAGAGGGTTTATACATACTGACCCCCCTGAGAAAAGAAGTGGGTTCTGGTTCCTGTATCACTTTGACCATATGGCTATAAATCCATCATATTTCAACCTATCCACAGGATACCTAGCTCTAGTAGACCTGCGCAAGTAGGCTCACTTCCAGGTGCTCTCGAAACATCCCTGGTCTTCCTTACTCCAGGTGTAACAATAGAAGGAATACCCAACTCATCATTAATGCTCTGTTTAGAGCCACTGGATTCACCATCCACATAAGAGTGACCTGCATTCACATCACACATGGGCTGATCTACCTTCTCTTTTCCTTTTCGTGATACTTGCATACCACTATCTGCATTGCTTTGAGGAGATTCTCCTGATCTCAATCTACCTATCCATGGCAAAGTATGTGAACCACTAGTAGAGGACACTGCAGGTCTAGTAATATTTTGAGATTGCTGCTGTGAATTATGTGCAGCATTACCATTTTGTGCATCTACATCATCAATCACATTTACTAGTTTATGCCAACTTCTCATCTCATCAAAAACAACATCTCTGCTCACTGTAAACTTACAAGTAGAAGGGTTATAGCATCTATACCCTTTTTGCTACAGAGAATAATCAATAAAGATGCACTTCTCAGCTTTTGGATCCAACTTGGACCTCAACTCATCTGGCACATGAACATAGGCAATGCAACCAAAAATTTTTAAATGAGAAATATTTGGTTTCCTACCAGTATACATCTCCTCTGGTGTCATGCCATGTATTGCTGCAGTGGGAGTCCTGTTCATTATGTAAACTGTTGTAGCAATTGCTTCAGCCCAATAATAATCTGGTAGGTCTTTTTCATTTAGCATGGCCCCAGATACCTCTCCAACATGCCTGTTTTTCCTTTCTGCAAGTCCATTTTGCTGTGGGGTATGACTGCATGAATATTGTTGCTGCCATGCTCTTGCAGGAACCTTGCAAACTCATTTGAGAGGTACTCTCCCCTTCCATCTGATCTACTGGTACTCACACCTCTCGGCAAGCAATCCTCCTTAATCCCGCAGGGATATACGGAGCCTTAGGCATTTTATTTGTAGGCCTGTTTCTTTTTCAACCATAGCTTTAAAAGCTTTGAAATGCCCAAACACTTCACTTTTCTTTTTCATAAAATACACCCAAACTTTTCTGCTGTAGTCATCAATAAAAGTTACAAAATAATGACAGCCTACAATAGATGCAGCTTTAGTAGTCCACACATCAAAGTGGATTAATTCCAATGGCTTCTTACTCTCTTGAACATGTCTAGGAAATGGTTTCCTTGCCTGTTTTCCAAATTGACAGGCTTCACATACCTTATGCATTTCTGCAACCTTGAGTTTAGACAATCCTGCAACAATGTTTTGGGCATGCATTGATTTAAGTCACTGTACATTAGCATGACCAATGTGTTTATGCCAGATATCAATATTTGCAACTAGACCGGTCCCATGTGCAAACACTGCTGCACTCAATTCAGGCATGTCCACATCCAACGTAAACATCCTGCCCTTCTTCTTTCCTTTTGCTATCAAGCGACCATTATTTTTCATATCCTCAACAAAGCATCCATGAGGATTAAATCTGACTGCAAGCCCTGCTCAACCATTTGACCAACAAAAACCAGGTTCTTGGTGATATTCGAGAGATGAAATACATCAGACAGGTATTTCTTTTTTCCATCCTGCATAGACAAAGGAATTTTACCAATCTGCACAATAGGATGTGCAGTATCATCACCAGTCTCCACAAATCCTGGTCTTTCCATTTTCCTTGCATCCTGCATCCATTCTGCATGACATGTCATGTGGTTTGACACACCTGAGTCAACATACCACACATCATTACTTTCTTCTGCACTTGTCACAGAATTGGTCATGTGCTGCACCATAAACAAATGCTCATTTCTGTCATGGTTTTCTTGAGTTTGCTGCATATTCTAATTTCTACCATAGCCTCCAAATCGGCCTCGTCTACCTCTGCCTCTACCTCTTCCAGCATTTGAGTAGAAGGCAGTTTCTTTTGAAGTTCCTCCTGAAGAAGATGCACCACCATCTCTCTGCTCTTTAGAAAGAAGAAGAGCAAACAACTCCTCAAAATCATGAAATTTTTCATAGATGGCAATGGATGTCCGGAACTGTGCATAATCCTTTCCTAGACCATTCAAGGTCACAGAAACTAGATCATCATCTTCCACTGGCGACCCAATGGAAGCAAGTGCATCTGCAATTTTCTTCACCTTCATGTGGTAGTCATTGATGCTCATATTTTCTCTCTGTACATTGTGCAACTCCTGCTTGAGCTGCATTTTCCTGGCTTCTGTATTTGTGCTGTTTTGCCAAAGTATCCCATGCCTCCTTTGGCATACTTGCATCCTAAATATGCACAATCATAGAATCTGAAATACTGATAGACAGCTAGTACTTAACTTTTCTGGCTCTCTCATGCCATCCTTTAAATGCCTGCATTTCCTGTTGATTGGGAACATTAGGAAGAACTGGTTCTTCTTCATTTCCTGTAATGAACTCCCAATAGCATTTTCCCATAAGGAAATTTGTCATTCTAAACTTCCATGCTTGAAAGTTGTTCTTGTCAAGCTTTTCAGTGACAATCTATGAAAGAGAATCAGATGCCATTACAGAACACTACAAAATATTCCGTCACTACAAACAACATAGCTTCTGCCTCATAAGGGAAAATCTACAAAACTGACGAAAGTGGTATTTAACCACACAGTCACTTCCTACTGACGATTTTGCATCAACAGGAAATAACTCCTAGTATCTCTGCGCATAGGCATACGATGCAATTTCTGCGGCAAGTTTTCACCGACTTGCAGAGTAGTGGTCGCACAGCAAAAACAGGGCCTTTTTCTTAGTGCTTGCAGAGAACTTCCGCCTCCAAAACGGGCCCCGAAATGGCCTCGAATCAAAAAAATAAAGTCACCAAGGGCTTCGCCCCATCCCGCAGCATATATTGCCCTCTCGCCACACCACGAAGGGCGTCTCAATCTGAGACAATGCACTCTTGCACTTTCCGGCTGTGCTACTTGCAAAGATTTGCTCCCAAACTCGAAAAAGGAAAGCAACACTGGTCCTCTTACCAGGACACCGTGAACTTGGTTTGCTTTCTTGAGCTCCTTACCACGAACCAGGCTCTAATACCATGTGAAGATAGTGGGAGAGAAGGAAGGAGTCTCACTTGCAGCTTTCTCACAAGCACAATGGGGGAATACACACAAAGGTGAAGGCTAAAAACAGTTTTCCTCTTCTTAGTTGTAAAAGCCAAAAGAACTCTTGTACAAAGAAATAGAAGAACCCTATATGTGGGTCTCAAACCAAACTCAGCTAACTAAGGTAGCATACTAACTGAGCCACGAACTAGAGTACATAAGGATAGCTGTCATCTAGCTATTATTCATGGGTGGTGTACCAACCGCATCTGCAGCTAACAAGTCAGTGACATAAATGCACAACAGTCATCTTGGCATATCACGAGTGTGGAGCTCGATATCTCAACATTTGTTTTCACCTGATTTCCTCTACTTCTTGCCTATTTCTTCGTCGCTCGTCTACCTTGCTCCCTCTCCACCAATCTTTCTCTCCAACTGATCCCTCTCCGCCAAGGTTCCCTACACCTTGATCCCTCTCCAACTTGCTTTCTCTCCACCAAGCTCAAACCCACAATTTCTTGGGTCAAATCTCTTCAAGTTTCTTCATAGTACTTATTTCATCCTATTTCATTTTCTAAGCATTTGAGTTCGTTTTTTACCCCTTGCTAATCCCCTTTCATGTTTTCCTTTTGTGGTTGGCATTCATGAATGAAAAAACGAGATTTTCTTGGAGATATGATGCCCAAACCTTGCAACGAGAAGAATACCACTTACTTTCTTGTATCCCCTTTGCATTGCTTCCATCTCCTTTGTTTTCCTTTTGCATTTCTTTGAACACCTTTGCATTGCTTTGCTCTCCTTTTGTTGATCTTCCCATGGTTCTTACAAAAAAAATTTATTTTTTCATTTGTAGGCATCCACCTCAAACCCTTATCTACCCCATACGCCTAGTACATAAGTAAGTATTCATCTCACCTCCTTCCATATATTGATTTTCATGTACATTCCACAAAGAACTGGTAATTATGTTTTTGTTTTGTAGGGGTTAGCCCTAAACACTTAACAATCATTTAGCTAGGTAAAAAAACTATTTATTTCTCTCTCTTTAGTTGATATTTTCTCTTATATTGGCCATTTGCAATGCCTTAAGAATTTGCAAATGAGATGTCATAGGATTTTTCCTTACCTCTTTTCCTTCCCTTTTCCTTTTCCCCTTCGTTCTACATTCCATTCCTTTCCTTTTCCCTTTCCCTCTTTCCCCTTGCTTGGCCTTCTCAATACTGAATTGCAAGCTCCAATGAATCCTTAATCTTCTTATCCCTTCTACCGACAATTGTCTTGCCCACCTTTGGTACATATACTGGGTTAACTTCAATTCTTTCAACTACAAAAATACACAAAATGTCAATACCAAAAAATACCAAACCAACTACAAGGCTTCCCACACAGTTGCATATAGCTATGCATCTTGCACCCGACCCACCAATACACACAATTTTCATAAACCCTTAGCAAAAGTAAAAAATTGCACGTATCCATTCACATATAACATCACTCATTTTTCTCAGCTATCATGTGTCACATTTGTGCACATCGCTCAATCACTTATAGGCAAATTCCATAGGCATTTGATCAAATGGCCAATTCCCTAGAATGGAAATAGCCACATAAAGAAACTTAACCTTTAGATCTTCCAGTAGTGCATTTTAGTTTACTCCAGTAATGTCCATTGGGAAACTGTTTGTGACATCCTCCACATTGTCATAAATTCACAACAACAGACGACCTATGATTTCCATTACCATAGGATGATAGAGGAACGTATCGCCCTCTAGCTCTCAAAAATGGAATTTCCTCACAAATCTCATGATCGCATAATGCTCCATCTTAAGGGAAAATCAAACAACACGCATTGGTAGCTCTTAGTGTGGGTTGTAGAAGAACACCAACATCTTCATCTTATTTATCTCTCCAAAGGGGAAGCAAACTTACAAAATTTAGTAGTCCTGGAGTCCATGACTAGTTACTGGAGCTTGGAGGCTTTCAACAGCCCGAGCATGTACTAGCTCAGCTACATCAAGAGGCATTGGGAGAATTGGATATAAACATGCCATCCCTTTCCCTCTTTCCCCATCCATCCTTTTCCCTATTTCCCGAATTCAACCCTTCCCCATCCATCCCTTTCCTTGTTTCCTTTTTCCTCTACTCTTTCCCTTCCTCTACTATACACTCAGCCCTTCCCTTTCACCATCTCCTTCCCCATCTACCCCTTTCCCTATTCCCAAAATTCATCTCTCTTACCCTCTTCCCCTTTCATAATTTTACCAAAATTGAGCCCTTCCCCTTCCCCATGCCCTTCCCCATTATCCTTTTGTCTCTTTTCTTTTGCATGTACTCTTTGAACCTAACACTATGGAATACTTAAATGGTACTTGATATGGATTTCAATTTTGATTACAGTGGGATTAGAATGGGGCTAAAATAAGCTCCACCTGCTCCACAAAAACAAAGAAAGAGCATTGGGGTCCAACACCTATACTGATGCTATTAGTTACCATTAGGGAAATATGCATCGAAAAGTGGCCAATACCTTGTAGTGGGAGCTATGAGTCCTAGCATAGCTTGGAGTATAACCACTCATTATATGAATGGTGAACCCAAAACCATTGACAATAGTAGTTAGAAAGCAACCCTCCCTATTATGAAAAATTTCTTGTAACCCATGAGAACCGCAAGCCAAAATGTCTGTCCCTCCTCCGCACCTCACCACATAGCTAACCAATACCAAAAAGCCTAACTATTGACAAGTGAACCAAAAGCTATCATCCTCATCACATTTACACTCCTATAATAAAACTATGTCAAGGCATTAGTGGATGAAACCTATGTGGAAACATGATGAAGAGAATGCTTATGACATGTACCTCAAGTCAATTAGGTTCCAAGATAGATTAGTTTGGACTCATAAACAAAATCTTGAGTGAATGTGCATTTCTCTATTCAACAATACATGATAGGCCTCTTATATAGAGAGAGCCTTTTAGAATAGTCAACACTTATGGGATCCTCTCATCCACATCTCTCCTTGTGGATATCCTTGATCCACATCTCCACATCATGTAGTCCACATCCTAGGGTGGCTACTTTAATACATTCCTATACCATACCTTAGCCTCTAATATGTGCTCATGGAACCATATCTCAACACCTCCCCTTGGTGCCATGATCCATTGGCTACATCAAGGTGGTCAGATGTGAGTTACAAATCCATCACCTCCCCTTAGTGCATGCATTGCTACTTAAGGTGGTCAAGTGTGGTTTTTACATGTCAATACCTCGCCTGTGTGCTTTCATAGCTACTCTCAGGTCGTCAACCTTGATTTACAAACATGTGGGCTAAAGGTGGCAAGGTTGTTGCTTCTCAATGCTTGATGTCAATGGCGTTCTCTTCTTTGCTTATGTAGTATGATGCATGATGCTTTGTTCTACCATGTGCCTTAACGCTTTATGTGTGGATGCCATGCTTTATGTTATGGTCATCTCACACATTTGTGCTTTTTGCATGCGCTGGATTTCCATTTGTTGCAAAGGTCTTACCAGTTGAAGAAACTTTTAAATTGGCAGTGTCTAATTGCATACAATAAATTTGACTTGATAGGCACCTAGAGCTCGAAAGGGCGATCACTTTTTCTTTTTCGAGCATGTGCAAATTCTTCCTAGATTGGAAGTTATATGGCTTGTCAAAGTTTTATGAAGAAGAGGGGTCCAATTGATGATGTGTTTCAAGGCTTCATATGATGCATGCAGGACTATGCTTACAAAGGGACAGTGCTTGGGTGGCATTGATGACTGTCCATGCTGATGTGACATAACTAACCCTAACTAACCATGCTAATGTGGCATAACTAACCCTAACTCCAACCATGGTGGGTTAAGTTAACCAGACTAGGATTGAGTCTCATCTGCCACATGGATGATGATGTGGAAATTCCATGGGTCCTAAGGTTGTTTAACCTTGGGCTTCTAGATAGACGTGCACAGAGACGGTGTCATGGGGAGGACAACCACGAAGGTGCAGTACCCATCAATGTGGGGAGCAAACTCGACCTTGAAATGATGCCACACGAGCACTCAAGGTTGCATCACCCTACGTGATTGCCCACGACCTCTACATGCCGCTGCCCGTAGCAACGCTCAACATGTGTCCTTCCTGTGAACGTTTGGCCACATTGGGCAACAAAACTCTGGGATTCGCCAAGCCTCAGCTGCTTCACCAATGAATGTTAGAACAAATCATTTCATCTATCCCCCCAAGCCTTACAATCGACGTCTAAGGGCTTCTCCCACTATCGAATAGAAACAACAGACAGTGAGCCAGACTTGCTATGGGGTGCCGAACTATAAGAGACTGTGATAAAATAGCTAGTCAAATAGGCAATTCAGGGCAAAAGGAAAGAGGAGTTAAAGAGATTCAAAAGTAGAGGAAAGCACTTTAGCAAATAGGTTCTTCTTTCCTGAGAGCGAAAAATTCCTTATCTTAAAATAACTCACCTAGTTGCATTGCTTTTGTCATGTCTGAAGTCTTCCATACCCTACTCATCGTTGACGTAGAAATGGCCCCTCGGCAAGTGTACCTCTATACTTTTGCAAGTGTGTCTCGAGTGCGTGTAGCCTTCAATGGGTCTTGGACCATTTGGGCCTCAAGCTCAATGGCAGTCTTCCCAAGATGGCAGAGAAGCACAAAAAAAATTTTAAGGTTTCTTGTGTAAGTCGATTACTTTCCTACCTTATGGTTACCAATACTCACCACTCATGCTAATTCTCTACAAATTAAAAATTATTGAATGTCTGCTTTGGCTCAACTATCTACAACTTGCTTTGGCTCAACTATCTACAACTTAGATTGACCAAGAAACTTAAGAGGGAAAACCACATGCTAGTGCAAGTTTCCTTGGAGTTATGGCAATTTATTAATTTTTGGCCTACCCTAGGGGGGTAGGCTACAGTGAAGGCAATTGTCTTTGGAAAGGAAAATTAGGTTTCCTTTTCTTTTTTTTTGGATTATTTGATTAACCCTCCTTTTGCACGTGCTACGTTTGTCTTGAGGCGATTGGTTGAAAGGCTTGCATCCATGTGCTCCCCGTTTGGACATCCATGTGTATAATGTGTAGTGGTTACAATGTACCTCCCAGCTTTTTGGTGGTCCACGTGTTTGATTTGGATATGTGCACTCTCATGCCTTCCTCTGTCGATCCTTGTTTACGTTCTCTTGTTTCATCACCACTTTGGCCTTTTGTTTTCGTGGAATCCTATCTCGTAGCATTGGCTATGCGACTTGCGTGGTCGAGCGGCCGCCTCTACACCCAAGGGTTGGGCTTCTTGTACCATTGGAAGTCCGTGCATGTGTAGATGTCCGTTTGGTGCGCCTCTCCTACACCGTCAGGAAACCTCAGGGCGATTATGAATGGCATGCTTGATGTTAGCACTGGTGCCGAAAGCAAGCCATTAGTGACTCTCTTTGGTAAGCCCTTGCCATGTGGAAAGAGCGTTGGAGAGCGTTACGGTGGTCAAGCAAGTTGCTTGGGGTCGGTGTTTTTTTTATGTATATAAATGGACGAGGTTTACCAGGTGAGTGGACGGTCTTGCATTGTTGTGGAACAGTATCTCGTATATCCCTTTCCTATCTACCTATGGCTTCCAAGGCTGACTTTTGCGGTGACTCTATGGAGACCACAGAAACAATTTTGAACGTGGTACCAACTGCTCTAATCGTTGAAATTTGCCTTTCTGTATTCCTTCTCTTATTCCTTCCTTCATATCTTCCATTTCTCACCTCAACATTTTTAGCGCTCCAGAGCTACGAAATTTCTCCGACCCTATTCAAGGAGGAGATTCTGAGGGCAATCTGTCGTGAGGTCTTCTATGTACGTCATTTTCACCTCCTCATAATAATCAAATAGAGAACAATCCGGAGGAACAACAACTCCACCCATAATATCACAAAAATCTAGTAGAAGCTGTTGGTCCTTTTGCCGAGTGAAAAATATAGGCAAGCGGCTGCAGTTTTGGCGAGCGAACCTACACGAGCAATTGCAATTTTAGGTGAGAAGTTGCAGTTTTTAAAGTACTTGTTGACGGAAAATCGGATATGCCACATGGTAATGGCTTCATAGTTCTTCCTAGACAACTCACAATATGCTCCTTTGTGGTTTGCACTTGATTCATGTTCAGTGGAAGTAAAAGAGGAGGTCGATATTTATCGGACGTGCGTATACCGAGAGAATATGTAGATGGTGTGAATTATGCCCTCTGAGTTGCGATGAAGACTGAGCCGAATACTAACCAACCGGAATTCGATGGGAAGGGTATGCATGGTACCTTGCTATTTTGATTGTGACTTTTGTCCCGGTCGCATATGTTCCTATTGGTGTGTGAACGTGTTTTGAATGTTCATGTAGGGTTGGGCACGAACGTATATGCGAGAGATCCTTCTCGTGGAAAAGCAATTATCACGGGTGAAGAGGTGAACGTGGCTCAGACAGGTTTTGCTCTCGGTGAGCATAGTTGCACATAGCTGGATGCACATGCGGCTTCTGTTTGTTGGGCATTTTTGCTAATGTCTGCAACCGTTTACAGCTACCCAAGCTTGGTCCGTTGTTTCTGACAATGACATAGGCACGTCGAGGAATCCAAAATTGGGCTACACTTTGGTAAAGCATTCTGGCATAGGAAAGTCCGGCATTGCAGATTGTTGCCAAGGAACATGCGCATAATTTTATTGAAGCATAATTCTTTTCCAAAATGAAATACCCATTCGACTGCAACTTTGTGTGAGACATAATTTTATTGACGTGTAATTGTTTTTCAAAACGAAATATCTTGTCTGCCATTCTAGGTGCATAAACCAACTCTTTTGACGCATTCACATTTATTCAGAGATGCACTTTGTTACATTAAGTTTCCTCTATAAACAATGACTCTCTTTATTATGTATGTGTTCTCTTTTATATTCCAGCAAGCAACCAATCATTTTCAAAAAAGGATATCAAAGATGATGCCACATCAGATGCACTGCTAAACAACACATGTATTGACGCACCACCACTTGATAGAAACCACTATAATGTGCATGCCATTGTACCCTTAGTTTAGTCTACTAGTAGAGGGCACTCTCCTCCCACACTATCCATCAATGTTCTCTTAGAGTTCATCCACCATCGCTTCGCTTTTCAGGGAAAGTTACTCGTAAAATATGGAACATATAAGGCTAGAAATCCAAATTACCCTATCTACATTCGAGCCGACTTTTGTGGCAAGCGTAAGTGTGAGGCAATCACCTTAGTTGTTCCACATGGATTTGTTGAGTGATATAGGAACTACTTAGAGGTGGATGCCTTTTATCTTATAGAGGGTTCCACGGTGCTTTCAAAGGGTAGTGTTGAGGTTGGTATATCAAGCTTTTTCCTACATGTAAACGCAACAACTGCCATTGGTCATGGAGAGCCTTTTGAGGGTTGCATTTGCTTTCTACCTAAAACTACAATTGCATGTTACTTTCCATGCACTCCAAGTACTATAAAGGTAGGACTAGGAAACATCTTTGGTGTTGCTGGAACAATTGTGTTCATGGTCATAAAGGTTGACTCAAAGGGCTCAAAGAATGATATGTTGATCATAGCCGATAGTCCTTGCAATGAGGATAGAGCTATAGTAAGTCATTTGTCATTGTTGTAAATTCTTACATTTACCTATCAAAATTGTTTACAATCAATTCTAGGGACATAATACTCCATATACGGAGTTCGAACTACCCGACCACCCCCCAGTTATTCTCATTCACTCTCATTTGTATCAGATTTCTCACTCACGTGATCACATCAAGGCATTGCAATGGATCTCACTCTCATTTAAGATGATACAACAATAGATGGAAGATGAATCTTACTCTCACTTGCACTCTCACTCTCAATCTTAGAGCTTCTTGGATATGCCAT
Source organism: Dipteris shenzhenensis (assembly GCF_047967505.1). NCBI lineage: Eukaryota > Viridiplantae > Streptophyta > Polypodiopsida > Gleicheniales > Dipteridaceae > Dipteris > Dipteris shenzhenensis. The sequence continues at coordinate 13,198,010 of NC_141618.1, forward strand.
CTTGCTTTCTCTGTGTTCTCTAAGTTTTCGACTTAATAGATCGCCGAATTTGATCTTGACTTCTTCTATTAAGGTGTATATCTAATCTCATCTTTCCAACCAAAAAAAAAGAGTGCCTCAATCCAAGTCTTGGATCAAAAGTTATGATAAAAATAGTGACTATTGTTTTTGTTGTGGGAAGGTACGACCTACTTTTTTCCCACTTTTAGCTACTTTTTCCACTTTAACATGCTTTCCATGCCCTTCATGCCTATCTTGTCCATTCCGTGGATCATTCTAATCATAGTAATCTACTTTATCTCTTTTCAAACAAACCACTCCTTCTCAAGGCTCATCTGGACCCTCCTTTCGAACCTAAGAGATTCTAACTTTCCATTTTGTAATCTTAAACTTTGTTAATGAGCGTCCACACACAGGTGGTTCAAGAATTCCATGAGAACTGGATTGTTATGCACACACTAAGGAATGTCTCATACATGTCTGCATGTGATTGCCTATGTGTATATGACTTCACTATCCCTAGTGACATCCCTGAAGACAATCAAATGGAAGAGTTGAAGCAAGTATTCATTACTCAATTCTCAGAACTTAGATATGGTAGAAAGGTATTAGCGAAAACCTCACACTTTTTCCTTACAACTCATCATAAGACAACCTTTTTTTTTTTTTTTTTTTCTGCAGGTTCACGGTATTTTCCACTTTACTTGTCTCAATGGTGATCTAGAGGAGTATCAATGCTCGAGTTGTGCTAGCACACGAGTTAGTGAGATCCTGATTGTCTCTATTGTTTCACTTGTGGGGCTAGCCACCCTACTATTGCAGTCCCATCTCTGTTGGGATGCATTCTTGTGCAAGACAGTTTTGATGTATTTGTGCATAGGTTGTTGGTCCACATAATGTTCTTTCACTGCAAACTCCCTTCTTGGTGTTCCATGATGACAATGTCACACGCACTCACTCTATGCTACTAGAGTTGAAGCCCACTAGATACTTTACTATCAATAGCTTTGGCCATGTCATTACTTTTGATGTAATAAAGAGGGATACCAAACCTCATTTTGGTAGGAAATACATTGACACTTTGAGCTACGTTGTACTATTGAATTAAAATTTCTTTCCTTTTGCCTCGATGGTAATAAAGAGGGAGACTAACCCTCATTTTGGTAACAAGAAAATATTACATGAATGTGTTGTCCATTGATGCTTTAAAAATAATTACAACTTGTCATTCACTCCTATCTATATCTTGAAGTATCCCTATTATTTAAACATATAAAGACAATAGAGCATAATAAAGAAATGTATCTATATGACTTTAAGCAAGTGGAAGAGTTCAACGTGGCTCACCCAAGTAACATGGACATCATAAATTATTTATTAGAGCTTCTTCCACATAAGACTTACAATGGACTACTCAATATCTTGTTTATGTCAATTGGTAAATCCACATCAATACAAACATTGCCTTGGTTTCTCCAAGCTAGAATTGTGGAGAAGATAAACGAAAGTGATCTAACACAACAACGCATTGCAACATATGTACGCACAACATCATCTCCAAGGTTTTTGATTCATGATAGCCTTGCTCATCTATCAAATATTTTTAAGGTGTGATACAATGTTCTTCTTTTTTATGGTCAAAACACAACAAAGCTCTTCAACATTGGTTCTTTCTATTCAAAAGACTATAAAGAAATATTACTTGATGAAACCAAGGATCCCCCTACTATATCACTACTATTTCCAATGACTTGCAAAAGAAGATATGCTTTATGGAGTAGAACTGATGAGCAAGAACTACTATAACTCAGACAAGTTTCCACAATACACAGTGAAGGATATTGCAGAGTTGAAGGGACAACTAAAAAAATCTAAAGAATACAACAAAGCTATGAGAAGTTATAGGAAGTCTACAGAGCAACCTCACGAATAAGAAACAAGGAAAAAAAGAAAGAGGCCAAGCCAATCTAAAGAAGAACCATATAACAAGAAAATACTTGATTCGCCCAGGTTTGCATGTCTATGTTGTGATACATTAACATTTTAAAGGAAGCTAAAACCGATGTCCACTAACAACAAATCATTTCTACAAGAACATATTATATCAATAAGAAAAAATTCAAGGGAACAAAAGATTTGCACTATCAATTGGAAACATTTTCTTTAAGACAATGAAAATCATGGTTAGACAAATATTATCATCAACATGGGTGCGAATGCGAAAAGCGCAACTGAGAGGACATATAATATGTGAAAAGCGCAACTGAGAGGACATACAATATGCACAAAAGAGGCTGTAACTAACACAAACATTGAGAAACTACTACAATCAAATATCAAATATAGGGAGTTTATATGCTTGCAAACATCCCTGGACTATAAGAACAAGCTAAAGAAGAACCTCTTTACCATGTTGCATTAGTTTGGTGCACCTACATTCTTCATAACACTATTTGCAGCTAAAAGACTCTAGGCACCTTTAATAGAATGCTTGCAACAACGATCATCTTCAAAAACTAGAGATTTGATTAGATTCGACCCAATCACAATAGCACGTTACTATGTTCATAGATTTCAAGCCTTTAAAAACCTCTTGCTAAAAGATAAGGGAATAATTGGTGTTGTGGATCATTACTTCTTTGTGGCTGAATTTCAGAATAGGGCAAGCCAACATGACCATGGCTTATTGTGGATCCATGATGTGCCATCACTTCAGCATTCAACAACCGAAGATATCATCAAGTTCATAAACAAATATATTACAATTGACACTAGCTGGCTTGATCTCCAAGAAATTGACATCCAAAAGCATAGCTACAGAAGAACATGTTTGAAGAAGAGAACACGGTGTCGATTTGGATTCCCTAGACCACTAATGTGAGAAACAAAGTTGCTAACACTTAGGTAGGTCACTATGTATAAACCCTCTATATCACATGCGTTTAAGGCCTATTTTTAAAATCTCTTATCTGTAAATTTTTCATTAATAAAATGTACCCCTTTTCTATACAAATCTGTAAATTTTTTCCAAAACTATTTTAAATATTCCCTTATGTATATTTATTTCTATAAATTTTAGAAATAAAAAATATCCTTGTGTTGAACTCACGTGATAGGGTTACATATGATGAGTGACCCCCCTGAGTGCTAACACCAATAGAAGACAATGGAAAATAGACTTCAAATGCAAAGCATATCTTTGACATACTGCAACAAAGCAATATCAAAAAGTTGGACTTTGATGGTCTCTTGCAATGCACAGGGTTAATAGAGGAACAATACATATTTGCTCTTTGATCGATAATAGCACAATCGAGTATATATTTGAGAAGGGATCCAAAAGGCATGTATACAAACAATTTTAATCCCAAGCTATCCAAATATTGGGTGCTAATACTGATATACAATTCATCTTAAACCCCCATGGTCTAGTAGCATACTATACTTCATACATGGCCAAAGCAGATAAAGCAACCACAGAAGCTATCAAAACGAATCCTTAAACCAATGCATTGCAATGAACGCATCGACGAATGAAAGGGGACTAAAAATGGGCAATGCAATAATGAACACACAACACATAAGTTCATAGCAGTAGTGTACCTCGCACTCTCGCTACGACTAACTAGCAGCGCCGAAGAATTTGCATACATCAACACAAGTGTTGCAGATGAACGCACTCTTTTGCTAAAACATAAAAACATCTACAAGAAATGGACCCTCAAAGCAAGGATATTTTTTTCGATGTGATTACATGAGTACCTAAAAAGAAGAACAAAGCTTCACAACATCTGCTTAACAGAGTATACATTTGAGTTTACCAATGTCGGCAACAAAAGCAAACGAAGAAAATGATGAAAAATTATATGATTCAACAACCACACCAAAAACAAGGATCTGGAGAACCTTTACAAGGAATTATGCTTGCTTTACCTACCATTTATAGAAAGTGAGCACTGCTTGGATTACACACATACCAACTTGGCACGACTTCTATGTTGCTAATCATGAAACAATTGACACAAACTATTCAAACTTTAACAAAACAATAACACCAATTAATGAAAATGAAATAAATAACAATGACACTTGCAACTCCGATAGTTCAGTTGATACAGGACGTATAAGAAACCATTTTGACTTGGGGATTGAGATGAAACAAACATCGAAATGCACAAACTTACAAACACACAATCAAAAAACATATGAAAAGGTGTCAAACAAAGAACATCATGCAATGTTCAAAAAATTAAATAACGAGCAATGCATAATTATAGAGGATATTATGCTTAAAAAAGAGCCGACCCATTAGAAAGATTTGTTCTCTTTCTTTTTGGAACTGCTGGAACAGAGAAAAATTTCACATTGCTTTCTCGTACAAATGCTTCCTGGACACTATACACATAAGGATACGAAATATGCAGATAGAACTAAAACATTACTTATAGCATACACCGGCAAATCCGGATACAATATTGGAGGATGTACCATACACTCAACTTTACATTTATTACTATTCGCATCAACTTATACTGCATTAACACCAGATAAATTGCAAGCACTATCAACACTATATTCAAAGGTTGAAGTATTAGTCATTGATGAAATTTCATTGGTAGGGCAGAATATTTTTCTAGCAATAGACATGCAAATGCGTAAAATCAAGCACAGCCATTTATAGCCATTTGGAGGCGTAGATGTGCTACTATGTGGAGACTTGTGCCAAGCTAGCCCAACTAAAGATATTTAGATTTTTTCTAAACATAATTCCATCTACATTGACAACATCACTTTGGAAAGATCATGTTCACTACTATGAGCTATTAAAACCTATGAGGCAAGACAATCAAACATTCTTACAAATTCTCAATAGAATAAGAACAGGAAAACATATAGAGGATGACATTGAAACTCTAAAAAATTATACGAAAGAAAACCACATTAAAAAGAATTAGTACCTAAACACCAGGACCTAAGCTCTTCTATACAAATGCATTAAAAGACAAATATAACGAGGAAGTATTCCAACTTCTTCACGTTGAACCACATTTTCTACAAGCAATAGGCAAACGACACAAAACATGTAGCAAATTAATAAAAATACCAAATGACCCCAAGTCTACTGCAGGTGTACATATAGCAACTATCACTTAAAGTTGGCATGATCGTCGAGATTTGCTCAGGAAACTTAGACATAATGGATGGGATTGTCAATGGAGCTAATGGAACCTTTGTGCATTCAGATACAAAAAGGAGACCTCCAATAGCTTGGATAAAATTTGAAGATGAAAGAACGGGACAACAAACACGCTATAAAATATAATGAAAGCATACCTAACAACTGGACACCAATACTACAAATACAACAGGAATTCCAAATAGGAAAAAACCACCTAAACACTATAGCAAGAACACAGTTTCCTATTCAACTTGCATCTGTACAGACAATTTCCCGCTCTCAGGGACTATCGATGAATTCCCTTACATTTGATCCCTCCAACATAAAAATCACACGACCTAGTGTACGCGGCACTTTTAAGAATACGCAACCCAAATCGCCTATATGTGCTGAAAAAATTACATAAAAAACATATCAAAGTGGACAACGATGTCTTACATGAGATTGAAAGGTTGAGAACTTCAAGACAATGGAAGTTTAACCAAACAAACTTCAAAGATTTGCAACACAATATATAAACATCCAATCACTTAACACATCACAATTTCATTCGCATAGAAATGACAATACACAACATCATGGCAACAATAATTTTGTGCATTCAGGAAACAATATGAGAGAATGATAAGATGCACCTAAACGGTTTCACTTACATTCACAAACATGGAGTAGGAAGTGGAACATATTACAAAAATAATCTAAAGCTCCTACAACATTACTACATCCACGAGCATGGCACTCAAAGCTTACTAAGTACTTTTGAGACACCATCGTTTAAAGAAATAGCAACAAAGTAAAGCCTAACATTGAGACATATATTGCTGGTGATTTTAACATTGACTACTAAAAAACAAGCAAACAACTATCGACTTTAAATGAATTCATGGCATTGCAAAACATGAAGCAACACATCAAGGTTTCGATAACAATATATGGATCTACACTGGATCACATCTGGACAAACACACAATCCAAAAAAAATTGTTGTGGAACAAACTTTAGTTATGGGAGTGACCATTCCATTGTTTATACGTGCAATTCAAACCAACTTTAACCAAAACTTAGGGCAAGCTCAGTGAATATAATTCACCTTGTTTGCTTTTAGAGCTACTTTCTATTTTGCAATCCACCTGAATCTCATAAGAACTTCCATTGCAATCCATCCTAAACTCATAAGAATGTCAATTGCACCATTAGTGTGCATATAGGACATGTGACCTTATCCCCTTACCCTGTGACTTATATATATCCACTTTTGGCTTCACACACCATGTGGGAAGAATTGTGATCATGTTGCATAGCAATGTCATGCTACTCATCTTCCTTTCTCTGGCCATTTCTTCAACTTGAATTTTACTTACTTTTCCATATTTTTGTTCCATTCCATGGTGGCGACATGGTGTATGCCTTACTTTTCATTGCTTTTCATCCGTTTTTACTTACAAGTTATGTGCATTAGCAAACTCTGCCATGATGTATTTCTTAATCGTCATTAAACTTATCGCTTTTAGCTTTTAAAATCTGTGTGCGCCTTTGACCCAAAAAAGCTTAAAACGTGGACAATGTTTGACGCACGCTTCCTCTATCATGTAATTCATTACATCCGTGGTTGCAAGGGGTATTTTAGAGAGAGGTAAAATCATCTTGATGAGCTAGCACAAAGTTCTGTAGACAACTTACCTAGAAATAAATTAAAAACGAAGGACAACTTAAACCCGAAAACATTCACTCACATACTTGCCAACCCTTATGGAGTAGAATCCAAAGTTTGAAAAGAATGCATATAAGAAACCAATGAATTGAAATGTAACGTTGCAAAACTTGACAATACAAAACCAAATATATGTCATGATGTCATTACATGTCAAAGGCAAGCTTATTATGATTTATTAAGAAATCAATAAGAGCAACACAACTATCTTAAACAAAGATAAATATAGAAGCTCGTAAATACTCTTCCAAAAAATGACATGGAGGGAAGATGTCGATGGGTGCAATCTCTATCACATGTGTACTCTCAAGCATGTTTTACAAATTCTAAGTTTTTTGCAGTAGTGAAACATGACCTTGCAACCAAACAAAAAATGACAATGATGACCAAAGACTGTCCATAGCATCTCACTATAATCCCAATGCAATACCAAAACCCAATTATGTAATATTGAATGTCTGTTGATCGTTATACAAAGACCATAATTATACAAGGCCTACTAATACCTTCATGATGTCTTTCACCTAGCTCTAGGGATTGAATCAAAGGATTTTGTTTATTTAGTTATTGTTTCCAATGTCAAGCCATTGTTTTACTAAACTTTGTCATTTTTCCAAGAAAAACATATACCTTCCATATGTATGTGTACGAATTGAGGTTTAGCATTCATGAAGCAATGATGAAAGAATTTGCAAAATATGCAATGAAAGGGATCTTCTATAAAGGCAATGACTCCATCAAAGACATTTAAACTAATCTATAGAACCCATTTTGAGAGTCTCGTTTTACAATTTGCAAGTTAATGGGTCACACCGATTCCATGTCCAGATGGGTGGCACGGCACCATCGATCACCACAATGAACCTCAAATAAACAAGGCCAAAGCTTCTACAAAGTTACATTCTCAAGCTTCCTCCCTTACAATTTGCACGTTCATGGGTCACGTGCATATGGGAGTGCGTGACACCATCAATCACCACAATAAAGCTTGATATCAATAAGGCCAAAGCTTCCACAATGCTACATTCTCAAGTTTTCTCCCTTGCAATGTTGCATTCTCATATTTAAGTTTCTTTTAGGAGTTTTAAGATATTCCATAACTTAAGTTTTGTATTTGTGTGTTTAGATCCTCCGCCGCATTGCCTTTTTGCAAAGCATTACCCCCCAAATATTGTCAATCCAATGGCACCTGTGGCATAAAGTTTGAATCCTTCCAACATGGCTTAAGATGTGAAACTTAATCTTTCAATTTCCCGCCTTATTGGAGTTTGACTCATCTTGTGGTGGGATAGGAGCTCTTTTTAACGCTCTCAAATCGATTTAAAAACATCTCCCAACATATTTCCCTTTTAGCCGTGATGAGAAGAGTTTCTTCCCACAAATGATATTGTGCACGAGTCCAATCCAGCATTTTCATGTCCATTCTTAACAATGTACCTCATCCTCTTGCAATAAACCATGGTGCTAACAATCCCAAAACAACCATTCGCTATTTTGAATGTAAACATTTTGCTTACTAATAAGTGACTTCAATTCTGCAAGAACCCATGGTGTCCCTACTCAGGCGTTTCATTTTACGTAACCAACCACGTGTGAATAGTTACAATCCATTTGTATTTTGCTTTTATCACCATTCATCGAGTGTTGCACTGCTTTATAGACTTGTCATGTCCCCATGAACATTCACGTCCTCACAAACCATCTTTGCATCATATTCTGCTCTCTTGAGTCAGGAAAAGAGAGCGCACCTGCGAGCTTAAGGGAGGGGGCAACAGAATTGAAGCCGTCATCAGTGAAATATAGGACTTGGAATTGTTACTGCCCTTGCAAAAAACAGCACATTGTCTAACCAAGAAAAGATAACAGATGTTGAACGTAACACCTGCACAACCTTAGGCATTGAAAAGTACGAAGAATGGACCTGAATTATCTTTGGAGTATGATTGTCTTTTCTAATTCATCATTGTCAGAAAAAGTACGAAATTTGAGTTTCTTTTGGACGCAACACACAGCCTGTGCTCTCTTATTCTTGCGTACACTGCTCTCTGGAAACCCTTTCACATACAGGGGATTGGGCTCACAAGTTGATTCTGTCTTGCTGTCGTTGGGTCCCTCCAGTCCAGCGTCACCTGTAATCAGCATACCCAAAGAGTAGCTTGGCCAATTTTCATTCTTTCCAACTTGCTTGATCCAGATTCAAAATATTCACATGATTCCAGCGCTTTCTTTTGCGCAACAGAACTTGCAGAAAGCTTATCAGAAAAGAGTAAGTAGACTTTCCCAGGAAAAGAGTTACACTACACCATGTAGGATATTGATTGCAGATCCCTCCAGGCAAAAGCTAAGAGAGAAGGCTATATATGTACCACAGGGGCGCCCACTTTGAATAACTATCAAACCTGTAGTGAATGAGGCACACCTTGAAGTACGGTTAGTCATTTCAACACATGAAAGCCTAGTGCCTAAGTAGAAGCAGGGAAGCAACAAGTTGAATAAGTTGTAATGCATCATGAAGAGTCCCAAATGCATAAGTAATCATGGCTGCTAAATTTGCGGGACTAATTGACCGCTGAAGCAGGTATAAGAGGGCAGCCCTCCGTTTGAAGGCTAGCTCTACTAGATGGATGTCTAATACATCCAACTTTTTATTTAAGTGGACTAAAAAGAAAATTGGATGATGATGATCTTCTAGCTGAAGAGGTCCTAGCTGAACTTATTGACCCACAACCTTTCCACATGAAACCGACAGAAGTTTAGATAAACAAGAAAAAAGAATCAAACATACACTATATATCAAGAGGGACGAGTTAGGAGGAAGACAGACTAGACGAGAGCACATACATACATACATACATACGTGCATACATGCACGCACGCACGTGCACACACACACATACTTTGTTCTTTGTAAAAACTAGTATCTTATTAAAAATAATAATACAATCATGGATGCTCCAAAAAGGAGCAGCTGCTACTCAAACTAAAAATAGTGATAGACACTTCTAAGCTGGGCCAGAGGAAGATCTTTAAGAAAATGCACGTCCTGAAGGGACTAATGTAGGAAGGAACGGGAAAAATGATAAACATCGAGCGAGGAATTGCCGTATATAAATCAATGTTGCAAGCATGATATAGAGACCATAAAGCCCAGTAAGGACACCAGATGAAGAACTGAACATAATTTGAATTTTGGTGTAGAGGCATATTGCCCAAACAAACAGAACCTCTTTCCAAGAGAGACGCCGAGGAAACGAGTGTGAAGATAGGCAGAGATCACGGGCAGCCAGATAAGTCCAGAGCAGGTGGAGGACAGTTTCCCTTGGAAGTAAACAAGATGGGCAAACTGAGGAAGAGCTACACCAGGGAGCCAAGCAAGAGCCCATCAGAAGTGTGCCTACCAACAACGCCACAAAAAAAGCCATTGTCTAAGAGGAAGTTTGATGTTCCAAATGCCGGAGAGACGAACCTTCCACGAAAGAGATTTGTCAAGATGCCAAATATGATTGCCACGCTCCTGAATCCATGGTTGTGAAAGAAACATATGATAGGCTTTTTTGGCAATAAGATCTGCAAATGAAAAAGGAGAATAACCTAGGAGCCCTGATCAAGCTTCCACTAGAGAAAGAGCGGCAAGGGACAGGATTAAAAGGTCGAGCATGCCAAATAGGCCTATGTGCAAAACCCAAACAAAACTGACTCCTTGTCTAAGGAAAGGAAAGTGTAAAGCCCCGATCATGCACCACATCATCCACTATAGAAATGCCCAAGAGATGCAGAAAACAGTATATACTTTGTAAGACTAGAATATATCCAATCCTACAAATTTAGATTTTTTGTTGATTCCAAAAATCTACACAAAATAAAAGAGAAAACGAAAGAGAAGAAAAAAGAGGTAACAAAAACTTTTTTTTAAAACAAAAAGGAAGGCATACTTAGCAAGCAAAGCAACAGTTATGTCGTCATAAATGCCCAAGCATAAGCAGCTATACTAGGTTTCTAAAGACCCGTGGGGTCTCTTGGGCAAACCCAGTGCTTACTAAAATACGTCAAATAAACAAAAGAGAAAGAAAACAAGAAATAAAGAAGAAAGGAAGAAGGTGACTAAGCAAAATTAAACAAGCAAATCAAGAAATAAATCTTCCAATAAAATCTCTCTCTCTCTCTTATTTAAACATAAAGAACTAAAAGATGCAAAATTACATTCCTAACTTAGAAAGCACAAGGATACTCAATGAAACTCTCTTTTGAAATTAAAAGAAAAACGGGCTATTCAGCTCCCTTCTTTTTGTTTTCAGCTCATGTTCAATCATTCTAAACATGCCTAAAGCCGATACACCATAGATAAAAGACTTCATATCTAGGATTGTGTGTACTTTTTTCATTATTTTTCTTGGATTATACCTCTTGTGAATTAGTAAAGTGATCAATTACTACATTGAGTGATAAAAGACTCCTTAGTTGTACAAAGGCGAAGACGAGCTAAAGGGGGAGTGAAGACACTACTGCAATGGATGCTCTACAAATGAAGGTATTCCAAGGATCAAGAGGACATACTGACCAATGTAGATGAGCCAGAAGATGTGGCCAATCATGGAGTAACCGAGTAGAAAAGGGATACCTAGGAATATGACCATGTAGATAGCCCCCCACACATACAAGAACTTTTTTTTGTGTAAAAGAGATGTTTCGTTTAGAAAAATGTGCATTCATAGCTGTCCAAAGTGAAACAGCTACTACTCAAAACTAGAAGCAGTAATAAAAGACATTTAACTAGATGCACCTCCCCCCAATACCCCCCCTCCCCACCCAAACCAAAGGAGAAAGTAAGTAAATTTCCAAAGGAAGTTTCCATTTTTATTTTTGAGGATATAAACATCACTTAAGACGAAGGGAACGTTATGCCAACTATATAATGACACCTTAAGGTATGGTTCCATCTACCTAGACCTAGAGATGAGGCAAACATGGTGACACACGAGCTCAGATGAGCCAAACTATTGACTACCTTGACCAATGATGTGCCGCACTTTTGATGCCCAGGTCACAAGACTTAGGAGAACACTCATGCACTTAAGACACAATCGTAGATCAAAGCCTAAGACAATAGAGGATCATAGATGCTTCTTTACAGATGAAGAGCCACATTGAATGGCCATTGTAGGACATGGGACCCTAAGCCCACTCTTCATAACCACCACACCAGCAAGAGGAAGTCTACACGACCAGCTAGTAGGTGCCCCATTCACGGTAATAGGCCTGCGGCATCACAACGTCAAGATGCCTCACTTTCTACAAGGCCATCCTTGAAAATGGCGTAGTGTATGAAATGTCTTGATTGTGATGCATTTCAGCTATTGGTCTCATAGCCATTTTAGTCTTTCGCATATGTTAATAAAGCTCTCTCTCTCTCTCTCTCTCTCTCTCTCTCTCTCTCTCCCCCCAGCAACCTCGCACAGCTTCGGCTTGACATCTCCGCCAGTTCCCAGATGGTCAGCATAGCGTCGCCAGCTCCCATCCTCACCATGATTCATAGATTTCTCTCCATGTATCGAAATTGTTTTGATTATGGCTAGCTCATTGTATCATGTATTTTTAGTCTCTTTGGTCTTTTGAAGACTTTCAACAAACATTCTTTTCTTTTTTTTCTCCAAAACAAATTTTGCAGCAAACTTAGAGAGAATCTCTAATAAAAGCACGCATGAACTGCATCAAAGTTCAAAGGGCATCTGTAACAAAAGCCAACAGTCTTGAATTGTTTGGGATAAAGAGAGTAGTCAAATATGCACACAAGGTGCAAATCACACCAGCCGATAGGCTTCCTCTGAAAAGCCAGCTCCAAATCCTACAATCAAAGTGGATGGAGCACATGAAACATTGGTTTCAAAATTTAGGCAAAGCCCCTACTGGAGATAACCACATCACATGGGGGTGTTTGAGAGGTCTATTTGCGGTGTGATTTTTTGGAATCATTGAAGAAGTATCCATTTCAAATGGTGAGCTTTTGTCAAAATCTGGACGTTTCACTTTCACAGGAGTTGCTCCTGCGAGTGCTCCCACCCCCCCGCTCCCGTATACCTCCCTCGCGCTATGCGGCCCGCTCTCCCCCTCCCCTCCTCCCTCTGTGCCGCTTCCCTGCTCGTAGCCGCCGCATCCCCTTCCATCCCCCTCTCCTCCTTCTCCGCCCGCCATCCGCCCCCCCTCGCCTTCCTTCTCCGCCCCTCCATCCTTCCTCGCCTCCCCCCCCTCGCGTTGCGCTACCACCCCCCCGCCCCCCTTTCCTCCCCCTTCCCCACCTTTGCGCCACGCTGCCCACCCCCCCCCCTTCCCCTCCCTCCTCTCCTCCTTGCTTCCCCACCCTCCCTCGCGCCACACTGCCACCCCCTCACCTCTCCTCCCTCCCCTTCCCCGTCCTACGCCGCGCTGCCACCCCCCCTCCCTCCTCCTTTCCTCCCCTCCTTCGCCATTCTCTCCCCATTCTACCGCCTCTCCTCCCCCCGCTTCCTCGTACATCTCCATCCCTCCTTCTTTCCTCCCCCGCCTCCGCCCTACTCCTCCCTCCCTCACCTCTGCCACATCCTTTCCCCCGCCTTTTGGAGCTTTCGCAGTTTGTCGGTGCGGTATGGCGACTGCAAGTCCGGAATCGGTAGCCCAGACGGACCCCCCCCCCTCCTTCAGCCTACCGCATAACACTGGCGGAGCATCAGGTCTCCTCGGTGAAGCAGGCCGCCACTGACTTCTCCCAGACATTCGTTTATGAGAGAGTCATTGGCTACGCCCCTTCACGAGCAGACATCAGGGACTGGTTGCCGTCCACCCTTTACCTTGAGGACAGCCACATTGAGGAGGTCGCACTCATGGGACGTGGTATCTTCTGGCTCAAGCTCTCCTCAGCACAAGCTGCGAGCGATATGGTCAGACGGTCTTCTACCTCTGTGGGTGGGAAGATCATCCTAATGGTCCCTTGGTATAGGGGTTTCAGTGTAGCGGACTTCGATGCCCGCTTCCGCATTCCCCGCCATCCAGTTACCCTCATCTTCCCAGGCCTCGCAACAGAGCTTCGCCCGATCATCAAGGACTTGGGGGCGCACTTTGGCTGGCTCATGCAGGACACCTTCGTTGATGCGGCGGCATCCCAAGGGGTGCCACGTGTCAAAGTGGCAGTCCTAGATCCGTAGAGTATCCCGTCGGAGTTCGAGATTGAGACGGACACAGGTGTGGTGATGCAGCACATTATGGTCACTGGTCGCCCAGATCACTGTCTGAGATGCCACGGCTTCGAGCACCAGGCGCGCTCTTGCCCTCGCTTCACGAGGACAAAACCTCAGATGGCCCCCATCCCCCCCCAGGCAACTCGGGATCCCCCCCCAAGGCATCGACACCCCCTTCCGAAGCCGAAGGCTGGACTGAGGTTAAAAGGAAACCGAAAGTAAACAAAACAGCAACAAAAAAGCCCCCCCCTCTCTAGCAAGAGACCCCTGTGGTCACCAGTCAGCAGCAGCCCGGTAAGGGGAAGGAGAAAGGGAAGGAGAAGGTCAGCCAGCCTCCCCCTCGTCCTTCACCCCGCCCCCCCCCGTACCCCCCCCTCCTCCCCCCACCTCCTCGGTTCCCCTACCTCCCCCCCCTCCGAGATCCCCCCCGGCACCTTTGGTTTCAGCCCCCCCCTCCCCCTCGAGCATGATCCCGCGGGAACCCCCCCATCCGCCTACAGCCTCGAAGCTAGCACAGACCTCCTCCGCGCCTATCCCCCCTGGCCCGGTGGAGGGAAGAGACCCTTCCCCGCATACGACCAGCACCACTCCAGCTCTTTCGACAGCCAACACCCCTCTTTCTGGTTCTGACTCCTCATCTTCGTCCACACACCCAAGGGCAGCTCTTAGAGCTCTACCTTTGGAGTTTTACCGAGCAGAACCTTGGGATTACTTGGATGCAGCTGGTATTGGCTCCTTCCCTGCATGCCTAGACATCAGCATCTTCTTCCTCCGAAAGGGGGCAGAGGGTAAGGTGTCCGTCCTTGCCCCCCATGATGGTCCTAGCTATTCCTTCACTATCACCAGTGACGGGAATGAGCAATGGACGAATGAAAATGTTTGGGTAGTGTGTCACTAACTTCCTAGATGACTGTTCACAGTGTGAATGCTTGTCTGCAGGTTTCTTTATGAGTTCGATGCTCACTTGGACAGGCTTCTGAAATCAGCATCAATGGCAATAATAACTCCTCCTTTTAATAGGTCAACATTGAGAGAAATTTTAGTGGCAACTGCAGTGGCTTCAGATTGTAGGGATGGCTCTTTGTGCTATTGGCTGTCTGCAGGTCTAGGCAATTTTAGTCTTTCTTCTAAACAGTGTACTAGTGCTTCCTTCTATGCGATAGCCCTTGAGTATGAACGTGAGTCGCATGAAGAGGGTGTTACATTGATAACCTCTTCCATACCAATGAAACCTCCCCAGTTTGTAACCATGAAAAGTGTCAACTATCTTCCAAATGCACTATCGCTTCTGGAGGCTGAAGAAAAAGGAGCTTTTGCTGGCATCTGGTTAGATGATGAAGGATTTGTTGCAGAGGGTCCTAACATGAAAGTAGCATTTGTGAACCAGGCAGGGGAGTTGCTAATGCCTGCATTTGACAATATTTTATATGGTTGCACAGCCAAGAGGACACTTACTCTTGCTCAGGAGCTAATCAAATCAAATACAGAGCAACATGTGGGCCACTTAAAAGGCATTGCATTGCGTCCAATATCACTAGAAGAAGCAAAGAATGCATCAGAGATGATGGTGATTGGCAGTGGCCTTCCTATTGTGCCAGTTATTCAGTGGGACCAACAACAGATTGGTGATGGTACGGCCATTTAGTTCAAAGAAAAAGGTTGCTGGTTATGCAGTCAATAATTGTCTTGTGATTTTTTCTGTCTGATGTCATTGCAGGAAAACCAGGTCCTGTCACACTTGCTTTGCTGGATCTTCTGAAGAAAGATATGCTTTATGGTCCACTCACACAGCGTGAACCTATCCCTTACAAAGACAGGCAACCGGATATCTCTGCATAACTTCTGCTATAGCTTTAAGGTTCTTAGGTCGTTTCATTCATGGCCAAATTTCTGTTGACATTATTTTGTCATGATAAACAGAAAATACATTGTAAAATCATGAATTGAACTCTCCTATGAAATCTTATATGGCCCTATATGTGCAGGATGATATCGAGTCACTGGAGCGAGTGAGACTATCTTTAGAGGTTTTTTGCCTAGCCGCTGGGGCGAAAATCAACTGGCATAAGTCAGTTGGTTTTCTTACGGATCCGGGAGCCAGCTCACAGTGGGGTATTTTCCTGGGGTTTCGCTGGATCCCTAGAGGCCAGACGACACGTTACTTGGGATTCCAAGTAGGGCTGGATATCACGCCGGCTCAGCAGTTCCTACTGGTCCTAGTTTCCATACGACGGAAGCTAGCCTTCTGGAGCACGGCTCGGCTATCTTTGGCAGGCAGGGCCTTTGTGGTCAATCAGGTGCTTCTAGCCACCGCTTGGTACATGGCATCTTGCTGGTGTTTCTCGAGATCGTGTGTAGCCCAACTGAGGAGACTGGTGCGAAACTTTCTGTGGTCTGGCTCAAATGGTTTGGGCACCACCAGAGCCCGGGTCGCCTGGCAGATGGTCATTTTCCCCCAGACTGAGGGCGGTCTTGGCATCATAGATCCAGAACTGCAGAGTCAGGCATTACTTGGCAAGTTAGTCATCCGCGGTCTAACCCCAGGAGGGCAGACGTGGAAGCTCTTGCTTCAGCATGGTCTCAGCGCGTGTATCCCCCAGAGAGGGGGTGATTGGCAGCCGTCTATCCGGTGGATTTTCACTTCAGCCCCATTGACTCAGCCCCGTTCCCCCTTCCTCCACGGCCTCGTCTCGGTCTGGAGGAAGTTGCGGCACAACCTCTCTCAGGTTCCCCCCAGCTGTCGAGAGGAGATAGACAGACAACCCCTGATCTGGAGGAGCCAGGTGACAGATGATACAGGTCGCCAGCTTGGAGAGAGATCCCATATCCCATGGGCGCTCTGGGCGCGTGGGCCTGCGCGCTAGCTTCGGGTTTGGAGGGACGTCTATAGCCAGTTGGGCCCAGGCAAGCTGGCAACAGCAGTAGGTACGGCACGTGGGATCCAGGCTCGACGAGCGGGGATCGATGGTGCCATTCCTGCAGGTTGGAGGATTACCATGATCACCAGACAACTCCTTCTAGGAGATGAGAGGTGGCTAGGGCAGTTCACACCCCGCGGCATTCCTTTGGTTGTTGCAGGCCTTTTCTCGGACTCCTCGATTCACTTCTTCTCCATCGTTGATGGTAGCCGTCTCCACAGCAGAGAGGCCGTGATCGACCCCCAGCTTCCCTGGCAGCGCCTTCGCATCATAGGGCTGCAAAGGAAAACGTGGCATATAGACCCCCTGATTGTTCAGGACCACGACTAGAGACTCTAGATTTGAGAGGGCCGCTCCTTGACAGAGGTGGAGTGGGACCCAGGGGAGTGGCGCTGGCCACCACTGGAGACCTCAGAGAACCCTACCCCCTTCTTCTCATATGGCGCACGTACTGGTAGGCGTGCTTTTGGGGCTCTCCAACGCAGGCTACCCACCCAAGCACATAGTTGGTATGCCCAAGGGATATCTCTAGTTTTTCTTCGTACATTCTGGAAGACTCTTTGGGCAAGTTGGCGGCCAAGGAAGATCTCCTACTTTCTTTGGATGGTGGTCCATAAGGGGCTACCAGTTGGAAGATGGCTGAGGCAGATGGGGCAGGAGGGGCACTGCCAGATGTGTTTTCAGGAGGAGTCCCTGAAGCACTGCCTTTGGAGCTGCTCGCATGCTCAAACAGTGTGGAAGGGAGTCATGGGGATCTTAGCAAGGGCTGCACCCAGGACCGGTCACTTGGGGAGCCGTTTGCTGGTGCAGCATCGAGATGGGACATCACTTGGCTTATGAGTTCTCTCGGCAGGATCCAGTTTTCTTCATCACGCAGGCCACCTGGGCATACATGGACAGCTTCCCTTGGCATCTGACAGAGACAGATGTAGGAGCGATGACTCGGCACCCAGTCTGGGAGATCATAGGGAGTATTGCAGGCTAGCATATCTGGACTTCCAGATGCACGCAGACCTTAGGAGATCAAGCTTCTTCTGCTACCAAGACCCTTGCGGATATCTGGAGCACGATCATTCACATGCTCAAGGGTCAGTGGGATCAGATTCAGGGGGAGACCCGGGCAGGGAAGGAGAAGCAACAGCGCTTCCTTCGCGACTGGGACCATCAAGAGCTGTTCTTCCAGCACTCTGCTCAGAGTCTTCAGTGGCATTACTCCCCCCCACCGTGGCTGTTTGTCCACACTCAGATGATTATGCCCTGAGAGGCTTGTAATTATTTTGTTACCACGGGCTGTATCCGTTTTGTGATTACAGCCCGCTGGCCTTTAGGCTTTCTTGTACTCTCGTTTTCAAGCAATATAACTAGCACTACTTTTTGCGCAAAAAAAAAAAGTATCCATTTCAACGTATTTGCACACACTTCACTTTCAGCTCATTCTACATAATGCATATTCTATTGCCACAATCATTGAATTAATTTTTCAAAATGCTTGCATATGATGGTTACTCTTCAAAGTCATCTGTTACATATGAGATTAAGCTTCTTCCTTCAATGTTCTCTATTCTTGTGATATTGGATGAAAGAAGCATCACAAGTGAAAGGATTTCATTAGATCAATCATTTTTTGAGTAGCAACCCCACCCAAAGTGAAGTATTTGTTCTGCAAGCAACAAGTTGCATGGGTGAAGTATTTGGCATAAAAACTATGAGGCCGTCCATCCTAGGGATAGAATAGAAGATAAATTATGAGATACACTTTTGAGCACTTGTATTTCAGGCCACTTGTGAATTCCACCTCAGACCATACATAATAGAGGAATTGAAGGATAGCAGAAATAAAGCCAGAAATTGCAATTACAAATTGTCTATTCCAAGCTGCCATGTCTCATTTGAAAATCTCTGATTCAGCATGCTCTTTATTAAAAAGAATTTGTCGTAAACTCTTGTTCCTAACCTCAAGTTAAAAAACAAAATGCAATCCCCATAATGTAGCATGTCCACATAGAAGAGTTGAAAGACAAGCCATATTCATGAACAAAACATGTTTTACCACACATGCACACGAGATCCTGAAAGCTCACTGAAGTCTATATTCACAATAAAAGTTTGTTCTACAGCATCTCACCTTCCTCCTGCTCTGCGAACATTAGGGAAGTACCAATCATGTCCTCATAGTGTCCAATCTACAACAAAAATAAAAGATGCAAAATCATGAAACGTCGAACAATGTCATAGCATTCTATTAGGTGCTCCTCGCAAAGAAACTCAAATAATTCAAACTCTTCAAAGTACTTGAGAGTTGCAAGCACTTCCAGAAAGTCAAGCTCCACATATCTTTTAAGTTGTGGCAGGGTTAATGTGAGAAGTGTGCATGCCTGAGAATGTACACATTCAGATATCTATTGCGCACACACACAGTCAATTTTTACTCAAAAAATTTGGAAAAAAGTTGTACTACCATCCAGCACAAAGACTTTCTTAATGCATTCATTGTTCAGTAGATGTGATAGTCCATATGCCTCATCACAAAACAACATTAGTTTTATCAACTAAAACCATGAGATCGAAGTATTACAACAAATTCCTAAAGATATCGGATTGAGGAGTAAGGGAGTACCTAAACAACTTGAATTTGAAATCATTTTCATTACACACACACACACACGTAGAATATATATTTATATATATAAGTATATACAGGGTTTTGATGCGCCTCCTTGGATATCTCATAGAGAAATCAGCTTCAGTCTATGAATCATAATGCCTAATGGTGTTGTAAAAGATTGCAGCAGCCTTGGTCCTACTTCGTCAGCAGGTTTTTCTATGGCGAGTGATGCTTGGCATTATTCCCTTTGGCCTTGGCCAACTCTTGGCACGTAAGCATATTGCTCCTGCTATATGTCACAGATGTTTCGCTCTGACGGAATCCTTGCTTCATCTTTTCGGGCATTGCCTTGTCTCTCCTGACTTTCTGATCTTTCTCCAACAACGTCTCCAATTCTAGTTTCCTACTGCTTGCTTTGGCAAGCTTTTTTGGCTCCTTGACATTCACCTACGGGGGCACGACTTTGATCTTTTTTCCACATGGGTCCGGTATCGAGGACTCTAAACTTTGTGGAAAGACAGAAACCACAGAGTCTTTGAATGCTTCACTATTTTTGGATTTCGATCAGGCAAACATTTGTTCGTAAGATAGATTACTCTGTTTACTTGTCTCACAATGAAACCTTCTAATATTGTAACTGCATGTCTCCACTTTGGGGACTGCCCTTTGTAATATAAACATACCTAGATTTCACCCCCAAAAAAATATGTGTGTGTGTGTGTGTGTGTGTGTGTAGGAGAGCGAACAAGCGAGCGAGCGAGAGAGAGAGAGAGAGAGAGAGAGAGCAGGTTAGTGCTCCTCTTCATCCTCCTGTGTGCAAGTCAGCTAGCCAGCTGTCCCCCCAGTGGGGCTTTCAGCCCTTCCAAGTTCCAACCCCCCGCCAAGGTCCTCCTACCAGCTGTCCCCCCAGTGGGGCTTTCAGCCCTTCCAAGTTCCAACCCCCCGCCAAGGTCCTCCTACCTTTCGCAGCTGCTCTTGGCCCTGCTACTACACCTCACGGCTGCTGTGCACCTCACCCTGAGGCCTTCTCAGGCTGCGTGTAGATCCCCTGGATGTGCTACTTTCTTCACGACTGTCTTCTGCCCTCGTCTTCCTCTTTAGTCGCCCCAGTTAATGAGCTGTTGCTGTTCCCAATGTGGCCTTTCATCACTCTGCCAATAGGTTTTAAACTCACCATCTCCTACTGCCGGTTTGCTTTGCAGTTCATAGCCTTTGCCTTGCTCTTTGCCTTCATCTGTTCATAGCCCTCTTTTCCGGCTTTCACCCCCTCTACTTTTCTGGTTTCTGTCCAGCCCTGTTCAGCCTTCCTTCCCCGCTTATAACCCTCGAATAACCTCGCCTCTACCTTGCTCCTTTCCTGTCCATGTCTCCCCTCTTCTGTGTGCTCACTATCCTGCCCTGTTTGCCTCTGTTTTTTCTCTTTCTTTCAGACTTTTCAAATGTAGTCTCAACAAACATAACAGAAATGAACCGAAGCATCAGCAAGTGGTTGAAGAATTCCCAGTTATGCACAAAGCCGGAGCTGCAACCATTCCTGGATATATTACAAGAAGGATTTTCAGAAATACATCAAGCTTGGGCGATGAGCCTGTCACAAAGTTTCAGGTCTCTATTCCGGGACCGGTTTTGTTTGCACCGGTTATGAGCTTGGCTCAAAGAGCAGTGGTTTTGTTTTTTCCAAGTTGTATGCCTAATCTAAGGGATGTGGCGCAATGGTTAAAATCCCTGCTCAAGGGTTGCTTTGTTGAGGGTTGCTACAAAGCAGATACAGGCTTTATGAAGTTATTTTTACGAATGCCCAATATAAGCAAAATAGCTTTTGCTTAAATCTCCACTCTTTTGTGGCAATCACTTGGTGTGTATTCTTGGATGCCTATGAAGGATTATCAACGTCTTACCGGTCATAGATGCCGAGTATGGGTTGGGGTGGTTGATCTGCCATTATATTGCAAGACGGCATTGCCTTACTTGGCATAAGCTCTGGGGAAAGTGGTTTGTCCCCGGCGTGCTCTTGGCAATGTAAATCGCTTTTGTGTTTTGTGGGACACTGACAGGCCCACTCCTCCACATGTGGCTTTGCAAGTTGATATGGTAGGCACGCCATCCCAACAGTTTTCTTTACGTTGAAATGGGGGGAATTTGCAGGCTCTTGTTTTAAATTTGGCATATGTAGTCTAAATCTCCACAGGTGTTACTGAAAACCCCCCCGGGGTGGCTACATGCCCAAATAATGCTTCTTTGGCAAAGCCTGCAACTGCACAACATGCTAGAGGTGCGGGAAATGCTTCTTTGCCCGTTGCAACAGATAAGGGCAAAGTCAAAATGCAGGCCACACTTTCCAAGGCGTCTGATAAAACATCAACTAGAGAGAAGCCCTCTTCATCAGATTGCCAATTTGCCAAAAAAGTTTTCAAGCCAAGGAAATGGCCAATGGGAATTGGATGAAGAATGCATCATCCTCTAAAGAGAATGTGGTAGTAGATGGATTTGGGGTTGGTAAACTTTGGTATGCAGTGGTTGTGTAGATTCATTGTGTTCACCTTTGATGACAGATGTGCCTTATGTTAATCTTGCTTATCCTCCTCCTCCAGGTCCTATTTCGGAGGATGACCCAGGGAATGCATATCAGGAATATGCTGGTCCGCCATAATTTGGTGTGGCCATGCAAGAATAGTTTGATGTTAAGTCACACCTAATGGTTTGTAAATGTATACATACCGCTCAAATGCATTACATATAATGTTCAGGGCCTCAACAATATAAATCTATCGAGGCTGCTTTAGGATTATATTACTGCTCATAGGCTGCATGTTGTTTGTATGCAAGAACACGATCAGCATTGCTTCACGGTGCATGAAGGTTTATTTGCAGAATTTCGCAGCTTTTATGCTAGCCGAACTTCTTTTTCAAGGGTTGCCATGCTAGTTCATAATGATTTACAGCTGCCGCAATTGGTTTATAATGACCCGCATGGTGGTTATCTTATTGTCAAATGCATAATCAATGCAGAAACTTATGAATTTGCTTGGATCTTCTACATCTACAATTCAGGCTGGCATCATTTGGCTGAATATCCTTGGAGGGTCATGCTTTTATATGCAGAGATTTCAATAATTCCCCTGTCAATGAGGATAGCATAACGCATCGTTCACATATGATAGGAAGAGAAAGGGAATGCCTAGGCATTCATGGTTAATACCTTGCCGGCTTGTGACTTATGGCAGCATCTTAAGCCTGACAATGTTGGATATACTTTCCATCATAATGCATTCACTCAATATTGGTCACGCTTGGATCGATGGTACATGCTTCATGAGGTTCAATTTGATGATTTTACCTGTGACATGCATTTGGATTATGCCTTGTGCTTTGACACCTTGAAACCAGCCTTCAGGTAAACCAAAGGGCGGTAAAAAACAAATATTAACCAGCAAGTACCAGTACTTCAGCCACTTAGAATAATTTCAGCAACACCAAAAGAACACAGAAACCCACAATGGGAAGCTAGATTGCTCCTGCTCAGAACTAGACACCCAAATGGACCCAAACCTTGGCGCCCCTTTCGGTATTTCTTTATTTCTTTATTCAAAAGGCAAAATTACAGCAAGGCTAAATGGCCTCATACCTGTCCAAACACAGCCCAACTGAATGGCACAAGCAACCTGCTCGTTTCCTGGCTCAAAGGCATCCAAATCCAGTTCATAATCCATGGCCAACAGTTCCAACAACACCTACAAGACAATATCACCCTCTTCCTCGCTGTCCAAGCATCAATCTCTCAGACACAAGGTTTGCACACAAGCGGTCCTCTCAGCCACACAGCTCTCACAGGCTGTCACTAGTACCAAACCTCTCCTGCCCTCCTGGGAATACTCTAGCTGACAAAGAAAAGAAAACTACTCTCCATGCATACTGTCAGATTGAGAATTCTGGAAGCAACTCTATGCTGTCTTGGCACGCAACACCAGACCCAATAATCTGGAGGTTCCTGGTAGGCATGTGAGTCAATCTGACTGCTCCTGATTGAAGGCGAATTCACCTGGCAGCTTCCTGGTTGAAGGCGAATTTACCTGGCAACTCCGTGGTTGATGGCGAATACACCTCACAGTTCCCTAGTCGATGGTGATTCAATTCTGGAGGCTCCCGGTAAAAGGCAAATTGCTGTTGCAGCTTCTAGCAGCCCTGACAGCTCCTTGGTTGATGGCGATTCAAGTTTAGGAGGCTCC
Source organism: Dipteris shenzhenensis (assembly GCF_047967505.1). NCBI lineage: Eukaryota > Viridiplantae > Streptophyta > Polypodiopsida > Gleicheniales > Dipteridaceae > Dipteris > Dipteris shenzhenensis. The sequence goes on from NC_141618.1 coordinate 13,221,857, forward strand.
TAGCCATTCTGGAGGCTCCCTGGTTGTAGGCGATTTCGTTTTGGAGCTTGTGGCAGCCCTGGTAGCTCCCAAACAGCCCACAGACTGCTTTGGTCGTCAAAAATCAGCAAGGCGATTGTTAGAACAGCCCTAGGGCACTTTTTGTTGGAATCGGAGTCCTAGTGTGTGTGGTCCTAGTGGTCCTAGAGTCCTAGGAGTGTCCTACAGTTGTGTGAGTGTGAAGAGTCTTGACGCCACTTGTGCCACCTCATGTGGTAGGTGTGATTCCTCCCCTAGATTATAGGATCTAGATTCTCGTGTGTGTCCTCATCTATGAGGTATCAGTGTGGGAAGATAAGGCTTGCCCAACCTATAAAAGAGGCAATGTACTTGCTGTGATACACTATCTATCTATCTATCAACATCAGCTCGTGCCTCAGCTTTTGTCTCCAATCATGTGTCTCTCACCCTCTCCCCATTTTCAACAGTTGGTATCAGAGCCACCTTGAAGCTCCTGCCTGATGGCATTCCTCTCCTCATGAGCTCCTCTTGTGGCTACTCGTGATTTCCTCTTCTCCTTAGCCTCCCTTGAGGTGATGAGCTTCATCAACGTAGAGCTGCACACCTACCTTCCATAGCTGCGTATGAAGGGGAGCGAAAGCAAAGGGGAAGCACTCGTCATGGAGGAAGCGTTCTGCCCATCCTTCGCTGCCACACCTGCGCCACTCTTCTGCTGCCTCTACTTACGCTGCATGCACCACCAGATCTGGAGAAGCTGCCGACCAGCAACAGATTGAAGCAGTCAGCCTCCCTCGCAATCTACTCACGCCTTGCCCATTGCTGCTGCCGCCTCTCCGCTATCTTCCCTGATGCTACGCCATTCTGCCCGTCATCCTGCGGATCTTCTACCTGCTCCAGCTTGCTGAGTCCCGTACACCCAACACCCACGCTGCTTCTAGTTGCCCACGCAACTTCTCCTACTGCCCACATACCTAGACTTGCGATAGCTCCTACGAAGGTGTCAAAATCCGTCGATGATTTGGCGGCGTCTCGCATGTACTGGCAACTGAGGATCTGAGGGCCGTGGCCATCAACTCGCACGTCAACGCAACTCTTACTGACCCGAAGCTGCCCACGCTGCTACTCCAGCTCTTGCCTACGCTACAGCTCCTGCCCATGCAACTGCTGCTCTACGCTGCACCTCTCTGCCCACGTTGCAGCTCCCCTTTCGTAATTCCCTCAGTCGGAACGGATCAGACGCTGCAGCAATTCAGTCATCATTTTGACTGCCACAGGCCCTGTTCGTGACCGATTTCCTGCCCAAAACCCTATTTTTCGCCCCTTTACAATTTATGCTCAACTTCTCGAATTTTTTGGGTGTTTTCATGATGTGAGGATTCCCAACCGTTGAACGAGAACTCTTCTGTCAGAAATTTAGAAAAGCCCCAATTTTCTGCAAACCCTAATTTTGCAGCAACCCTAACCCAAAAATTTAGGGCTTTTCTATCCTGTGTCTTCCTTTGGCATAATTGAAGCTTCTACCATGTAAAATTTGGGCCTTTTTTGAAATCTGAGTAAACATTGTAAGGGATTTAGACACTGGCTGTAATAACAGCTAAGACCTTCCCACCAATGGATAGCATAAAAAACTCCTCGTTCATCGAGAAATTCTGAGGGAGCAATTTCCCAACTTGGCGGACAAAACTCCGGCTTCTTCTTATGCGAGAAGGCATATGGAATATCACCAATGGCAAGGAGCCAAAACCCCAAGGTGATGATGCTAGAATCAGTTGGTGGGAGAACCAAAATGATAAAGCAATGGCTATCATTGGCCTAGCTTTAGCTGACAACATTATCCACCATGTGGATTTTGATAAGACAGCAAATGACGTTTGGAAAAAATTAGAGAATTTGTTTGGAAATAAGATCAATAATTCCAAAGCATTTCTCAAACAAAAACTCTTCAAGCTCAAGATGAAGGAAACTGAAACGCTCAATGAACACTTGAGCAATCTTGGGTGAATTCTCCAACAATTATCTGCCATCCGAGCCATTGTTGAAGATGATGATCAAGTTGCTGTACTTCTCACAAGTATTGAAGACATTTCCAAGTACAATGAGATCCTTGCTGTCCTAAGAGTCAGCCGCAATATGAGCTTTAAGGATATGGTAGCTCATCTCATTGATGAGGACCGTAGGCTTACAGAGAAAGAAGAATCTTCCTTCGAATCTGGCAAAGCATTCTTTCTCAAGAATAAGCCCACGAAGAAAGGAAAACCTCTTAAATGTAATTACTGTCAGAAACTTGGCCATCCAGAGGATCGTTGCTTCAAGAAAATGGCAAAGGTACAAGCCAAAGAACATGCCAATCTGGTTGCGGAGCAAAGCGAGGACGAAGACGATGAAGCTACACCTTCTGGACCTGAGGAACAAGCATGCACTGCTGCTATTTCTGGTCTATCCCTCCATGAGGTGATAGATGAAGAGTGGGCTTTCTAGAGTCATGTGTGTTAGGTACTCTGCCTTGGGTAGTCCCCCTAAAATGATGTAATAATTTGTCATTTTTGTGTGCCTTGTCCTATAAAAGGCTCCACTTATTTCCATGTACCTAGTTAGGAGACAGGGGGGTTGTTATGTCTTTCCTTTATCAGGCCTGCTGGCCGAGTTCCAGGATGTTGGTGTACTCCCTAGACCTATGAGTTGGTCATGCATCCATGCTCAGATTTAAGTCTCTGATCACGTTGACACCTAAGCTATGAGAGTACTTGGTTCAACCTCTGAATTATGCTCAGCTGTTAGCCTCTGAGATTGCCTGGGATGCACAGTCTGGATGATGTCATAGTTTTTCACCCTAGCTCAGAAGGGGGGTTTGTTGGAATCGGAGTCCTAGTGTGTGTGGTCCTATTGGTCCTAGAGTCCTAGGAGTGTCCTACAATTGTGTGAGTGTGAAGAATCTTGAGGCCACTTGTGCCACCTCATGTGGTACGTGTGATTCCTCCCCTAGATTATAGGATCTAGATTCTCTTGTGTGTGACCTCATCTATGAGGTATCAGTGTGAGAAGATAAGGCTTGCCCAGCCTATAAAAGAGGCAATGTACTTGCTGTGATACACTATCTATCTATCTATCAACATCAGTTCGTGCCTCAGCTTTTGTCTCCAATCATGTGTCTCTCACCCTCTCCCCATTTTCAACACTTTTCCATCCTGTGACTAGCCTCTCTCTTCCTTCCTATGGTCCAGAAACCTGCGTCCATCGAGAATTTTGACTTTTCTGCTTGCTTCTCAAGCTAGCTGGCCAAACATGGCCCACGGAGCTATTTTTAGCAATGGGATTTTTTACCCTCTTTTGCCCTTCAGCTCTTGCCTAGGCCCATGGAATTAGTACACTAGATTAGTTCTTTTACAATTCTAATCAATGAGAGGTAAAAGGTATTCACAGGTCCAGAAAACTCACGTCCCCGTGACACACCTCTACTCTAACCGTCTTTTCTGAGTAGAGTTGAGATAGGTTGGATGCAACGTCAGCCATCATCGTGAAAGCCTAAGGCTTGGTTATGGTGAGGCAGAAAACCAGAGGACTCCACAACACATACATTAGGCTTGGGTCTAGGGTCACTGCAAAAAGAGCCTATAAGAGGGCTTTATAAAAAGGTCCTTGTGGGACACATGGCACCAAGCAAGGAAGCCATTCGGGAATTGTTCGGCATGGGGAAGGCTCTAGAGAGAGAAGATTCATCTAAAGGGATGAAGGAAAGAAGGACAAGAGATATGGTTCACATACATGAAAGTTGAGCTCTCTCGGAGTCTTACAATTGGGTTGCTCATTGCTAAAGAGCCCTCTATGTTAGCTTGCGTATCACTGGTATCAAAGCTAGTCGGTTTGTGGGAGGAAGCACCCCAGTTGGCTGCGTATCCCGTCATGCAAAGAATTGAGATGGCTGCACATTGAAAGAAGGCTCGCAACGCGACAAAGGTTTGTATATTCCCCTGGCTCATTCCTAACCCATTGAATTTCCACCCTTCGATGAAAGCTTCTACTTCCCTTAATATCCACCATACGACTAATATTTGCGATATGACACTGAACATGGGGTTTACAAAAGATCCCAAAGCCTCGGGAAAATCCCCCAAAACTCTGGCGGGATCGTTATTTTCCCATGCTCTAGCCATTTCGCTTCCTAGAATCCTAGCCGTACATGTAGATACGATGGCGTGGCCATATCCTGAGGATGGTAGAGGGCTGCTATTCCCTATCTCCAATACAAAGGGCGACCGAAAAGCTCTAAATCCACGCACTCCGAGAGGGGGGGTGAGTAGCTTTGTGTCCTATGCTTCAAACTAAATTCAAATTGATTGGATCTTCCTTGTGATTAGTCAATCAAGAGGTTCTTTCAGCAGCCAATCCTTTACAGCACACAGCACGGGAACAGAAAGCGTCCAAGAGCGTAGCAACAAAAGATCATGGCAGCTCTACCTATAAACTAATCTCACTTAACATGTCTTGTGAAAGCAATAAGAAATAACCTTAACATGCTTTGTTGTTGTAGAGAGACAGTGGCTGTTTTGTAAAACTGTTTTGTTAAATTATAGTCTAAACAACCGAAAAAATTATGCCTCAAATTTTACAAGACCATTTAAGGTTTCTCAAACACGTGCAAGGGTCTATTTGCGTGGAATGTAGCTCAGAAGCAAGGCACTGTGATAAATTTCCATTTGTTTCCCTCTGCGAATTGCTTAAGTTCTCTATTTTGGAAACTATGAGCTTCTACCAAATAGTAGTTCAACGTATTGATGGATTCGCAAGGCACAAAGGCCACATCATCATAAGGTTAGGAATCTTAGAGAAAAAAAGCCACGAAATCTTTTCTTTTCTACCCCTCTTCAAGGATTTCTGTACCCATCCTTCCCTCTCTCTAAGGTTCAACGCATCTAACACATCTAACCATTTGTCTCACCAAATTCAAGGAAAAAGATCAAGTCGGAATCAAGGAGACTCAAGCGGGATTGAAAGCAAAGAACATGTCAACTTTGAAGCAAAGAGTGTGTCAACTTTGAATTCAAATTCACTTTGAATTCAAATTCCAAGACCTCAAACCTATAACAGGGAAGTACGCATCGCATTTTTATCTCTTCAATAAAGCTTTATGCTTTATCCTTTCTGAAAAATTCACATTTTATAATGACGAGTCCAGAGAGAGAAAAATGATTAGTGAGAGTAAGGAAAGGGCGAGAAAAGGGAAGGCCATTGTGGAAGAGGAAACACATGAGGACTATGGATTTGGAGGATGTGGATTAAGGTGCTTACAAAATTCTGTACTCGGATTTTATAAAACTTAGAAACCCGAACATAAAATATAGAAACACAGTGAGAGTCTATTAATAGCTCATTAAAAACTCTAAATGCAGTCATCTCTAAGTGATCCCATTCGCAATTGGTAAGTCCTATTGTAAAATCACCCACTTCTCCGAGTCGAATTGAGGCAACTACCTCTCGTCCTAAAGAAACCTTGAATATTCTTAAGGACTTAAAAAGCCACCAATATATAATGAGGAAGAAAAAGAAAGAAACAAAGATGCCATAAAAATGTTCTTGCGAAAGTGGTGAGACTTCCATCAGCTTAGAAATACCTCTCCTTAAAACAAGTCTTGGAAGCCAGTCTCCCTAGGAAACAAAGCGTATAAATGGTGGATGAGCCTCAGGGAAATTGATAGGATTTCAAAGTATTGGGCTGAGTTTGAGCAAGCTTTCCTAATTAAAAAATGAGTTTGAAAGAACATGGGAAGCGTGGGTTAATTGCACTGTGGAAAAAAACACTTGATTCCAATACATAGCAAATTATAGGCAGACAATCCTTAAGTTAAAAGGAATCAATGAATTCCAGAAGAGAAGAGATTTTGTGAGGGGTTTAAAGGACACCTACAAGGTTGAGGTGAAAAGAAATTATCCCAAAACTTTGAGGAAGCCATCACGTATGCCCAGATATATGATGATACTAAAGGGAAATCTAGAGTTGGAACTTCGAAACAAACTGGTTTTGTTCCTAGGTGGAACAAATTCCCCAATCTAAAAAGAAAGGGGCAATTTAAGAAGGAGGTTTCTCAGGCACCACCCAAGAAACCTCAAACACAAAGAAATCCTCTTCTGAACAAAGAGGATTATGAGAAGGCCAAGCCGACAAATCTTTGCTTTAAATATTTAGGCAAAGATCATGATGCTTGAAACTACCCTAGAAATAAACACACGAGAGCCAGGACCCAAATAAACCTATATAAAAACAAGTACACGCATTGCAAATATTACCGCTTAAAAGTATTGAAAAGTACATGAGATAGAGATTGATCAATCACGAGGATAGCACCCACATGTGTTGCCTATCATTGGAATTGTGGTAGCTCACTTTTTCTCCTCATGATTTCATGGAAAATTTAAGAGGCAAAATATAAGAATTATGATAAATGATAGTACTCACATAATTTCTTAACCTACTCGTTAGGTAAGAAACTGAATTTGCCTGAGAGTAACAAAAAGATTTAGGACATCATACATGGTGTAGAGGTGGATATTCAAGGCCATTAGGATGCCTTGAAATTCCAAATTATGCACCTCAACAGAACAAATGCTATTCTAGATTGAGAATGGGTATATAGTCTTGGGCATAGCTTGCAGCAGCGGAGCTATTCAATTAACTCTATCATTTTTTTTAAAGATGGTAGAGTCTTCCAATTGCAAGGAGAACATGATGTACCCATTCTCCCCTTATTTGTTCGATGGAGTTGGAACGACTTCTACACCAACAAGAATGCGAGGTATATCTCTGTGAGCTTTTGTTAGTGATTTTATTTCTTCTGCATATGAAAATAGTAAATTTTCTCATGATATTTATAAAAAGTATAATTCTTCTTTCAATGATTTAATGGTTGAATTTAAATATGTTTTTCCATCTGATTTGCCTAATGGTTTGTCCCCTGAGAGAGAAGTAGATCATAAGATAGATATAATTCCTGGATCTACCCTTGTTTGTAAACCACTATATAGACTTAGCCAAATAAAATGACTTGAGGTCGAAAGACAATTAACTGAATATCTTCGGAACAAAAAAATTCAGCCAAGTAGCCCACCTTAGTCTTCACCATTTTACTGGTCAAGAAAAACGATGGTAGTATGCATTTATGCATAGATTACCAAGCTTTAAATAATCACAATATCAAATTAGTATCCTATGCCTCGCAGTGATAAGCTCTTTGATCAATTACAAGGGGCAAAATAGTTTACTAAAATTGACTTAAGATCAGGATATCACCAAGTTTGAATTAGAGAAGAGGATGTCCCTTAGTCATCATTTCATACTAGATACTAGCATTATCAATTTAGAGTAATGCAACTTCATTTAACAAATGCTCCAACAACTTTTTATGACACTTATAAATAGTGTTTTGAGACCATATTTAGGAAACTTGTTGTAGTATTCTTAGAAGATATCCTTATCTATAATAAAACAAGAAAAAAGAATATGGAACATTTGAAAAAAGTATTCAAGTTTCTTTAACATAACTCTCTTTTTGCTAAAGAATCCAAATGTTAATTTTTTTGCAAAAGAAGTGAAGTACTTAGATCCCAAGAAAGGATTCATATGGATCCTGAAAATGTAAGGGCCATATTGAAATGGCTACATCCTAATTTCATATGGGATAAACCTCAAAAGAAAAGTTTTAAATTTTGAAAAGTTAAAAGTGGCTACAGTATCATCTCCTATCTTGAAGGTAGTGGATCCCAATAAACCATTGGTCGTTGAAAAAGACGCCAGTAATTTTACTGTTGGGTCGACCAGTGGGTTTCGAAAGCAAGAAGTTAGACCATGCCCAATGGAATTATGAGGAGGGATCGAACAAATTGAGGAGTTGGCACATGGAAATGGTGGCACACCACAAGTTGGTGATAAAGGACTTAAGTGGAAAAAATATAGTATTGAAGACTTTCTCTACAAGGGTAGAGTATGTGTCACGAATAATAATTACATTAAGCACCAAATTCTTTTTTAGCATCATGATAGTCCGAGTGCTATACACCCAGGAATACAGAAAACGTGTGTGCTTCTGAAAAGACAATTCTTATGGACAAGGAGATGCAAGATTATGTATTGAAATTTGAAATGCCAAAAATTATAGGTCAATAAGGCTGAACGCCTTAAGGTAGGAGGTCTCCTACATCACTTGGAGATCTCGTCTAGCAAATGGACAAGTACCTCCATGGATTTAATCGTTGGATTACCTAGGACACAGAGAGGGCACGACTCTATGTGGGTAATTGTAGATCGGTTGACCAAGATGGCTCACTTTATTCCAACCAACTAAGAGATTAAAACTCCAAATTTAGCAAAGCTATTTGTGGAGCATATCTATAGATTGTATGGGCTACTACTTGGTGTTTTTAGTGACTTGGATAGCAAATTTAACAACCATTTTTGTTCATGTTGTTGGAAATTACTTTGAATATGAGCACTACGACTTATCCACAAAGTGATAGTCAAACTAAAAGGGTTAGTCAAGTCATGGAGGATATGCTTGCTTGCGTCAGCAAGCCTCGCCAACACAGCAAGCAATCACTGCCATCATCCGAATACAGGCGCCAAGTCAATGACACATCAATGCCACATGATAGCCACATGGCAGGGTTGATTGGCAGGTTGGCTAGTCGGCCAACAATAGCAATCTAGTCAAGATTTTTACTTGACCAAGTCGGTCAGTTCTAGGCCTAAGGAGACCTATTAAAAAGGAGTCCCTTGGCCCTCATTTCTCATCCACCTTCAGAGCTTAGTCTTCAGCGAAGCAACAGTTCTCTAGGACAGGTTCAGAAGCAAGAAAGGGACAGCAGTCCAGTTACTTCTTAGACTGGTTCAGTCTAAGAAGTAACTGGACTAGTCGGCCAACAATAGCAATCTAGTCAAGATTTTTACTTGACCAAGTCGGTCAGTTCTAGGCCTAAGGAGACCTATTAAAAAGGAGTCCCTTGGCCCTCATTTCTCATCCACCTTCAGAGCTTAGTCTTCAGCGAAGCAACAGTTCTCTAGGACAGGTTCAGAAGCAAGAAAGGGACAGCAGTCCAGTTACTTCTTAGACTGGTTCAGTCCAGTACAGACAATAGGGACTGCCTCACAGCAGTCCTCAATTCCAACTCTACAATGAGGGTTATCCCATCTATTAGTATTCTCTCTTTCCTTTTGCAGTGAGGGTTCTTCCCTCCATAATTGTTATTCTTTTATTGTATTTCAGCCCTATAGGGGCAGACAGATATTCAGCTATTTATTCCCTCTTCGGAGGTCTCTTTTATATTCCTCCCTCAAAGTCCCACACTCGCTTCACAATTCCACATGTGTGTCGAGTATATATTTCCTCTTAGTTCAAGTATAGTGACTACAAAGAGTGAGTTAGCCTTTCTCCCTACTACATTCAAGCAGCCAAAGACTTTTCTTGAGGATATGAATCAAATGCTTTAGGCAAGAAGTTATGCAAACCCACAACGTAGAAGGTTGGAGTTTGAAGCAAATGAGAAAGTCTATCTTAGGATGCCCAAATCTTCAAAATCCAAAACGACAAGTAAATGTCCAAAGTTGTCTCCTAGGTATTGTGGACCATTCATAACACTTAAGAACTTGCTTACAAATTAGCCTTATCAGAGGGATGTAGAGTACATCCAGTTTTTTATGTAAGTTGGCTTAAAAGAAAATTAGGAGATGGTGACAATCTCATTGGAAAATGGAACTCATTGAGCCTGCTACTTTACAACATTAACCAAAACATAGTTCAAAGAAACGTTTCAATACTTAGAAACGTGAAACGTTTCAAAAAAACAGAGGGAGTTTCAGAAATCCAGTTTGTATATTTGGGTCTTTCAAAATGCAAATTTTATGCCCTGCATACAAATAGTATGCTGAAACTATGCAAACTAAGCTAAAAAATCACAAAATGCCTTCATACAATGCCTATAATGCCCAATGACTTTGGAAGTACTCTAGCCTGTAAGTTGCTACTAGCTAGTTTTTACAGAAGACTAGAGATAATTTAAATTAGAGTGTGAGCTATGAACTTTCAAAATTAGTAATATAGAGACTAGAATCTAGATTACAAAGTTTAAATTTCAAACTTTTTAACTAAAGTTTACTGAAATATTAATATCTTTGATTTAGGTTAGTACAAGTAAAGGTACTCCACGTTTCGTTTCGAAACGTTTCGTTACCAATGAAACGTGTTTCATTGTGACTATGAATCAAAAGAATTTTAGATAGACAAGAAAAAATATGTCACGAATGTCTAGTTAAGTAGAAAGATAGATCTGAAGAGAGTTCAAGGGTCACACCTAGGCCTAGGTATTAATGAGGAGGTGCGAAAGGAGCCTATGAGAGTGCTTTGTGAAACAATCCCTTGTGGGGCACACGGCACCAAGCAACAAGGCCATTTGGCAAGTGCTAGGCATGGGAGAAGGCTCTAGAGAGGGACAAATTCATCTGAGGGGATGAAGGAAGGAGGGAACGGGAGATACGGTTCACATACAGAGCTCTCTCGGAGTCTTATGGCTGGGTGGTTCATTGCAGAAGAGCTCTCTATGTTAGCTTATGTATCACTAGACCTCCATTGTGCATGCTCTACTCAACCTCTGCACCGTGTGGCCTATGTGCCTCCAGCTCTATAGCTCCATGTTGTCTCTTCCCGCCAATCCACTTTACATATTGGCACCCATTGTGATGTGTTAAGTGTTCTTCACAAGACTTCCCAGTCTTTAGCTGAGAGCATTTCTTTCAGACCTCATTCATGACAGGTAAAATCAAATTTTTCAGCCTCATGCAACCTAGACACAATTCTAACCTTCTGGGAGCCTGTTTATAATCAAAGGAAATTCACCACAATCAGCCAACGTATGATTGAATTGTTGAGGCTTTCTTGAGGAAACCATGTAGTCTTTTATAAATAAAAACAACTGAAAGTCTTCACACAAGTCCACTTACAACATTTCAAATAATAAATATGTGCTACACATAGCAAGGGCTCATGCTATGACCCCTCAACACTATCATCAAGCATCCAAATGCAGGTGCTGGTCACATGCACAAGCATATGTCCACTTGAGAGGTCATACATTCACACACAAACTAGCATGCTGAGTTTCTACTATTACTATTAGGCCATGGGGAGATTTTGCCATGGTGAAGTGCAACACATGTTCTATTTGGAGACTATTGAGAAAACAAGTGGGGAGCATACGACAAGCCTGTGTGTTCTTTTGTGTGTGTTTTTGGGACGAGATTGGGGGGGACAGGGGACGGGGGGCGGGGGGATTGTTGTTGTTGTTGAAGGGTGGTGCCTTCAAAAGAGCATGGGTATAACAATTCTCAATGAGCATAAACGTCATAGTACAATCAAGCACATTTTGTTCAAGTTAACAAACACATACATCTCTACATTAGGCATTTGAAGTAGCAAGAATAGTACAATATTGGTCGGGTATACAGGTGGATGTTGGAATTCGTACCAGTTTCCTGCCATCTCCCAGTTCCAGAATCGGATTCATAGTGTCCAAACCCTGAAACAGCATGTGCAGTGCATGTAGAGAATATATTGGGTAAAATTATTATCATCCTAAATCATTCCTCCTGTCTCTACTTCTCCCCCGAGCATGAACAGATTGCATTCTATGCAGTCATTCTCTTTAAACCTGTGCTAAACTTTTCTTAGATTAAAGCTGAAGAAGAAAAGGTCAGGAACATGTTGGACTAGAATAACTCAAACCGCAGTGAAATAGAATAATAATAAACTGCATATAAAAACACAACAATCAAAGCTACAATTGCACAGTAGCAAGACTCGCCCCCAAGATATTTATGTGGCTGGTGGAGGTCCAAAGGTTACTGTAGCTGTAAATGTATGGTAGATAATCCTTTTGAACCTGACTTCTTTTCACCTAAGGACTTCATTCAACCCATATAACTCAAAATTGCTTAATTTATTAACCTGGATTTACAATACACAGAATTTCCAGAATTCAGTATGCACCTTGTGATCCTGGAAACGAAGACAAGGTACAAATCTGAATTTGTCAATTCACATCCTAGACTCCACGGATACTTCATGATTTTGATGGCTTCCCTGACACATTCAAGCTCTTGATCCTTCCCAACCTCTCAGGCTGTCCATTCTTTCTTTTCTCTTCTTGCTCATACCTTTTTTCCCCTTCTTAGCCACTTTTGATTGTCATTGTTCTTTCACAGGGATGTAGGATCCTTCTTTCCCACGCTTTTGATTCTTGCATATAGAATGTAGGTCCAACTTTAACCCGAGGTCCCAGGGGGCACAAAAGAGGTGACCATGTCTCAGAATATGAAGCTCAGTTTCTTAGTTATGAGAAGGCTTTTAAGCATGCACAAATTGTGAGTCATACTTCTTTCTCAAGGAGATAGAAAGAAAGAAAGAAAGAGCATTGGCTCGGAAGCCAGAATTTGCACGTCTGCAGATATCTCCCTTTGTTATTTTCTCCTTAAAAAGGCATTTGTACCTTTCCCAGTTGAACTCGCTACAATAGGCAAAACTCTCTACAAGAAAGGAGCCAATGGCAACCATAATTGAAGAGGAGCTATCCCATCTTGTTGCTGCTACAAAGATTTCTTACCATTCCATAAAGCTCCCGCATTCCCGAGATGGTGCTTTTTTGCTGTTGCTCTTGTCAAACAAGCTAAAGTAATAGCTTCAAGGCACTATGAAGCAGATAATAACATTGCAACGCTACATGGGCGTAGGTCAGTGCCTGTTTTCTAGTCACATATGGCCCATCGGGCCACTGAGTAACAAATGATGGTTTCAACTTATCCCTGCATGAGACTACCCGTGATTCTAAGGCTGTCAGATATGCAGTGTCATCACATCCACCCAGCATGTCATTCTAGACTTATAGAGCAACTGGCAAAGACTGCTATAGTAGGGGTCCTCTATTAGAAGACTTCGCTGCACCACTTGTGAGACCCACACAAGGAGGGCGCGGGTGCAGTAGACCAGGATAGACTCAGGGCAGAAACTGGGTCGACACTTCTGTAGGACATGTGCGGTAAGCTTGGGCAAATTATGGACACTGGTCAACCCCATCAATAACCTAGCTGTTTCAAGCTTATGGATTAGGGTTAAGTTAATTACACACAAGAGCTTAAACTCCACGTTAGCTACTTCTAACACTAAAATATATTTTTGTCAACTTTCTAAAATTGTGAAGCTTTATATAGGCTTGAAGGTGCCATCTACTTCAGCTGTGAATTTTGCATGCCACTATCACCCTCAGACTGAAAGTGCAATTTGGCCCTAATTCTCTAGTTACTCATCAAAACTTCATTCCATCTGCTCCAGCACATGCCCATATGTAGACCTACAGCCCTACACTAGAATCGCCGTAATCTCATGCACTACAGTGAAATCACTAAAGATGTTCGCTACAACTTGTGTCTCAAGACTCTTGGATTGTTGCCTTGTGTTTCCACGAGAGAGAAAAGGGGGAGGGGAGATGGAAGAAGAAAGAGGAGGGGGGAAGAGAAGAGGGGAATGAAGGGGGATGGAGTGGCAAACACAACGGCACTACAATGGAAGCAAGAGAAGACTACACTTGGAAGATAAAGAGAGAGCTCTATTTCCAAACTTGTGCAAACAACAATGAAAACTAAAGTTGAACTTTCAGCCTTTTATACATTCCACCCTTTGAAGGGAGGGCCAACCCTAGCATTCTTTCCACTCTCTCTCATTCTTACAAGCACTTGGGCACATATGGCTCCAAGGCAGAATACCATCATCTTGTGTTTCAGCTAGATGTACAGCATAGATACCACAGACACTTTTGAGGCCCTTGGCCAGTCTTCTTGCTAATATGAGAGCTAACTTAAGAGAATTGAGACCAGTCAATGTAATACGCTTACCCACGTGACAAAACTTTATTAGCATCTTATTAACTCACCCAATGCCTTCATCCACTCACATCCCAAAACCACATCAATAGGGCCCATGTCAAGAACAATTAGATCACCAGCAATTGTGTCCTCCTCAGATAGTTGAATCCTATGGCTGGGCAACATTGCTTACTATGGGAGTGCTGCCCATCCCCCACCTCCACTGTAATACATTTGAGTTGATGAAAAGTGCTACCAATGTCAACTAGTAAGTGGACAGGTCTATTGCTTATGAATCCTCTCAAACACACAGTTTGAGCTCCTTTACAGCCCATTATAGCATCTGTAGATATGTGTACAGTTCAGATGTGCATCGAAATAACTCTCATCATCCTGTACACAAGGATATGCATCAGGAATTTGTCATCAAGACGAAAGTCATGTACAACTTCAATACTCCATTGCTGACCAGCACATTGACACTTGACTTGGGGAGTAACTTTTTTCACTGAATGCTCACTTGCTGAACCACTTGGGTCAAAGGGAAGAAGTACGCACCCTTAGCAACATCATCATCATCTATTTACTATCATTCACACAATCATGGAATTCCATTTCCGTCATAGCTTCATCAGAGGCTGAGTGGCACATTGACACTTGACTTGGGGAGTAACTTTTTTCACTGAATGCTCACTTGCTGAACCACTTGGATCAAAGGGAAGAAGTACGCATCCTTAGCAACATCATCATCATCTATTTACTATCATTCACACAATCATGGAATTCCATTTCCGTCATAGCTTCATCAGAGGCTGAGTCCTCATCAATTTCTATTATCATGCTAACTTTAGCTCCAGATTTAGTTTTGCATTTGCTCCTATGATCAGGGGACCATTTCTCTCCAAAAAAAGTAACATAGGTTCTGCTTCTTCCTTGCTCCATAAGAGCTTGAGAGAGATGCTTTAAAAACTTCTCTTTCTTGTCCCCCAAATCCTCTTTGCTAGGTGGCTTAGGCAGGGCCTTAGCATCATCAACCTACTAGGATTCATAGTGTCCCATGGTACTACCATACACAGTAGGAAATATGGGAATAGAGGGAACTGATGAGGACACCACTGGTTTTTGGTCCAATGGAGGGCTAACTTTGCTTCAGGGTTTGTTGCCAAAATGCCCAATACCAATACCTCCTCCTGCCAGTTATACTTGGGATCATAATGTTCAGCAAGTTGCATTGCCTCATTCAAATTCTGGACCTTGAGCAGAAACATCAGAAGCTAGGCTAGGATGAAGCCCATGAGTAAATTTGAGCATCTTGCCCCTTTCATGAGTGAATAGAGATAATTTCCAGAAGTGCTTGATATAATTCTTCACTGTTCCCTACTGGAACAGATCCCACAACAAACATACATATTGGTCTCTAGCAAGGTGTGAAATAAAAGTCTAGAATATCGGTAGCTGGAGCATTTGTGAGGCCAAAAGGCATCACCTTGAACTCACAGTGTCCTCTTTCTGTCCTGAAAGCTGTCTTGTATTCATCACCCTCCTTAATCCTTATCTGATGGTAACCTGACCTTAGGTCAGTCTTAACTCCATCAGCTGGTTGAGATGGCTTGGAACCCACATGAAATTTCTGCTCACCAATGGGTTCTCTCTAATTTATGATCCACAATAGATGACTTTTGGAATGTCCCAATCCCGATTGACTTCTCTCTAGAGTTGTATTTAGGCTCATATAGTTCTACCACCTGCATAGCCTGTATACAGCCCATGTATAAATCTGATCGTTCTATGCTTCTCATCTACTCCCTAGACAAACAAGGAGAGCTTCCAAAACTGTTTGATGTAGTGTCTAATTAATCTGTTTACTGATCCACAATCAGAGGGGAAAGAAAGGTTGCAACCATAGCCCAAGTAGCCATAGCTGGTCTGAGGCCACTATCAACTTCTTGTAGGTAATGTCTCTACCATGTGTGAGCATACTCCTCAAGGTGTAGCACTTCAAAGTGAATCTTGGCAACATCATCCCTAGGACTTAACCTGAAGTAGTCCTCTAGCTTGCTTAGTCATTCATGCAGCTCATTAGGTGAGGTTGACTCCCCCTTGAACTTCTGTAAGACAATCTTGTCCTTATAGTCCTTGCCCACACTTGTCCCTTGACCCAGCTCTTTCTGGATATCACCCTGTGTAGACTTCACAAATTGTGTCAAGGTCATGGCTTCTCTCACGTCAAGTTCTGACGGATTATAGACCATCAATTGTTGAGATAGGAGTTCAGCCCTCGTGAGGGCAGCCTAATATGCCTTGGAAGAGCTGGGTACATCCTCAGGGCCTGCTGCTCCATGGATTGGACCATATTCTGAATGACCAGAGTGAGCTGTGTTCCATGAGGGTATAGACTTGGGAGAGTTTTGTGGATGTGTCCTTCTACCTTCAGCTATAACTCACTCCTCTTGTGATTTATTCCAGCCTGGCCTTGATCCATAGACCTCTTGAGTGGCTCTTCCCTGGCAATCTCCTTCCCTTTTGACTCAACTCTGCTCCTAACTAAGTCCACATCATTCCTCATTATCCTTAACTGAGTGAAAGCATTGTCAAACTTAGCCTTGGACTCTCTTTCCACACCTTCAACCCTCTGTTCCAACAGTGAATTGAGTTGCCCTAATTGGCCAAATAACTTCTGCTGCTGGTCCACAAGCTGCTGCATCGGATTGCTCTATTTGTCCATCATTTGCTCTTGCTTCTCCAACATGATTGCCATGAAACCTTCGAAATCAAGCTTAGCCTTGGTGTGAGGGGATTTGGTTGGTGAGTGGTCATGGGAACTTTCGGAAGGATCCCCATGGGCTCATGATCACTGTCCAGGTCATCATCCCTAAGGGCCAATGCTTCACTCCCCTTCAGGTCTGCAATCTCTTATAGACTTGCCCTTTCCTAGAGTTAGAGCCAGATCTCCTTGGAGCCATTAGAATTAGAAGCAGCTTACTATGATCCAAATCAATTAGCAATCAAAACACTGTCTGTAACTGTCTAAAAGTGTTTGAGCAGTAGACTCTTTGTCTGAACACTGTTTTGAATAGAAAATCACTATTTGAGGCACTGTTTAGATTATGTTTAGAACACTGCAGAGAAAGTGTTTGAATGCATTGTTTAGACTCAAATGCAATGGGAATGCCACTATATATGAACACTATAGAGTTATTGCTTAGAGCAAATTCAATGTGATAACAAATATCAGAGTGTCTGCCCCAATTTTCCAACATTAAAGCCTCATTATCAATGTATGCTCCAATTTAGAGTTAGGCAGAACAGAATAGAGCAGGATAGGATGTAAATGGAAAATCCCCAATTTCTAGGGTCTGTAGGTAGAGAGAAACCCTAATTTGCACCTGCTGGAGTATATTTCTAGCTAGATGGATGGGCAAATGAAGTACAATCAAAACCAAACTTGCCACATACATTCTAACAGCTGAGGCGATGCAAACATATCATCATTTGCAGAAGGAATGATGCAAATCGTAGCAGATTAACTATCCTAGTAGCACATTGTTTTCCAAGCAATTTCCAAGCTTCAAACTTGTAATTTTTCTGCGATACTGAGGGCTTTTGATCAGGGGACCTTCCTCACGCAATGATACAAAAATTGTCAAAACCTAAGAACTTTAGAAATTAAGGTTGTTCACAGGACGACACATGGCAGAGTAAAATCTAGGGCTTCTGAAGATGAAATTTTGCACAAGGGTAGCCCTTGGGATCAAGATAGGATGCTCCAATTTTCAGAACAAAATAATGAATATTCACCCACAAAATTCCCAAAAAAGGGCTCTGATAAGGAGATTGGCTGTGGGTAATGAAACTTCTGTCCAACTCGTTAACTTGTCTTGCCAGTTCCTCCCTTATTGACCGGTTTAGAAACCTTTCCAGCACACAATAGAGTGTAGTACATCAGGATGCCACATGGCAAGCCTACAATCAAACCTAGAACCCACACGACCTAACCCTATCACTGACCTGGAATCTCGTTCTCAATCCAACCAGAATCATTGTGCACAAGCCTCGATCCTCCCAACCATCCCCGAGCACGTAGGCTGCAGCTCGCCTCATCCATAGGCCCGTATCTAGCCCAGGCGTCCCATACCACCTGAGCCCGTCCAAAGGACCTTCGATACACCACCTATGATCCGCCATGTAGATAGCCAAAGTCCTGACCAGGGTCCAAGCCCCATCCATCAGTTGAGGAGCGCTCAACTAAACTCCACAATAGCACTGGCCCTCCTTCTATATAGAAGAAAATAGCTTGACGCTATGAATAGCTCCCAACATATAAAATGAGCACTATATATGAAGCAATCTCTATATATAGCAATCTCGGCTAAAAATAGCCATCTGGCCCTATGCTATCCCATAACCCACGTTCTCTTGCTATCCAACCCTAGGTACACCATGCACATGACATACTCCCCTTCCTCTAAGAACTCACTCCTGAGTTCACCAGAAAGCTTGAAAACTCTTTGTGAAGGTCAGTCAATGCCAATAACTAAACTATGACTATTAGTTTGAGTATGGTATACTTTCCATGAGATTCAAATCGGAGAGAATCTAAGGCCAAGCCACAATCTTTGATAACCAACTCAAGGAAAGTAAATCCCTCAATCTGAACAAGGTTATCTATCTTCGAGTATTCTTCTCGAGAAATCAAGTAACTCTTGAATCCACAGAGTTAGTTCCTTTGACATATCCGTGTAGAAGCATGGTAAAATCCGTACCTGAAGGTAAATGATTCTATTAGCCTTGTCTATTGAGTTCTAACTTGGGATGCGTAAAAAAATATTCATCATGCTGAATACCCTTGAACTCAAATTCTTAGGTTGATATCAAGGAATCATTGTTCGAACAACCCCTTGAATTGAGTCCCTCGAGGTCAATGCAATTTCTATCAACCCTAATTCCTGAATTACTTGGTATTCAGAAAGAAAATCCATCAACTGAATACCCTTGCAATTAAATTCTTGGGTTGAAACACATGACAGACTTTCATCACAGAATGATCAGGTATCCATCTTTCCAAGTATCTTGCTTCAAAAGAAGCATTCTCTCAATGTATATTCCATGTCCAAACTCGAACACCAAGAGAGAATAATCAAGAAAAACTAGTAGACCATCAGTTTTTTACTCATGATGGAAGAGTCTTCATGGAAGTATCAATGGGCAAAATCCCGACCCAAGACATGGTCCCTCGATCCATCCTCGGATGCCCCTGCATGAGGATAATCAGTATGTATCCAGTTGGCTATATCCACGTTCTAGACATGCATATAGTCAACTATCGTAGGAATAACATCCTATGTGATCCAGAGACTATGGAAATATACAATCCGAAATCTCTCAAAACAAGATCCACTATCGGATATCCAGTATAAACATGTGCACAATAAACTGCTCCTATCACAGGATCATCCAGGTCTTAGGATCTCTAATCCGGGAACGTCATGTTCAAATCAAGGCACTAACAAACCAGCATCATAATAGATGTGGTAACCCTCCTTGAGATTAAGTCTAGACTATGGAGCTCCAGGGTTGAACCCAAAGATACATGGCTTCTCTCAAAGTAAAGAATCTTAGTCAATCCTAGGAAAGTGTCTAATCAACTTGTCCCCAATTTAATTCATCCTACTTGTACTTCACCCTAGTGGTCCTTGGGTAATGCTTCACATTGGATTATACCACCACATCAAAGAATCTTAAATGTAACATACCTTGGTGTACCACCAAGGTATACTACAAATAAAAACTCGATGGACAATATGAGTGAATCAGGGTAGCCAATCCCTCTTCAACTCAGACCATCCCAGATTGAGTCTGGGTGGCAAATCCGTTCTCAATCCTTGTCTTAACCCCCTTGTGTCACAATACCCCAACCAATAGGTCCAAGAAGTAAAAAGTAGGTACCATCCCTAACGACTCCTAAATCCTGTCTATCCATGACCTCAAGCTAAAAGAGCGAGAATCAGAATGGTTCCCCGTTGGACATGACTCAAGAAGGGGTTACAGATCGACTCATCCACAGGCCCGTATCTAACCTAGGTGTCCCATACCACCTGAGCCCGTCCAAAGGACCTTTGATACACCACCTATGATCTGCCATGTAGATGGCCGAAGTCTTGTTCTGACCAGGGTCCAAGCCCCATGCATCAATTGAGGAGCACTCAACTAAACTCTATATAGAAGGAAACCCGCTATGAATAGCTCCCTCCATATAAAGCGAGCACTATATATGAAGCAATCTCTATATATAGCAATCTTGCCTAAAAATAGCCATCTGGCCCTATGCTAACCCATAACCCACGTTCACCTGCTATCCAACCCTAGGTACACCATGCACATGACACACTTCGTCAGTTGTCCCGCAGAGCTTGAGCAGTCCACTAGAGGCTCCATTCATGGATGAGGAGCTCTAGGAGGGCCTCAAGGCCTTCCCTCCTCAGAAGTGCCCAAGGGAGAATGGCTTGACCCTGAGTTGTTTCCGATGTTTTTTGGGAGAATATCTTTGCTCCGCTTCAATTGGCTTTCAAGAAGATTTTCGACTCAAGCTCCCATCCGCAATCTTTGAGCCGAGGCTAGATTTGCCTCATCCCGAAGGAGGGAGATAGATCGGACATTCGATAGTGGAGACCAATCACACTACTGGATATCGCTTATGAAATCTTGGCCAAGGTCTTGAGCTTGTGGTTGAGGCCCCACCTGCTTGATTTCATTCATGACACACACACCGGCTTTGCTCGGGAATGCAGTATCTTGGACAACATCTTCACCTTTAGCGAGGCAGTGGTCTTTTTAGGGTCTGGTAGCATTTGACTAGGGGGCTCATTCGGGCCAGCCCTTCTTGCAAGGAGGAGCTCGAGAGGCAGCCGCTCATATGGCACCAAGAGGTTCGAGACTCGGAGGGGCGTATTCTAGGACAACAGACGCATAGTGGTTGGGCACAATGAGACAATGGCCCAGCCATATCTTTTGGGGTTTGGAGACAGCTCCATAGGGATATAGAGGCCAGGGCGTGCGCTCTCTCGCATTTGAGGGGGCACGCACCCGGATGGCAAAGATTGACGCAGTGATCCCCGCTTCCTGGTGGGAAGGGGTTACGCAGTCCATGAAACCCTCACAACTGGTCTGGACAGTTTTCACGGACAAGGGTGCCTCTTAGGGTTCGGTTGTTTCGAAGTCCCTTGGGCCCTTTCGTCACAAGTTTTACAGGACAGGGCCAGGAGGCCTGTTGCACGCTAACACAGAGAGGTATACCGTATGACGGGGATGAGGCGGCCTTGAATGATTTAGAGTGGCAACGGATCAAGATAATAAGCTGCATGCACAAGGTTGGCACATTGATCCACACACAGTCTTATCCTACCCCGAAGGGAGCAGTTTGGCGGCTGTGGCTCTGGGAGGGCCGGCCTCTCCGTGATATTCAATAAAATCCAAGGAAGTGGTTCTAGCCAGCTCGAGTTGCACACTCAGACAATGTAGAGAAGTCCCTTCTCCTCTTACATCACTCGCATCGGTAGACACTTGTAGCTAGAGGTAGCAGCTTGGACACCCTCGAGAGAGCGCAATTCGATTGGGTAGGATGTTCCTTGGGAGGTCATCTCCCAATTCTGGCCTTGTCTTTGGACCAACCTAAGACCATGGAAGATCTCTTGTTTCTTTTGGCGGTTGGCTCATGGGAGATTGTCCATCGCCCCTTGGTGAAAGAAGATGCAGGTAGATGGCAGATGCTTCTATTGCACAAAGAGAGTTCTTGAGACGATCCCCCACTGCCTAGGGGGTTGTCCTGTGTCTCAAAGGATTTGGCTAGCAACCTTCAGGATTGTGGCTTACAAGCAACAGCAACACGAGGCTTCACATGGGGGATGGTTGCATGGCTCACGGGGGGGAGTTTCACCAACCTACAGGTTTCATGGCCAGCAGGTCTCTCAAAGAAAGATATATAATGCATCGCCGCCTTCCCATGTATGCCTAACGTCTTCGCCAGAGGACAATGTTTGGGAGATGATGTCCAGCATTACTGCTTGGAACATCTGGGTCGCTCGATGCAACCCGGTGATGGGCGGCCAACAGGCCCCTCCAACGGCTGCCATGGTCGCCATCTAGCAGGACATGATCTTTACTTTGCGCGCCATCTAGGAGTGCAGTACTCCAAGATCGAGAGCGACCGCTGAAAGGCTGGAGCGCTTTTGCAAGGCTTGGCCTACAGGAGTGTTTTACACCCTTTCCTACAAGAGATATTCGATGCATGTAAGACCACCTCCATGGTTGTTAGCTCCAATTCCAGAGATTCGCTAGCAGTGAGCTAGGTTCTTTAGAAATAGGCTGGTTCTTTTCTGACAGTCACCTTTTTCTCTTTGTATCCTTAGCTCCTTTTGGAAGCTGATTTGTATGGTGTTTTTCAGGCATTAACAGAAGTTTCCTTTTTCTAGGGGGGGGGAGGAAAGAGTGGACCGGCTAAGGGCATACCTCGAGAGAGGCACATATGCACCATATGTAATTGCCATGAGATTGAGTTGGAGGAGCATTCAGGTGCCCTATATCCTATGAGATTCGAGGTCGCTATCACTGTATATTCAGCCCCTCTCTAGCTTCCTCTCTTACCCAGTTCAGAGATACCTTGCTTCCTTCATCTAAGAGATCATCAGACACAGACAACACTTGCTCATGATACAAAGGAGGGGTCAAGGCCCACGGATAGACTCTACCCAAAGCATGTCACAGAGGTTTTCCAACCAGGTCATATAGACCAGCAAATCACAGGTAGTTAGCAAGTCCGAGACCAGTCCGAGACCAAGCCAGTGACACGACAGGCTTGAGAGTGGGTTGATGCACGACATGCTTGGGACCTTCCCTTCTCTCTCTGGCATGCTGGTTAAGCTTCGGCACATTTCAGACTTCAGTTAAGATTCGACATGACCATGTTTACTAGATGGGAGGCACGATGGACGAGCATTATAGTGGCTCTTCTTAGACGTAGGGCCATTGCTAGGAGAACACAGTGGATCACATACATAGACCACAGTCAATGCTCCATCACACGTTTCATGTCATCACAGCCTTCTCTCATGTCTTAGATTTGGATATGATTTGATTATGTCGTATTCATCATGGGTGATGATACCCAATTAGAGGTTCCACCTTATCAGCTCATCGTATCAAATTTCTTTCAGTCTCCAACTAAACATCATTGCTCTTTCGAAGATTTTTAGTAAACTTTCATTCTTTCTTTCTTTCTTTCTCCCTCATGTTCCCCTTATAATGCTACAGGTTGTCAACCCCCCCCACCCCCCGCCCGCCCCCAATGGTCTCCTCATTTGGGGGTTTAGAAATGCGAAGTTGATCCTTATTCTATGGCATCAAGAGCTCTTGTTTGTGATAAGAAATTGTCAATTTCTGCATAACACTATTCCTTGGGTATCCTTGTTTGGTCCTGGCGTGCCAAAGTTGCCTAAGTGGGGTATAGATCCTTAGGGCAGCTTTTCTTATTTTTTGAAGAGCAAGAGAGCAAGGTGAAAGTAGAAGTTAGAAAAGCGATGAAAAGCTTCTGCCACAAACAAGAGCTCTTGATGTCATAGAATAAGGATCAACTTCACGTTTGTAAGCCCCCAAATGAAGAGACCATTGGGGGGGGCAAGGGGGGGAGGGGGGGTTGACAACCTATAGCATGATAAGGGGAACATGAGGGAGAAAGAAAGAAAGAAAGTTTACTAAAAGTCTTTGAAAGAGCAATGATGTTTAGTTGGAGACTTAATGTTTCTTTCTAAAACATTAACAATGATGTTTAGTTCCAATTACAAAAGTAATACAAACCTTCAACCAGTATCCCAACTTGACCTAGAATCCCTATGACATAATAAATCGGTTTTAGAAAGCCCTATGAGATCTTAAAATCACTTTGTGATAGCCTAGAAGACAAGAGAAGTAACTAACTTATGAGGAAGCAGCATTAAAAAACATGTAGGCATAGTTAGTGAGCCAATTATGGAGTGTATACTTGCCTGGTGGCTGGTTTTGGAAGTGGAAATTGTAGAAGCGGCAACCTATAGCAAGAATCCCAGAGAACTCTCAGCAATACGTCAAGTTGGAGGAGAAGGAATAGTAGGAGGTAGGCGAATAGCAAGATAGCAAGTGATGTAGCAAATAATGCAAAACTAGAGAGGTGAGATAAGTGATGAAGGTCGAGGACAGCAGACTCACCAAGCGCATGCAAGAAGATGAGTGTTTGGATCAAGAGTGCAGCTTACAGTGCACCAATAGGAGAGGGTGGATAATCTTGCAGCGAGGTAGCCATGTAGCGCCCAAGAGAAGTGAGTCACCTAGAGTTGGAGGCCTGATTATATTCTGAAAGAGCAAAAAGCAAGAACAAGCTAAATATATATATACCTAGATGAGTCTAGGAACATTCCCAAACTCATTCTCTAAAAACACAATATAGTGCAGTTTCAATCTCATGATAGTCACTCATAAGGTTGAAAACCATAAACTCCATCATGCATAGTAGGGACTAGCTACTATGACATCCCCACTGACGTCATCAGCCATCGAACAGTGGGTGTAGACCATAGTATAAAAATATGCTCTCACACATACAAATCCACACGCCCACACATACTTGAGCATCCATTTATACAAAGTCTTCGTATTGAGTTTCAGTCAGCACTCCAGAGGTGAAGGGCAAACTCAACCATGATGAAGGCTAGCACTAAAGGAGAAGGCTAATCAAAAAGTATATACCTAGATGAATCCAGGAACATTCCCAAACTCATCCTCTAAAAACACAACATCGTGTAGTTTTGATCTTACGATAGTCACTCATAAGATTGAAAACCATAAACTTCATCACGCATAGCAGGGACTAGCTACTATGACATCCCCACTGACGTCATCAGCGCCCAACAGTGGGTGTAGACCATAGTATAAAAGTATGCTCTCACACATACAAATCCACACACCCACACATACTTGAGCATCCATTTATACAAAGTCTTTGTACTGAGTTTCTGTCAGCACTCCGGAGGTGAAGGGCAAACTCAGCCATGATGAAGGCTAGCACTAAAGGAGAAGGCTAATGAAAAAGTAGTCCAAAATCTATTCATTCAAGCTACAACTACTTGTAAAGTCTCAATGATTTCATTTTAGTCTCTCCCAAACGAGCATCTAAATCTAGCTGATAGGGCAACGCACCATTTAAGATAGAAAGAATTATCACAATACCAACAGGCCGCAACATGGACGAAAATTTCACAAGGTGAAATTCACTAATACGGCAGAAGCATAGACCTAGATGAGTCTAGGAACATTCCCAAACTCATCCTCTAAAAACACAATATAGTGCAGTTTCGATCTCATGATAGCAGTAAAAGATAAGAAGTGGGACAAGCTAAAAAGAAGTCCCAAGAAGCAACAAAAAACTTTTTAAAAAATGTTTAAAAGTTGTTGTGCTAAATATATACTTTTTAAAATTCCAAAACCACTCTACCAATGCACATCATTAATTAATAGGCCTAGCACAAATGCACATTTAGACTTACTCCGATCATAACTAAACCTAGACAACTTCAAATTTGCTCAAGCTGAACCCCTCCTTCAGCTCTCGACGTGACTAACTTCAACGTAACTAACTCATGGTGCACATTTGCGACTCGGTAGTGCTAGACCTAGCAATCAAGGATTTTCAGATTCCAAAGATTGCATCCACCTCCCGGTTCAATACTACGTGATATTGATTTACCATCATTGAGTGAAGCTTCATTGCCTAACACACCAAGGCTCACCCCCAAAGCCAGACTGAAGGTGCTAGGAATAAATTTTGAGTATTACGAAACCCCTGCACATGTGCGGAACATCGTCATTCTTGTATGGCATGTTGAGAATTTAATATCAGTGATCCTGTAACGAATAGTCAATCAACTCATAACCTTACTAATGTGAAGTCCACCCCATGCACTAGCTTCCAGCAACCCGTCACTAGATGTGACTATGATGGACCCATGACCATACTAAATATGGTACTAAATACGGTAAAATAAATAAGTCATATTGAAGATGACAAATCACACTAAAGGTAAATGAAGTCACGCTCAAGGTGACATATTCAAGGTGCCAAAGGCTATACTAAAGATAGCACTGTAAATAACATGGTCATGCTGAAGGTGACTAGAGCTATACTGAAGATAGCATACATGGTGATCAACCATGATAAGAGCTATGGACTGAGAATAACTGTGTGCACAAGACATGTAGAAGATAAACAGCCAGGATGTGAAGTCCTGACACAGAACCCACACAAAGAAACTCACGTGTGTGGTCAGCAGAACATGTTCATAAAATAAAATAGAATGAGAGTTCCCAAATATATAGTAATCAAAGGTACAGATGCTACATTAACCAAGATTGTGTTAGGTCTTCATGGACACTATCTAGTGTACATGTAAGTGATCAAGGCAAACCTGTGGAATCTGAGAAAACACTCAAAAGAATGTAATTCTGAAGATTATGTCTACCTTACACGGTAGTCTGATTTTGATCTCGTTAACTAAGCATCATGGCCTAACCCACCAAGGCTCATCTGCAATATGAACGTATCAAGAACTCACTTAAGGGTATCAAAATTCTAATGGGTATGAAAACCTGCCGACAGCTCATTCAATTGTGGCATACTGATGATCTAAGATCAATTGGAGGGTGATCTAGTAAGATTGAACTACTGTCTGCTCTTTGAAATAGTTGTGCCACCCAGTCATGGCTTTCCTCGATGGATACATACTTGCCGACATGCACTTGTCGTTGTCATTCTAAGCACCGACCAAAAATCAACTCTCAAAATCCATGTAATCAATACCAAGAGATCAGTTGTACCAAAAGAAATGTGGTTTAGGAGGCTGATCATGTTAGCTTCTCTCCAACGTCGTACATTGGATGATAGGCGACCAATTTCTGCTGCTTCCTTAGTTTCAAGAGTCCCTTTCTTATTTTCCTCTCGACCTCTGTCCTCATGCGTTATGCGGCCCACACAGTTATATTCTCTATGTCGTGCTGCTTTTTCTCTAGCACTATCTTCTTCTTTTTCCTCTTGCACTATCTGCTCTCATACACAAGCTAGAAGAGGTTGCGTTCCATTTCTGTTTCTTCTCTCTTCATGACCTATCTGTCGGGCCTGACTCACGTACTTCTTCTGCTTTGCATGTCCTGCATCATTGTCTACACCTGAACTATCAACAATTCCATAAATAAGCCCATGTGCATAAGAAAGGAGAAGGACCTGGTCTAAAACTGCGTGCCTTTTTGAGGATTGTGTTTGTGATATGGGTCCTAGTAGATACCTAAGTTCTCCATCTGACTAGTGGGTTTCCCAGACCCAACAGTACCATGCATAGGCTTGAACCCACAGCTTCCTTGTAGTGGCAAAGATCCTCTACCATCACATGCAGTGAAATGCCACTGCTGGACTGAACATGTGTTGTGTGCAAAAGAGATAATCGGAAGTCAAGGTTGGTCAACAAAACAACAAGGCATGTCTTGCTTCCTTCCCCAAAATCCTTGTGGTCCATTGTCCATGCTCACCATGTAAAAATATTGTGAGCGTTTTCAGAAGCTTGCCTCTGTGCCAATGTAACGTGCATGGAACTCGAGAACTAAAATCAAAGCATGCTTACTAATAATGCAGACATACTTTAACACAAACGCTGCAAAAAAAAAAACTTCGAGAACATCCACCTCTAGGCCTTGGGGCTGCAGCGCCTCCAAGCCAAAAGGGGGCTGCTCAAATGCTACAATCAATGCTCATAGTGTTGCTCTTTCACTCTCCTCAAGAGGGGCTGACAGCTCAATGAGGAATGATTAAGGGCTTTGTGGGGGTTTATATAGGCCCTCCCCATCACCAAGTCAGTCTGGTCAATGGTCAATAGTCCATTTGACCAAGTCAGTCAAAAGCCTAAGCTGACCTTTTGACCGAAGTTGTCGTCTCTTGCCACTCCAACCCTGCATGCCCTTGATTTTCCTGTGTCATCTGCATTTGCAGTCCCTTGCTTGCATGGCCGTTCCCAGGCTGTTATTATGATGTGTGAACAGCCTGTAGAACTTCATGCATGCCTTATAAATATGCGGTAATTTATTTGGCTGCCAAGACTCATGCAGCTTCTACAATGCCTTTGGCTCCTTGGCTGCCCCAATGCATGCTTTACTAAATGCAGGATTACCATATGGTTTCCACCCTCTGCGTTCCCATGAGTAAAAGCTCCACAAAAAGAGGTGCAGCCTATTATCATGCATGTCGCAGACTTTCATATTCCTAAGACTCTCCCCCATGATCTAAATTGATTGGCTCTCCAAGGACAAGCATCCCATCCTACAGTGCTATTTAAGATACTGTCTTTAAAAATTCAATGTTGCATTCCATGCTCCTTGAAAGAGTCCACAAAGTACTCTGATCTTCTTGTGCATAGCTATTTCTCCCCTGTATTCAGCTAGAGTCATCTGTTAAGAAAATGTGGAATACCAAACACAAATCTTGAGGAATTAGCATTTGCAAATGATACCAACCAAAACAAGTTAATATATGACATCCTTTCACTTTATGGAAGTTATATTGCCAAATAATGTTAAACCAGCCCAGAGCTACTTGAAGGAATTTGAAGATTTGAAGTAGCAAGTATAATATTTTCAATAACATCTACCAATGGTTTCATGCTAGTGCTGCTTGAACAAAAAAGAAGGCACTTGCTCTTGTTATTATCATACAAATTGTCCTCTTCAATGACCAGTCTACCTTGTTTCTGGGTTCAAACTACACCCAGGCCTTCCAATGCTATGAATGATGCAATTTGTCAGACACAATATTTATTTACGAATTTGCCAAGATTTTGCTAGCAATATGCTTCTTGTGTCAAGGCTTAACCAGAGCACTTATCAAAAGACAAAATGAGCATGAGCATATCAAGCACTTACTGAAAGAGAGAATGTGCAATTAGCTGCTGGCAGAGCCAACCCTTCTTCCAGTTCCAGCAATAGATATTGTACCTCCTCACCAGCCATCATCTGCCTTCTGCTCAATTAGGAAAATAAATACAATAAGAGGGTTTTCCAATCCATAAGGATCAAGGCCTGGCACTGCATTGATCAGCCTATTGGCCAACAAAAGGCTTTCTTTTTAATGTACTTGTCGTCCATATAACACTTTTGAGTTCAAAAAAGCCTTGTCAATCACCAAATCAGAATATGCACCAGCACAAGAGGAAATAATAATTTATTGTTCTGTGGTATGGAGACGGCCAGACAAAAGAATACTTTTTTTCGTTTTCAAGTTTATTTGATGGGAAAACAGGGGGAAATCATTCTGGTATGTGTCTGCAATAAAACATGGAGGGAAACAAGAGTAAACCCATAAGAGGTGCTTGATGGCATGTTAAATGTAGTGCATGAGATGGCAGCTAATGCACTACATGGTGCACCCAGGGTGTTAAAGCTCCTGCGCTCTTAGATATCACTTGGACATTTAAGAAAGCAGAGCCTTGTTTCACAACCTTGCTTTTTATGGATGTGGCTCACCACACTCTCTTCCTCCCATCTCAGAGAGCACCCTAGAGCAACTACAACTGCCACTTCATACCTCATGTAAGATCTCAATGATTCCTTTTGGCAGTTTCACTCTTAACTTCCTTCTTTACTTCTTGTTACACATATTTACAGACCTCTCTCAGACTAGCTTCTTTGCCTGCTCCCCCACCCTGCCTCCCTACTTCCCCGCTCCCTCACTACCCCGCGTGCTCAGCCACTGTCCAGCCTGCTCCCCTGCTCACCCACCCTGCTCCCCCACCCCCAGCCTGCTCTCCCGCTGCCTCCCTGGTGTACCGCTCCCCTCGCTGCTCCCCTGCTCCCCACCCTGACTCCCTGCCGCCCCACTCCCCTTTGGGCTCTCCCTCCCCGCCCTGCTCACCCCCCTCTCCCCCGCTCCCCACCCACCAGCACATGGGCTACCTATGGCGTGCCATACCACCAGAACCCATCCAAATGAACCTTCAGCATAGTATCCCATGATGCCATGTTCCAGACCAGACCATCCAGTGGTGTATTCACACTAGCCTTGACCAATCTTATATAGAAGAGCATCCTGCTTTATGGAAAGCATCCTGGCTAAATAGGCCTTTGATAGGTTTCGATTCCTCTAGTTCCACATAAGCCTGCTTCCATTAATCCCAGTGACCCCTAACCCCGCCACATTAAGTCCATTAATTGAAGGATTAGCATCTAGGTACATAACATTCTTCCCTCTTTTAACCTGTCCTTCCACTTAACTTTGAACTCCAAATTTAACTTATTCCTAAATTTTCTTTCCCTGAAATAAAAACTCTTTCAAGCTCATGTGAACATAGATCAAATGCTCAACTTCCATAAGTTCTTGGGGGAAAACGAGACTGTCTCCAATCCCCATCACCTCTTGGAATCTCCTGAAATGAAAGACCAGCTGAACTTTTTAAATGTGGAGGCAATTCTAGTTTGTATACAATCTCAGTAATCTTTTTCAAGATTCAGAAGGGTCCACTATACCTAGGGGATAACTTTTCTACCAAACCCATCCGTAAAATCTTTGAATTCTTTGGTATTCGCAAGTATATGCAGATTTCCCTTGGAAAACTGTCTGGGCAAATGCCATTTATCAGCATAAAATCATGCTCTATCTTGAGGCACTCCTCCTGCAGTTACTAGCATATCTTGCATATCCTACAAGAAATCTTCAGCTGCATCTAGTTGAATACCGTTCAATCCAACAGTCACAAAAGACTTGCATTGATATCCATATATAAGCATAAACAGGCTGAAACCACTACTATTGTAGCCAAACTTCACCATTGGGATGGCCTCTTGGGGACGTATGCCCAAAGCATATCAACCAAGACCTGATTCACCCTTTCTGTTTGCCCATCAGACTTAAGATGATCAGCGGAACTCATACTCATGGTGGTTCCTAGCTTCTTAAACACTTCCTGCCAAAAGTGCCCAAGGAACTTCGGATCTCTATCACTAACTATATCGCAAGGCAACCCATATAGCTTGAACAACTGCTCAACCTGATAAGCCAGTTCTGTAGCCCTTACTACTTTGTAGGTAAAAATCTAGCAATCTTCCACAGCCCAAACACTTGTTAGGTTCGTGGTAATCCCACAATGAAGTCCATGGAAATACTCTCAAATTTACTTTCAGGGATGTCTAAAGGATGTAACAATCCTTCAGCCTGAGGCATTCAGCAGCATTTACTTGACACTATTGGCAATTTACCACATAATCAGTAATCTCAACCTTCATCTTAGGGTAATAAATCCATTTTACCAAGTCATAGATTCGTTGAATTCTCGGATGACCTGCGATTGGAGCATCATGACATTCAAGATCTTCCTCCTAACCTCTACGTCATTAGGAATGCAAACCTTTCCATTTCAGAACAGCAAACCATTCTGAATGTAGAACTGACTACCTCCCACTGGAACAAATGGTATGACCCCTGAGTCTTGGTCTATTTGTGTGGAGTTCTTTGTCTGGACCTAGACCTCCAGCCAATTCTGACCAAAATGACTATCGGTCCTACATAGCCCTCTCAGGGATTCGTAAAGGCCATCTCCTATGATCTATCTCAGTAAATCTCAAAGATTTCACCTCACGAGTGTGACTCAAAGCATTGGCAATCTTGTTCAAGCTACCCTTCCAATATCTAATCTGCATATTAAAGTCTTGCATAAGTTTCAGTACCCTTGCTGTCCCTGCCCTTTGTGGCCTGCCATGCAGCCCTATATGCTGCTGTCCTATAACAGCCCCCCCATTATCCCTCCCCCTCACAATCATATGCCCCCCATGTCCTCCTCATATGGGAGCTCACAGGTGGGGGACATTGACTTCCAACACCCCCTCTCAATGACGCCATTGTAGGCCGATCCCCATGTCACCACTGAAGTAACGATTGAGAGAGAGAGAGTGTGTGTGTGTATGCAGTACAGGACGAGTCGAAGATGATAGTCACACAAACTTAGATAGATGAATGACGTTACTAAACACAAGTACAAAGTACTTGTATCTAGGCCTAGGACTAAGTGTCCTAGGTGTCACATAGGACTATGTGTCCTATGTGGCATAGAAGGCACTAACACAATAAGTGCCTACACTTATGCCTACAAGGCACATACCATGGCCTATAGGGCATCACTAGAACCACCAAAGGATGGCCTACAAACCCCCCTCCATGGGATGGGCTGAAGTATTCTGGAAACGTCTCAGAATACCTGGTAGTTTCTGGTCATGGTGGCACATGTTCATCCGAAAGGATATAGCCACCTATGAATGTACAAGGAATGTCAGATCATGTAACAAAGGGAACCAAGTGTAAAGCCTGTCGGAAGACTTCGAACTTGGGACGAGGAAGTGCCTTTGTAAACATATCTGCGATGTTGTCCTCTGTGGGAAGATAGGACAACTCTATGTCGCCTGCTGACAACCGCTCCCGAACATAATGATAGTGAACTTCAATATGCTTGGTACGCGCATGAAACACTGGATTACGCGCAATGGCCAAAGCACTCTGGCTGTCAGTGTAGACAATAGTGGAGGATGTCTGGCAAATACCAAGATCTGTAAGTAACTGTCGAAGCCAAACACACTCTACTGTAGCGGTGAAGGCTGCCCTGTACTCAGCCTCACAACTAGACGTGGCAACTATCGGTTGCTTCTTGCTGAGCCAAGAAATACATGAATTGCCAAGCAAAAAACAATTGCCAGTATGTGACACTCTGGTGTCGGAACATCCTGCCCAGTCACTATCCGTGTAAGCATGCATGGTAAGTGAACCCTGATCACCATAGAAGAGGGCTAAATCCTGAGTGCCTCTGAGATATCTGAAGACTCTTTTCACTGCCTGCCAATGCTATGAACTGGGCATGTGCATGAATCTGCTGAGCTGAGATACTGCATACTGCAAGTCAGGTCTGGTGTGACATAAATAAATAAGGCATCCAACAGCCTGCTGATAAAGAGTGATATCACATGGTGGGCTCCCATCATGAGCTGAGAATTTGAAGCCAGGGTCCACTAGAGTAGAGATTGGCTTGCAATCCTCAAACTGAAAACGATCAAGGAGCTGTCCAATACACTTGGACTGAGACATCATGATACCCCCCTCAACATGAGCAAACTGAATGCCCAAATAATAATGGAGCCGTCCCATGTCTGACATGTCAAAAATCTGCTGCAAATCAGCCTTGAAAGCTGCAATTTGCTGAGTATCGGGGCCCGTGATAAGCATATCATCCACATATAAAATCAGCACTAAAAAATCAGATCCACTCCCACGGAAATAAAGAGTGGGTTCTGTGGGACTATTCTGAAAACTAAGGGATAGTAAGTGTGCATGAATTTTGGCATACCATGCCCTGGGTGCCTGCTTCAAACCATAAAGGGCTTTTCTAAGCCGGCATACCTTATTTTCAGAATTAACAACCTCAAAACCAGGAGGTTGAGTGACATAGACTTCTTCCTGCAGATCCCCATGAAGAAAGGCAGTCTTGATGTCAAGTTGGTGCACTTGCCAATGATGATGGGCTGCAATGGCAATGACACATCGAATGGTAGTAATCCTGGATGTGGGAGCAAATGTCTCCTCAAAGTCAATGCCTTGTTGTTGGGCATACCCTTTTGCAACAAGACGGGCTTTGTATCGATCTATGCTGCCATCAGATTTTCTTTTTAATTTGTAGACCCAACGCGTTCCAATGGCATGCTTGCCAGGTGGAAGATCTACTAATTCCCAAGTGTCATTTTTGGCAATAGATTGTAACTCAGCTTTCATTGCATCCATCCACTCTTTGCTGTCAAAAGCATCTTTATGGCACAAAGGCTCTTCATTGCAAGCTGTAGCAAGGAGTGCAAACTCAAGAAAGTGACCATGCTGTCTATTCCCTGATCTTGTCCGGGCAGCAAAAGGCTGATCTTGTTTGCTGTCCCTCAATGTATCAAGAAGCCATCTGGGAACTTGCCTTTGCTGTCTATTAACAGCTCTTTCTTCAATGACTGCATCATGAGTAATGGGATCATTTTGTGCCGGAAGAGAAGCCTGCAAATCAGCATGAGGTTGAGGCTGATTATTGCTTTGTGGAGGGCCTGCAGGAGGCGCATGTTGCTGCTCAAAATCCTCTTCTGATGATGGTAGAGGTAACCAAGATTCAAAGGCATCAAACATATCAATATCTGGCTTTGCTTTGCAGTCCACAAGAGGAGAAGCTGAATGTTCAGCAAAAATCACATCTCTACTGACAATAATCTTCCCAGTATTTGGTTGATATAACCGATACCCTCTGCTCTCCTGGCTGTAACCAATGAATATGCATTTGATTGCCTTGTCATCAAGCTTATGTCTCAGCTGAGATAGTACATGAACATACGCAAGAGACCCAAAAACTTTCATGTGTGAAAGTGAAGGCTTCTTGCCTTTCCATGCTTCATAAGGTGTCATAGTCTGTAATGCCCGCGTAGGTGATCTATTCAGCACATAGTTGGCACACATTACTGCATCAAGCCAAAATTTATTGGGCAAAGACTTGGCCTTGAGCATGCATCTGGCCATCTCCATTGTGGACCTGTTTTTCCTTTCAGAAACAGGATTCTGTTGAGGAGTGTAAGGAGTAGTGCATGAGTGAATAATGCCTCCTGAGGAAAGAAATGCATCAAACTCCTTTGACATATACTCACCCCCTATCTGTGTTGAGGGTGACAAGCTTGCAGCCTGATTCATTCTCAACCATATTCAGCCATCTCTGAAAGCATAAGAAAACTTCAGATTTGGCCTTTAAAGGATATATCCAACAATACCTTGTGAAATCATCAATGAGAGTCATGAAATACTTGTATCCTCCAATGGCATTTGTCCTCATTGGGCCACAGACATCACTGTGTACTAGCTGCAATTTCCTTTGTGAGAGTTTTGGACAATTCTTTTGAAAAGGAAATCGATGCATCTTACCCAAAAGACAACCCTCACACACATGTTTAGAAACTGTGTGAGTCTGAGGTACATCATTAGCCATCTGGTGTGAATGCAGCTTTGCAAGAGCTCTATAATTTAGATGGCCCATTCTCTCATGCCACAGATGAGTTTCAGCAAGCTGTGAATCTGAAATAGCCAATGCTTCGGTGTAAAGTGCAGCTGCATGATGATCAAGGTGATAAAGCCCTTTCCGCAAGGTGCCAGTGAGAACTATGGCATTGTCATCACGAAGATCATATACTAGGCATCTGTAGCCATCAAAAATTACTCTGAAACCTGAAGTAGCAATTGCTGAAATTGAAATCAAGTTGACTTCAATTCCAGGCACAAAAAGAACATTTGTCAGAGTGACAGGATGACTGGAAATGGATGTGAGCTGCACATCTCCAACTCCTTTTACAGCATATGAAGCATTATTGGCACATGTAACAGTCCCCCCTCGAGGTGCATCAGCTAAAGAATGAAACAACTGTCTGCAAGATGTGACATGCTTGGAAGCACCACTATCAAAGTACCAGGACTGAGCATCATTAGAAGTAAAAAGTGCATCAGCTTTGGAGGGATCAAATGAGCAATGGACAGCCCATGCCCAATCATCCTGAAGAGCATGTGCATGTGAAGCATCTGCTGGCTCATGGGATTCAATGGCATGTGAGGCATTAGCAGTCAATCCTGCTTTCTTTTTCTCCGAAGCAATGCGCTTCCTGCATTCTGAAATGTCATGTCCAGGCTTGCGACAATAGTTGCATCTTTTCTTCTTTCCCTTATCTGCTGTATTTTTAGATGCATGAGAGGAATTGCAGCTGCTATGCGTAGAGGAATTGCAGCTGCTGTGTGCAGATTTTGGCTTGCCCATAGGCTTGGGAGCCTTGCCTCTTCCTGTTTGCTGTGAAGCAAATGCATGATCAGGAATAATTGCTTGTCTGTTAGCTCTACTTTGCTCTTCCTGCAAAAGCAAAGTAACAAGCTGATCAAAAGAATAGTGGTCTGGATTACCCATGGCCACTAATCGAAGGGTTGTAGCAAACCCTTGATATGTATATGGTAGTCCATTCAATGTAGTACTGACAAGCTGTGAATTTGGCACCACTTCATCAATGTTGGCAAGCTGTTCCATGAGGTCCTTGACCTTTGTCAAATATGCATCCATTGACTCACCTTCATTCATATTCACTTCCTGTAATTGCCTTCTCAAATATGCAACACGAGCTTCATTGCGAATCTGATATAGAGAAGCCAATTTATCCCAAGCATCCTTTGCTGTCCTGCAAGAACGGATGTGTGGAATAATGATTCTCTTGCATGATAAAGCAATGCATGAATGTGCATTTGCATCTCTTGCATCCCATCTAGACTGTTCTTGAGTTGGAAGAGCAACAGCAGAAGTGCTAGAGGAAAAGGCATCAGTAGTACCACCTGCAGAAGGTGCAGCAGTAGAAACAACCACTGAAGGATTGGCTGGCCTCAGATCAGCCCCAGAAACAATATTCCACAAATGCTTTGCAACAAGAATATGTTTCATGAGATAAGACCACATCGGATAGTTGGTGCCATCCAACTTATCATCTTCACGAAGAACTCCAAATAAATCTTGATTGTTCCCAGCCATAGCAACTGTGATAACTTGTAAAAGACCTGAAAACCCAAAAGCCTCAAGGCTATCACTGCAATAAGCTGGCTGTCCCAAAAATGACAGCAAATATCTGCAAATTTCTGACCCAAATCAAAGGGCAAATGCAGATCTGACCCAAATGTGACTGTGACAGGCAATGTTCACTGCATTAACAGCAGATTTGGCAAAAGCCCCAAATTTATTGAGGGCAAATAGGCCAAAAAGAGGGCAAATGTAGAAAAGCCCCAAATTTTGCTGAAATTTTGCAAATGTGACCCAATGGATGATAATCTGACCAAATGTCCTGCAAATCTGACTCAATATCCTGCAAGAATGACTCAATGTTCTGCAATCTAAACAAGAAATTGCAGAACAAATCCCAAAACTCCAATTTTTCCAATGTCCTGCAAAAGCCCCAAATCTGCAAATGTCGCTGACGACTGAAGGTACGGTAGAAGTACCTTGTACTCCTACGCAAGTACAATCGTACGGCGTAGCCCCAAATCTGCAAATGTCTTGTACTCCTACGCACGGTACAATCGTACGGCGTATGTACCTTGTACGGCGAGGGTACAAAATGGCGTACGGTACAGAAGTACTATGAATGTACCGTACGTACGGCGAACTGCAGGTACGGGTGTATGGCAGATGTACGACACAAGTACGGAGTACAGTACGGCGCCGACGGATGTACGGCGTCCTTCAACGCAAATGTACGGCGACGATGCAGATCTGCTAACGTACGGAAGGTACAACTGTACGGCGCCGACGGGTGTACGGCGTCCTTCAACGCAGATGTACGGCGCCTACTTGTCGACCAGCAAGGCAGAAGAAACTCCAATGAGCAATGGAGGCTCGGGGCTGAGGAGATCTAGAAGGCTAGAGCAAAACCTGCTCTGATACCACTGAAGTAACGATTGAGAGAGAGAGAGTGTGTGTATGCAGTACAGGACGAGTCGAAGATGATAGTCACACAAACTTAGATAGATGGATGACGTTACTAAACACAAGTACAAAGTACTTGTATCTAGGCCTAGGACTAAGTGTCCTAGGTGTCACATAGGACTATGTGTCCTATGTGGCATAGAAGGCACTAACACAATAAGTGCCTACACTTATGCCTACAAGGCACATACCATGGCCTATAGGGCATCACTAGAACCACCAAAGGATGGCCTACAACCACAATGTATCAACCCGATCTTCCAGAAGAACTCATCGATGCACGGGTACGACGCTCTTGGGGCCTGTTTCAGCCCATATAATGCCTTCTTCAATTTGTATACCTTTGAAGTGGCACCACTAGAACCTAAAAACCAAGTGGCTAATCCACATATACTCCTCCAGGGTTCCATTCAAGACTGCTGACTTGACGTCCATCTGAAATATGGAACAACCATGATGGACAGCCAAAGCGATCACCGTCTGAATAGTGATCATACAGGCCGTGGGGGCAAAGGTCTCATCGAAGTCAAGTCCCTCTGACTAAGCATAGCCTTTCACCACCAATTTGGCTTTATACTAGTCCAAGCTCCCAATAGACTTGATCTTAAGCATGTACATCCACTTGGTACCGATTACCTTCCGTCAAGTGTCAATTTTAAGAATAGTGTCCATCTATGCCTTCATGGCAGCCTGCCACTCTAGTATATCTTTCGCCTCCTCAAATGTCATGGGCTCGTCAATCTGAGCCACCATGGCAAAGTTGGCTAAGGGTGTAGACACATTGCGTTGGATTGTCGAGCTCTAGAACGTGTCTCAAGAATGTACGTGACCCGAGATTCCTACAAGGTCCTCAAATACCACATCAGTAACTTCTTTTCATCGGAAGTTGACTTCGGGGGTGGCTCTAGTGCATTTTACTCTTCCTCTAGCTCCTTGGAATATTCTCTCTTCTTCAATAATGGTCAACTTGGTGCGGGAACTCTGGGAATTTTAATGACCTCTTCTTTCAAGAGATCCTTCCCTCTGATCTAGAACGTGTCTCAAGAATGTACGTGACCCGAGATTCCTACAAGGTCCTCAAATACCATTGCGTTGGACTGTCGAGCTCTAGAACGTGTCTCAAGAATGTACGTGACCCGAGATTCCTACAAGGTCC
The DNA here is from genome assembly GCF_047967505.1 of Dipteris shenzhenensis. NCBI lineage: Eukaryota > Viridiplantae > Streptophyta > Polypodiopsida > Gleicheniales > Dipteridaceae > Dipteris > Dipteris shenzhenensis. Next base: position 13,260,525 of record NC_141618.1, read on the forward strand.
TCAAATACCACATCAGTAACTTCTTTTCATCGGAAGTTGACTTCGGGGGTGGCTCTAGTGCATTTTACTCTTCCTCTAGCTCCTTGGAATATTCTCTCTTCTTCAATAATGGTCAACTTGGTGCGGGAACTCTGGGAATTTTAATGACCTCTTCTTTCAAGAGATCCTTCCCTCTGATCATGGTCAAACCCATCTCTGTAACTATTCGGTGCTTCGCCCAACAAACCAATTCTGCTGAGATGTGCGGGCACAAGGAAGTTGACGCTTGATTCCATGCTTTTTGCACCAGAAAGTATGGAGGTGAACTCTCCCCCTCAATCAGTGCAGAATGCTTTGACATCCTTTCATGTTTTCTTCTCTACCTTGTCCTTCCATTCTTTAAATTTCTCAAATGCCTAGATTTCTTGGCTAGGCAGTATACCCAAGTCATCCGACTAAAGTCATCAATGAATAGAAGAGAATACCTTGGACCTGCAAACGAGTTTGTTGACATTGGTCAGCAAATGTTGGAATGGACCAGCTCCAATGGTCCCTAAGCCCTCGATGTAGCCTCTTGTGAGAATCTCTCCTGGTGCTGCTTGCTCTCCAAGCAAGCCTGGCAGACTTTATCTATGCCTACGATCGGTGGAAGTCGCTCCACCATCTTCAACTTTTGCATTTCTGTAAGAGTGCCGTAATTGACATGACCAAACCCTTCATGCCACAACTTTGAGTGTCTATGGTCACCATGTACTACTAAGGCATGTAACCGATATAAACCATTTCCTCGACACCTTGGGCCACCACCTGTCCATTTTGCTTGGATGTGATGGTAACTTCTCCATTTTCGAAAAGTACTAACATCTTCTCCTTATCCATCTGACTCACAGAGAGTAGATTCTTGCAAAGACTTGGAGCATACAGCACACCAGGTATTACCTTTTCTTCTTCTACTGTGGTGATGAACGGAATAATGCCTATACCCTTCACAAGCCATGTCCGGCTGTCCCCCACGATCACCTTCGAGTCGGGATGGATCCCCTCCATAGTTTTAGACCACTCTTTCCTATTGGGCATGTGTTTGGAAGCGTCGTTGTCCACGCACCAACCCTCCTTGTTATCACTCGCTACATGAGCAGAGCAGTCCTCTATGCATAAGAAGAGCTATCCTGTAGTGACATTGGCCGAGTCTGTATTTGGCTCATCCTTACTCTTGGACTCCTTCCTTTTCTTTTGATCTACCTTCTTCTTCCAATAGTCCTTTGCATAATGATCGAGCTTCTCATAGTAGAAACATTTTACCTTCTTTTTCTTCTCTAATTCTTTGGCCTTGCCTTTGGAGTCCTTGGGCTTACACTTACCGGGCTTGTCCTTCGCCAGAGGTGCTTTATCGTCGTCCTTGTTGTACAACTGCTCCCAGTCCTCCTCCTGCAGTAACAAGGGCCCAAGCTCTTCGAATGTCAGGGGCTTGGTGTTTTCTCCTGCTGTCATAGTGGTGACGAATCCCTTGAAGCTATGAGGTAGCATACCAAGTGTCAGCAGTGCCAACTGACTTGACTCCACCTTTTGACCCGATGCTAGTTGATCTCTCATCACTTTGACTTTCATCAAGTGGTCATGTACAAACTCTCCCTCGTCCATGCTCATATTGAATAGCTGGTGTTGTAGAGCCAATATACAAGGACTATTGTCAGTGTTGTACAAGTCCTTCAGAGTGGCCCACACCTCTATTGACATATCTACCATTTGGATGTGAGGAATCACACAGTCCACTGTTGTCCCTATGATTAAAGCTAGGGCTTGAGCATCTCTATCCTCCCATGCTTCAAGTTCATCTGAATATACCGGCTCAAGAATCCTCCCCTTGGTGTCTAAAACATCCTTTGGCTTTGCCTCCCTTCCATTGTGAGCTTCCGCAGCTTCTGAGCTATAGGGATATCTCAAGGTGTATGCCCCAGGCACACCTTGGGTTCTATGTGTGTGTGTGCTAGAGGCGCAGTTAGATGCCCATAAGCACTGTTAGGTGGTGGTAGATGCCACATAGACTGATTGAGAGATTCTATGAGCTGATTGAGGAGATGATTGTGGAGCTTGGTGGCTCATGTAGAGGTTATGGACCTCACCCTTCTTCATTCAATATGCATTCTCTTGTTTCGTGTTCAGCTTCATGCTTTCCTTTCACTTCTTCAACATGGTATCAGAGCACTATGATCCTCCTTGAGCCCATTTATGCCATGTCATCATCTTCTTCTTCTTCTTCTTCTTCACCTTCCTCTCCATTTTGCACCTTTCTGCCCAACCACTTGGAGGGCTGAATGCTCCTCCTACAAGCGACCTCTTCTAGAGTCCTTCTGGCTGGAGAGACCCTTCATATAGGCGACCTTCCACGTCAGAGCAATTAAGGAATGGTGCCCTCAGACCCGCGCAACAGCCGCTTCTTTCTGACGCCATTTCGTGCAATACGACTTGTTGGAGCAACCATTTCGAAATTCCTCTGAGCCACGCTTGCACAACAACATGAGCTAGCCCCTGTCCAAATTTGAAGTGAAATGGTCCACCAAGAAGGGAGAAAATGCAAAAAAACCAGTCGACAATCAAGCTCCTGGCTCTGGCGACAGGACACGGCATTTCGACTTTCCTCTTCAGTGGCTCTTCTCTGGTATACCAGCTTTATTTCTACCTAGAAAGCCCTCTTTTCTTTGCCTTGAAGAGTGAGATACAAGCCCTCCAAGATTAGGCCTTTGTTTTGGACAGTTTTGTCAGTGTTGTGAATTTGGTGCTACATTAGATGCTACTTTGGCATTTCTCATATTTTAAAGTGTTGAATAGCATCAGTACAATTGTGGCTACAACTTTCCTTTAGGTTGCTATACCTAGATTTGCTTGGAATACTTTCATTAGCCACCTCTATGAAGCATGCAAGTTGAAGTATCATTTCCACTATGATTTTTTATGGAATTTTGTTACAAATCTTTGCTACACCAAATGCTTATACTTTGAAGCTTTTCAGTTTTTTCTAGCCTTGTAAGAGAGTAGACACTCCCATTTTGGGTTAGACCCTCTCATGGCTACCTTCTTGCACATTGATAAGTTCAATGGTAAAGGCTTTCACACATGGCAGATGAAAATTAAGTTTGCATTGATGAGGGAAAACCTCTAGAGGCTTGTCAAACCTGCTTCAACTTCTTCTTCAACAGCCTCTAATGCTGGAGAATCCTCAGCTCCTACACGCCCGGCACAAGATCCTGCTAGAGAGGAGAAAGCCTATGGCATTATTGCTCTTGGCTTAGGAGATGACTATATTCATCACATTTATGATATGGAGTCTCCTTCTGAAGCTTGGCAAAAGCTTGATATTCTTTTTGGTGCTAGTTCTCACATCTCAAAATTGTCACTTAAGATTGCTTTCTTTGAATTGAAGATGGCTAGTGGCACTCCCTTGGCTGCCCATGTCAATCACATGCGGAGTCTCATGACTCAACTTGCTTCTATCAACTCTCCAATCACTACGGATGATGCAATGGCAGTATTGCTCAAAAGTATGCCTAAAGATTATGATCATGTAGTCACCACCGCTTGAGACACTATGTGACTAGATGTATCCTTGACATAGCCTGAGGCATTCCCTTGAGGGGGGGGTTTGTAGGGATATCTCAAGGTGTATGCCCCATGCCAACTTGGGTTCTATGTGTGTGTGTGCTAGAGGCACAGTTAGATGCCCATAAGCACTGTTAGGTGGTGGTAGATGCCACATAGACTGATTGAGAGATTCTAGGAGTTGATTGAGGAGATGATTGTGGAGCTTGGTGGCTCATGTAGAGGTGCCTACATATGGACATCACCCTTCTTCATTCAATATGAATTCTCTTGTTTCGTGTTCAGCTTCATGCTTTCCTTTCACTTCTTCAACATGAGCCACAAGATGACTCCGGATCTTTACCTTCCAGATGGGATAATTGGTCCCATCCAGCTTCCCAGACCCTCAAAAGTTAAAGATAGTATAAGAAGGACATGACTAGAGGAGGAGGTATGAAGAGTAGTGGCTGAAGAGGTTTCTGACTTTGACATGTCTGCTGCAATTTTCACACAGCAAAGGATCACCTGTGGGGCAGACAGAATAGAACTCTGCAAACTTGATTTGCATCGGAGTCACTTTCAAGTAGAAGAAGTCCTTCCTTCGATGTGAGAGCATCTAGAGCTGGGAATCGTGCTCTAATACCATGTTGGAAATGGAGGAAGACTCTCTCTCACCTCTCAACCTATGCGGAATAGGAACAGCTCCATCCCACACTCAATGATACAGACCACACTTGAATACCTCACTCAAAGAACAGAGTATGAACAGTGAGAGGGAACTCAAATCTTATTCTTCCACTAAGTAATGGGCAAAACACAGCTCAAAGTGAGCACATAAGGACCCACAAGTGCTGGACTACAAACTGAGAGCTCTTCGTGGGTCTTTTCCTGCCCCGTGTTGCCTTGGATGGCTTTTGTGGCTGATGGAGAATGTGTGGGGCAAGGGGGCTGGCAGTCCCTGGAAATGGCCGACCTCCTGGTTGTTTTCTAGGGTAGGGGGCCAGCCCTTAGTCAGATGGCTGGACGAGACTGCCAATCGGCCCTCTTGTTGATCCAATTAGCCCCCCTTGGGCAGCCTATATAAGGGGCTGCCAGGGGATCGCTCCAGTCATGTCCCCCCATAATCCCTCCCCCTCACACTGATATGCCCCCCCCATGTCCTCCTCATATGGGGGCTCACAGGTGGGGGACATTTACTTCCAACACTCAAGGCCTATCACATATGTATTTGATAGACTCATGGTCCATCAATACAACAAACTTGGCTCCATATAGATAATGTCTCCAACTTTTCAATACGTAGATGACCGCATATAGTTCCTTTTCCTTAGTTGGCCATCGGACTTTAGTGTCTAGCTTTTTACTATCAAAAGCTACAAGTCGGTCCTCCAAGAACAAAGGTGCACCCACAGCGAAAACACTAGCAACCTCGACCACCAATGGTTTGTTGGGATGCGGTAAAGTCAATATAGGTGCTCCTTTCACCTTAAACTTGAGAGTCTGAAAAGCCTCACCAAGATTATCACTTCAGGAGACAGGACTATTGGACAGAAGTCCACGTCCCTTAAGGAGGTTCATCAAAGAAATGGTTAGCTTTGAGTAATACATCACTGCCTTCCTAAGAAAGACAATGAATCATAGGAATGCACAAAGTTGCCTTACTATCTAAGGAACTAGCCAATCCAATACCTTTTGGATCCTCTCACTCATGCCATCTCGGGGAATTTTATGTCCAAGGTACAAGAGTTCTTTACAAAATAATTCACTCGTAGACTCCTTCACATACAGCTTTTCATGCCTTAGTCTCGCCAACATGATGCGGAGATGCTTCACATATACTTGTCGAGAGAATGGCCATATATGTTGCCACTTTAGCCCTAGTATGGCCTTATAGGCTAGGTAGGACACTTGGTCCATTTGGAACACCTGGAAGGGATCTTTGGACAGAGAGTCTACATAAGATCAGAGGAGCACGTGGGCTCAGAGATCTAGAGGTGCCAGTTTGTGGACGGACGGAAATACATAAGTGCTGCTTCTATATTTGTCTTGGATGCACTGTCTATTCTAGCTTGCACACACATGAATGGTTGTGAAGTACACACACTGTATGAATTCCATAGTGAAACACTTCCACGTGTAATTCGTAGGCTCATCTATCAGTCTTCCGCTGCTGCGGGATACCCTCTAGTGGGATTTCCTTTTCTAAGACAAGCTAGCGCCTTTGAACATCCCTCGCCCATTTGTATTTTGAAGCATCAGGAAAGGGATGGAAGGAAAAGTGTACCTGCCACTAGTTCAACCATGCATCAATGCATTCGGGAGGGTGCTCCTCACTATGAAGGCCTCAGATGTGACGGAGGGCACCACAGGTATACTCCCACCATGGTGTTCCCGCTACCAAGCCTGTAACACAAGGTTCTCTGCTCAAAAATCCAGCTCATCGCCTTCCTCTCCTTGAGGCTCCTCGAGTGGAGGCACACTGTCTATAGGGTCTTCAAGGATGCGGTTCCCTTCAGCAATGGTAGGAGAGTAGGAGAGGGATGTGAGGATAGAACAGAGGAGAAGGATTCAGCAAGTAGATGAGAGAATCAAAGAGACAAAGCAGCTGGAAATCTGTGCAGAATTGTGCACTCAGAATAAGAGAGAAGAGAGAGGCTCTATAGAAGAAAATTTGCTGGTAAGAATTCCAGAAGTTCTGTTGAAGCTTCATGGCAATCTGCAACAGCAAGTTGCTGTCCCAACAGAGTTGAATTTCTGCTGCAGCTCCAAGGCAATTTTCTACAAGTTCACTAGTCTTTTCCAGCTGCAACTGATTCGCAACTGTTCAATCTGTGGTTCACTTCATAGCAATTATGGCCTGCTAGTAGTGTAGATGCTTTTAAATAGAGAGGCGGAGTTCCTATAATCCAGGCCCTCTGCTCTTCTGGGAAAGCAGTCCAAAAAGCAGAGGGAAATCGAGCTGTTGGGAAAGCTTCCAAAAGCAATCCCCTAGCTTTCCAGTATTCAGCCTGGTATACCGCAAAGCAAAAACCATCTCCAAGAGTTGCAATCTGCAGCAGCTCTCCTTCAGGTGTGCCCATGCACTGCTCACCTCTCTCTCAATCGGAGAAGGAGAAGAAGAAGGGAAAGGGTACGAATACTATGAAAGACCAGCTAAACACAAGGTTGACTCAGAGTGGGAATCAGTTCACCCCCTCCTGGAGACTCCCCTAGCCCTTGGGCCCCTCCAACAATCCCCCTCGACTCCCCTCAGTCTCTAACTATGTCCCCTCTCAGTGTATCCTCTTCCCCCAAGTCTCATCCCCATCAAATACCCATGCCATACCAGACTCCCTTAACTAATTGTCCTCTACACAAAGACTCATCGTGACGAGACCAGAGAGACCAGCGGGGTACAAGGATGTCGTAGCTCTATAGCTATCATCTCTCACTAGGATGATCTCAGTGGAGCAACGCGGACCCTCACTCAAGATTCCTATGGATTTGGATCAGAAGCACATCTTTGCATGACAGATTCATAACCAAAACCAGGTCAACATGCTATACTAAGGCCACCCATCCCCGCTTTCTTTGGAGGGAAAACTCGCCCTTTCTTCTGGGGGGATGCCCAGCCCATATAGAGGGAGGGAGGGAGGCCATGCATCCCTTTACAGCTCTCCTCCCTATTTCATGGAGCTGCCCTCCTCCCTATTTCATTGAAATGCCCTTCCTTGGAGCTCCTGCATTCTCCCCTCTCCAATGGAGCTACTTCTGCCTTCTCTGCCTACTGCAAAGTACATAAACATCACAGTCTGGGGCTGGTTGGAAGACAACGTCGGCCATATGATCATTGACTCTTCTTCCGTGGAAGATGAATCTGCATGCTTCAGCAGTCAACATCATTTTCCAGGCTCAAGGCGTAGCCATCAGCCTGAGAAAATGGTCCGGAAAGAGGATTTGTTGACATGGCAGGCTGAAGATCAACCTCGCTGAGAAAAGGGTCCCAGACCTTGACGTTCATGAAAAACCCGCAGGAGGCTTTTCACTCAGGACCTCTGTCCTCTTTCTTCTCTCTTTTGAGCAATGATATAGCCAACTAATTGCCAGGCTTTCATGCTCAGCCCAGAGTCCAGTCAACCAGCTAAGTGCCAGGATCCAGCCAAATGCCAGCCTTCTTGCTCCATTAAGCAGCCAAGCAATTACAGCAAGCTTTAGATAGCTCTCATATAGCCTTGTTACTAACAAAAATCAGGCCATGAGTTCAATCCCACATAGTCAGCTGTGCACAGTCTTTTCTTACTCCACTCAGCTTCCGTTTGCATAAAGGAGTTACTACATAAATCTTTGCAGATTTAATGAATTGAAGTTTTCTTAGTTGGAGTACAAAAGGATGTTGTGAAGAGCATTGGTTTCTTGTTACTCATGCTTGGAAACAGTGACAATCAATGTGCAGGCATCTTCCCTCAGGAGTGGAGTGCCCTTGGAGACCCCAGAAACAAGAGAATAGCTTGTTGGATGATGTGTACATGAAGTAGTCTTTTAATGTACAATCTGAATTTTGTTCTAGTACACAGCCTTTTCTGTAGTCATTCCAGTGGTCGAGTTCACCACCGTTGGTCTCGAAGTTCGAAAGGTGTCGAGGCGAGTTTTCCTTAGGCTTGTATGTCTTTCATGGATAAACAGTACCTGGATAAGGTCTTGGCCACTTTTTCAGCTAACTCTGAAATTCAATATTTTGCATACTCCCAAACGCCGACAGATGCAATTCACAATATGCAAGGTTGAAATCGATAGTATCCAATCTTGGACTGCCTGTCCCTCTCCCAAGAGATAGCCAGGTCCTGGCCATAAAATCGATACAGTGCCCTTCCATGATTCCAATCGAAAATGATTTCCTCACGTCGCCTTCCTTGATCCCATGCATCGGCATACTTAACGGGCCTAGATAAATTTTGAATACAAAGAACTTACGATGGAGTTGGCATTGCGTACACTTGACGGACAAAGCAATTATAAGAGGCGAAAAGAATCCTTACGAAGCGATTGTGACATCTGCATTCATATGGTGACTTTTTCACACGTACGACGTAGTCTGCTATTCTTGAAGCGCGTCCTTTTCGTTGGGGTTTTCAACGTCGTGGTAGCATCTTTCTCGGGTTGACGTCAATTTCATCTGGAACTGTCCTTGGCTTTTTCATAGAAGCTACACAACAACTGCGTGAGCACTGCCGTCAAGGTCCGAGGTCGGGCGGAATTAAATCCCGACCGTTGGATCAAGGTCATTTCTAAAGCAGAAATAAAATACAATACATTGCCGCCGCAAAATAAATCAACCAAAAATCGACATACAAGAAAATAATCAACAGAACAAACTTCCATCTGACACTTAATCAGAAACGAACTAAAACAACCAGTAAAAATTAAACACGTAGCAAATAACCTAAACAAGATTAACATTAAACATTTGTATGCATTAATATAAACAGTTACCTGCAACAGCAGGTAACATCAAAAGTATATTCCATATTCCATATAATATTCTAGTATATCAAAGCCAAAATGGCAGTTCCGACAAAATACTATACTAAAACAACCTTCACTTGTACATTTAACCAAAATTTCAGCTATAGCTTCTTCTTCCCACCGCCTCCATCTGCTTGCACCACATGCCCTCCACCGTAAAAATTAAAGACACAACCCTTGAAAGAACCTGCAACACTGTAGCTTGAAGAACTTGTACCACCACTGATCCGGTCCACAAAACTATCAAATCCATCAAAGCAGCACCGCACCATTTCCTTGAAAAAGTCCTCGTCTTCATTCAATGCCTCAGAAATATTCTCGACATCCTTGAAACTTTTATCAGCAATAGAAACTGAACACACAGCACCAACTGGAACAGATTACATAGAAGATCCACCACCAGAAGACTCGGAAACACTGCCAACAGAGGAAACCGAAGAACTAGTAAGCGCACATTCGCCTCCATTAAACTTTGGAACCTCAGAAACACCCCGAGCATCGCCAATCAAGAGACCACAACTATTACTGACAACATCACCAAAAGAAACAGGCGATAAACCACCAATAGGAATCAGATCCAAAGGACAATCACCCAAAGAAATCCCATCAACTACAGTAGCGTACTAAGCCATGCATTCATTCCTCGTAAACCCTCCTCTTTCCAAATTGATCATATGGCCTCTCAATCAAACTCTCACAAGCTCGCAGCTGAACTTCCTCAGTTGCATTATACTTCTCAAAGGAAGAAATACACCTATGACCAAAGAACTTGGTCGCAACCTCCGCAGGAACGCCAGCAAAAGCTAACTTGCTAAACGCAGTGGACCTCAAAGACTTGTTCGTATATTTACCCCTAGAACCACCGCCAACAGTATCAAGCATGCAGGAAACAAGACCTTTCAAAGTCTTAACACCAACACGGTTCCGATTGTACCACACCCACAACATAGGCACACAAAGCACAACATCAAAAAATAAAATAATAGAAGTAGGATACAACACTAAACACCTACCACAGATTTGGGATTGTCGATCGGCTGAAGGAAAACATACAACAAATTATCATCACCAGAAACAATAGCGGGCATATGCTTCATAAGCTGGTCGAAAGTGAAGACAAAATCCGCTTCATAACTCTTCAACGGTTTTCAGAGATGCTCAACTTTGTAATGGTTCAGGCTCGTCACATGATTCTTCGTCAATCGCTCCTCAAACCTGCAAAACACAAACAAAGTACATCAGAAACAAATAAATCAAACGCAAAAAACTTAAAACAAAAACAAACAACACTTACTAAAGATATTGACAGAAAACATCAGAAGCATGAACAAATTGCACACCCTGTATTCCATACAGCTCAGTACCACCTCTGATAGCAAAGTGAAGCAGCATGTAAAAAGCAAATTGTTTATGTAGACCCCGAGGATGGAAAGCATTGAAATCCGCATCCTTCAACACCACCATCTCATCCTTCAACCCAACAATATCGCTTTTCTTTATAGGTTTCAGACCATCAACACACACAAAGCGATTCATTGCACTCATAAGGGAAGAGCATGCCTTCGAGAATAAAGGATTCTTACACAAATCGAAAGGAACCTCAACAACACCTGTCGCAGCTACTCGACAATCTTGGAACCTCCTCAAAATCCGATTATAAGACTTGAACAAAGCATGCAACGTAGCAGGAGGGTAAAACCCACCTTCTCCCTTCTTCTTACACACTTGAAGTATAAACCTACCAAGCAAATCAGCAAAAACCCTCAAATCCAATTGCTCGATAGGGATAGAAACGTCAAGACCCTCAAGACGCCGCCAATAATCAAATCGACCCTGAGCCCAATTGTCTTTATCCAAGCTCCTGTTCGCTCCACCCTCTACTTCCTTCTCCAAAGAAGGATCAAGCGGCAAGAAACCAACAGCAGAAGTTACACAAGCTTCCACAATAGATCTCGTACCTGACAACCAAAGAAAACAGTTAAAACAACACACAACACAAAGAAAACACTTAAAACAACCAAAGAAATAACACACAACACAAACGAAAACTCCAAACGTCCATGATCGCAGAAATCCTCAGCAACGTCGCATGCAGCACTACCAACAAAACAAACATTCTCACAGCCAATATCTGCCTCTCCGCCCAAATAGACAACCAACTTAGGATCAAAAACCAAATCCACAATAGCAGAAACGTCCTCATTGAGCCCAAGCGAAAAAGGACACTCCGCAGCAGACTCCATCTTGAATCCGCAGCACAATCCAAACCGCGAATGAAGGACACTCCGCAGCAAATGCCTATCGTCCACCGCGTCCAACAGAACTAAACACCTCCGCAACAAAACGTCTGTCACGCACCACCTCGCACCGCCTTGAACCCTCTGCAACAAACTCAATCAGCCTCGACCACCATCACAAAACCCAAACAGAATGACAAAACAACACAACCACGATCACAAAACACAATTAGCATGCACCACAAGCACGCGTCAAACACAAAACAAACACCCACTCACACATACACGTGTATCACTCACATAAACAACGAATAACACATGCACACGTGGACCACTCACCACACACACCACTACCAGTAATGAGAGGCACACATATCACCAGTAATGAAACCAAACCGTTGCCAAAAAATAATGTGTGGCGGTAACTGTGCTCCATCACCGATGCGTGGCGATAAGCGTGCTCCCTCATCGATGCATGGCGGTAACCTTGCTCCCTCACCAACACGTGGCCCTTCCTTTGGACCTCGACGCTCGAGAAATGACCGTGGTCGGCATTTCCCGACCGAGAAGTGGTCAAAAAACCGCTCGCGGCCTATCGGCCGCTCATCGATTTCCGAGCCACTTCCCAACTGGGAAATGCCTCCCCCGGTCATTTCCCTTAGAGCTTAAGTTCTATCAAATGCAAATGATTGTCAAGATGAATGGACGATGCGACCACTTGCAAATGCAAAGAGATTTGCAAAGTCTGTGTGTGTGTGTGTGTGAGAGAGAGAAAGAGAGAGAGAGAGAGAGAGAGAGAGAGAGAGAGAGTTTTCTTAAAAAAAGAAAGTGTGTGTGAGTGAGTGTGTGTAGAGAGAACCAAAATAGACTTGGCAACAAACTATGTGGGAACAAAAGTGTAGGTAGAGCGTTGCCTGGAAGGCAGTGCCACTCACTCGAAATTGAGGCCACTCACTTTGAGTACATGAAATTGGGCCTTAGCACATGGATGGGACTAGCATGGGTTTAGGATGGGGATCTTTTTGTCATCATCCTAGATCAAGTGGTCTAGGATGGATTTAGAACGGGAGTCTCCACTTTTTCTCCCACCTTGGACCATGGCCTCTAGACCCTGGCAACCAATTTGTTCCATTTGTTCGAATAATTGTTATATCGATGACCATGCACTCATTAGAATTGTTTTGCATCGTGTAGTTTCTGTGACTTCCAGTGCTCTTCATGAATGTGCGTGAAAGTGCAGAGGGGGATGACGGTGAACATGACCCATATTCTTCAAGGAAAGATCTCACTTTTCCCAACATCATAGTTCGAGATGCCATGTTTGAATGCCGATGGGTAGTGAGTGAAAATGAACGGCTCCTTGCTAAAACGAATTGCTTGAATGAATCACACCATCAATTTGGACAAAGGTTAGACATTGAAAATGTCTATGAGGAGCAATGCCAAATTGTAGCTTCATATCATCAGCAAGCGCGAGACTTCAAGATATCGAAGGAGGAGGCCGCGTTCTTAACACTAGTTTGGTAGAAGGACATAAAAATGTCCTAGGACACGAGTGACTTTCCCTTATGATATAATATTATTATACTTAAGATATGACGTTTTGTGGCTATTATGTGTACAATATATAAAGATGCTTATTTATGAAATGCGACTTATAATGCAACCTACTAGGCTAACCACTCTTGTTAATTGATAAATTAATCTAGCCAAAATGATTTCTAAACAAAATTTTATCACTCTTAGGTGTTTGATATACTTATAAACACTTTGTAAAAAATTATAGCTCCTTAAAATCAATTTTACTTTCAGGCATGCTAGATAAAGTTTCAAATCTGAGTACTATCTAGGTGAAAGACTGTGTTATCATACATTTGTGAGCATTTTGTAATCAAATGTAATAGTTTTTTGTGCTCCTTATATTTTTAGATAATATTCCTATGAGTCTACCTTAAGCTCAAGAGAGGAAATCACCAAAAAACACATCTACAATAAGTTGTGATTTTTTTGCCAAAACCTCAAAAGGACACTTTTATGTCCTATTATGCTACCAAACTAGTGTTAACCTTGATCCAAATTTTGTGGGCGTGGCTGTCAGGAAGCGTTATTATGCTCTCCCATGTCACCATGGTTTCACTTGGATTGACTTGTAAATACTTAAAAGGTTACGAGTGCATGTCCAACCTATAATTCTCCTCTAGCTAGACAATTGTATGATACTCTTGATAATCCTTGGCTGTGCAAACTGTGGGACTTCTATCCAAGTTAGTTATGCTAGAACCTATGGACATATATTGTAATGACATACATCAATTTTGTTAATAGATTTTTGAGATGTAGCAAGAAATTATAATAAGTTTTGATGTTGTATTTGCATATTTTTAACTCGTTTATGTTATTTCTAGAATTGAGTTTTGAGTTATCTATATCCATGTTACTTAGGCACACACATATTGACATATTTCAATGGCACATCTGCATATCGGCTACATGCTATTTTAATCATTGAGTTTTGCAAATTGGTGCCTTTCAGATGCTCTATAACCGTCAAGATGTTGGTGATTTTACTTTCTGTCCTAGCTACCGTCGTGGTGATCATCCTATTGTGTGGCATTTTCAAAGTTTTGTTGAACAATTGCAAACAGTGCAATTGTTCATGCGGAACGGCGAATTGACATTTGAGCTTGGCATTGCAAAACAACAACATTTTTTGTTCTTCTTCAGATGGAATTGCCTTTTGGTTCTTGGCCACAATCAATGTAATCGTAATTTTTGCAAAATGGGCACTCCTTGTATTTTTTGGCCACATAACTTGTACTTAAAATTTTGGCTAAATGAGCATCCCTTGTTCTTTGCTCATATCCAATGTGGCTCACCATGTATACTTTGCCCATATACAATATGACAACAAGCTCCTGTCATGTTTGCTTGATAATTATGCTTACTATATGTCAATTGTTAGTAGGTAATGTAAACTGTGTAGTTACTAAAATTACACTTTAAAGTTACATTTTGCTAATGGTTTAGGTGTGCTATCTTTACAAATTCTTTGAGTAGTTGTAGGATTGCCATGCACACGTAACACATGAAATTTGCCTTTCACAAAGTTATAAATCTTTCCCTTACACTTTCATTAGGTAGTAATCTTCTATTTAATTTTCATTTCTCATCATCTTGTGCCATCAACTACCGGTGAAAGTGTGTTGGGAAAGGTTTACAACTTCATTAATAGCTAGAACACAACAAAATGAATAGTGCGATGCTCCACCACATATTACATGAGGTGTATTGTAAGGACATACATGTATGATGACTATATAAAAATCAATGAAGAATCGCACCACCTCATTTGCATCATTAAACGATGATAAAAAAGAACAATGATTGCATTTTAAATTAATTGCATCATATAGTGAAGGAGAATGTAAACTGTGGAAACCTTCCAACAAAACTATCGACCCTGGTGTGTGATTTAGTCGAAACTTAAACAAACAAAACTATGAACCTTGGTGTTTGAAAAGAGAAATGTGTGAAAGCTTGAATTTCAAATTTCTCACCTGTTTTTAAACTATGAACCCTTGTGTTTAAAACGACGAATGTGTGGAAACTTGAAAAGTGTGTGAAAACAAAAACATGTGGAAACTTGAAAAGTGTGTGAAAAGACAAAGTTCTGAAAACTTGAATTAAATTAGATTTTTCTTTTTTAAACAATTTAAAATGAGTTTCACTCATTAGGGGATTTTTGGACTAAAAAAGGGCCTCAGAAGGAGTGGATTAGCAAAATGAATTAAGAACTAATAAGGCCTACAAAGGGTCCCATCACCCCATATGGGAACAAAAAAGTACATCTCCCTAGGTCCTTGGTGGTCCCCAAAAGTACACCTCCCTCTCCCAGTTGAAGGGCCCCCCTACTCTCAAAAAGTTAGCTCTCTTTACAACCTTTAGGTGGTTCACATTCCCAAAAAGTCTCACGGATACACCCTAGCCCAAAATTTTGAAAATTTTCAAAAGTGCCCAAAATGGCCCAAAACTCTTCAAAACTTTCCCCCAAACCATGCCTATGCACCCAAATCACTTTTCAACATCTAAATCCTACTCCTTATCACCGTAATCATCTTCCAATCCCACATTCATACTCCTTCTATCTTAAGCACTTTGCAAGGAAATGCAAAGTGAAGGAAGGTGGTGGAGCAAGGAAACGCATGGTGAAAGCTACAGGTATGTATATTTGGACTATTTTGTAATTATGAAGCATTACTTACAAATGAGTCATTTATTTTTCTAATGTTATCATGATTTTTGCAAAAATTTTATGGAGGAGGTTATTGGAAGAAATTCCTCTGACAAACTTTGTGCCGTAAAGAGTGTAGTTGAGAAGAAAGAATTCATTTCTATTCTTAGGGACCCTCACCAACGTGCATTGCGACATGCAATATTACAAGAGGTTGCAACTGATTTAGAGAATCTTGTAGATCCATCGGAAGTTGTCCATGCATGTGATGCTGCTAGCATTAGTCGGCAAGGGTACTTATTTGTGTATAATGTCTTTGTAAATGCACTTCGAGGTCAAGGCATTAAGAATCCTCTATTGTCGAGACCAATATACATTAGAAATGCAAGGAAAGAAACAAATTATGGTGTTCAAGATTTGTTGGGTGAATTTATACACAACTTAGAAAGCATGACATTGGAAGGCACAAACAAGACAAATGTCCAACATAGCAAAAAGAAAGGAGGACCAACTACCAAAGGGGCAAAGCAAGGACCAAGAACCTTTGAGTACACAGAGCATAATAATGTTGTTTTGGATGTATGTAGGGTCCAAGCTACAATGGTGGAGTTTTACAACATGAAAGCATGGGGTATGGTAAAATTATATTGTTTAGAGAGCTAGAATTTTTATTGAAATCTTTTCTAATCATGTAAATCTTTTAATCTTTCAAATTATGAAGGAAAGTTAGTATTCATTATCAAATTGGATGAGTGTGAGGTTGTAAACGGCCACAAGTTGGAGAGGGTTAGTATTACTTTGATGAATAAAGCCCTCGGACATGCCAAAGATAAGGAAATTAGGGAAGATTTTAGTGTGTAATCGGAAAAGCATATTTGGAACTTCCTAAAGAGACACTCATTCTTGAAATGGGTATTTGATAGATCTCCAATTCCAAGTGTCATAGATGCACAAACAAAAGGAGAGTTGCTTCAAGTTGAAGGGTTTGAATCATTTAAACTTGAATGGCACATGGCAGGAGATCTTAAGACATTGAAGTGTATTTTGGAATGGAATTGAGTGCAAATGCGACATATCCATGTCTTTATTGTATGCACTCGCACCAACCTCGAGGCAGTAACATAGGAATACATAGAGGGAAAAAGCAAGTTAAAAAAGGAAAAGACTTTGGGAATGCTAAAGGCATAATGAATGACATCATAGATGATGAGGCTAACAAACGGGATGTATTGGAGCAATGGAGTAATGAGCTGCAAGGATGCTGCGCCCAACAAAGATCAGAATGATAAAAATTGGGATCCAATTTTAAACATTCCATTACAAAGAGTGTATTTCTGTGGTTACATGCGGAGATGCAGCTCATTGATAAATTGCTTTACTTGCACATTGTATATGCATGGAACATGAAACCGGAGGAGAGAGCAACATCATGTATGGCAAGGGTTGAAGCTTTACTCTTGAGCATGGGCCTACATCGGGGAATGTAAAGCTAATCAAAGACGCACAATTGTCAGGAAATCTTCCAAATAAAGTGTCCATGGGAGGCTCTAAGGCACGAAGGTTTTTGTCCAATCATGGAAAACATCCATTAAATCTACATTGGAATTATTGGAAAAAGTTATGTGATTGCACCACTAATTTGGAAGCTGATCCTCATGTTAGAACCTTGAGAATTCGTGTTTGGAAAGAATTGGATAATCCGGTAACAATCTTGACGAAGCCTTCCATAGACGATGATGATGTGCAACTATATAAAGTCATCGTGAAAGAGTTCATTGAAGCCATGGTAGATGGATGGGGTGAATCACACATTACTCACTACATGGTGTGTTTGGTCTTTGCTATTTTCAAAATTTTAATTGCAAGGATCTCCATGCCCACATTATCGCAATGTAGCCATCGCAATGAAGCCAAGAAGTTGCACCCTTGTTCCTCCAGCACCTCCAACTTCTTCTAGGCACGCCTTATGAATGACAAAGGTCATTCAGCTTGTTTTTTAGCCTTGCAAGGGTCCTATGCGGTTGTGGTGTTATTGTGTGCTAAGTAGAGCCATTGTTTTTGTTTGAGTACATTTGGTCAATTTGACTAAGACTAAGTGTGGTTTAAGTTAGGTTTAGGGTTAGTTTTATTTGTTTAATAGGTGAGTTAGGCTTTTTTAGGGTTGAGTGTTTTGTTCTCTTGTCAGGTTGTAAGTGACTTTGTCTTCTCTGGAGGTGGCAGCTATGCTTTCCGGATTGATCTTCCTCTCCCTGGTGCTCTCGTCTCTCCTGTCTGCTCACCAAAATCCTCTCTTCTCACTACAATCCTCTCTCCTCTTTGCTCGTTGCAATCCTCTCTGTGTAGCTCTTTTGAAATCGGTGGCTCTCTCCCGCTCCAATCCTCTCTGTGTAGCTCTTTTGAAATCGGTGGCTCTTTTATTTTCATTCGCTAATACCAGCCTGCTGTTTTTGCCAACCATGGCTTTCTTTCTCCTGGTGGCGAAGATGAATAGGCTATTTGCAATGGCTTTCATGCCGGTTCTCAAAACATTTCTACTGCCTTGCATATTCGTTACGCCAAGTGCGGATCTTTGCAGCTGGCTTGCGTATTCCTTATTCTGCTGTTGGTGACCCCGGCCTCGTTGAAGCACACTACTGCAAACCAATAGGAAGGAACTCTTTGCTCAGTTCCTTTGCATGCGGAGCTCATGGACAGTGAACTTGAGGTGCTGGCTATTGAACTGAACCATGATTTGTCCTACAGCGCTCCAGGCACAGGGATCTAAAAACGCAAATGTGTTTGTGTGTTCGCTCCTCTTAGAGGCTTCTTTGATCTTTGCAGCTGGCTTGTGTATTCCATATTTCACTATTTTGTTAGTGCATGCAGATTTGCCATAGTGCGGATCTTGCATGCAGATTTGCCATAAGAGGCAGATCTTTCATTGGTTGGTGAATCAAGTGTTATTATTGAGAGTGCTCTCAACGGAAGCAAGAACGGAAGAAGGAGAGAGAGAGAGAGAGACAAAGACAAAGAGCCACAAGTTTTAGTGGGTGCAACACCACCCTAATCTTCTTTTTCATTCATTTATATATGTGTTTGAGTATTGTACATAACCAGGGTAAAGGCAGAGTGACCTTTAACCCCCACAACCTCCCACTTAAAGGACAATGTGCCTTTAAGGGAGAACAACCAGTGAGCATACTATCCAATGCCCATCAATACATGACAATACTCAAACTGCTGACTAGGTAGACTCTTCGTCAGCATATCTATAGGGTTATCATCTGTATGAACCTTGACAAGCTCCATGTGCTTGTCCTCAAGTACCTCCCTGATGAAATGGTACCTGACCTCAATGTGTTTGGTCTTTGCATGAAAGACTGGATTCCGTGCTAGCTGAATAGCACTCATGGAATCACTATGCAATGTCGGTACACCTGTATGAATCCCCAAATCTCCCACTAGCCGATCAAGCCATATAGCCTCCTTGCAACCCTCTGTGGCTACAACATACTAAGCCTCTGTGGTAGACAAAGCAACGCACTTCTGTGCGCGAGACATCCACGACACTGCACCACCTGCAAAGGTGAACATAAAGCAGATGCACATCTCCTTGGTACCCTTCATGTACCTCATGATGCACTTAACTGCCTCCTAATGCCTCTTTCCTGGATTAGCCATATACCGGCTAACAACTCCCACTGCAAATGCAATGTCTGGTCTAATAGCTATCATAGCATACATAAGACTCCCAACCGCTGATGCATAAGGAACCTTGGCCATCATGGCCCTCTCCTCTTCTGATTTGGGACTATTTGTATGACTCAGTTTCACATATGGAGGCAATGGAGTACTCACTGCCTTCCCCCCCTCCATATTGAAACGCTGTAATACTTTTGTAACATACTCTTTTTGTGAAAGCCAAAGGAGTTTCCTACTCCAATCACGCGTGATGCGCATACCAAGAATATGACCTGCGAGTCCCAAATCCTTCATATCAAAGGCCTCATGCAACTTGGCCTTTAATGCATCTAGCTCATGAGTATTCTTGCTAGCCAATAGCATATCCTCCACAGATAGTGCCAAGATTATCAGGCAATTATCCTTAGCCCTTTTAGTGTAGAGGCAGTGATCAATTTCACTCCTTCTAAAACCCTACGACCGAATGAAAGCATCAAACTTCTGATACCATTCTCTAGGCGCTTGCTTAAGACCATAGAGACTCTTCTTCAGCTTGCAAACTAAATGCTCTTTGCCCTTTTCTTCAAAGCCTTCCGGCTACGCCATGTAAATTTCCTCATGTAAATCCCCATGCAAGAAATCTGTCTTGACATCCATATGCATAAGCTCCATATCCTCTACTACCACTAGTCCAAGCATGCATCTAAGTGTGGTCATCTTCACAACCGGAGAGAATATCTCATCAAAGTCCACACCCTTCTCTTGCTTGAGCCCTTTAGCAACCAAACAGGCCTTGTACCTAGGCACATCATCACCTGTGACCTTCATTTTGTAGACCCATTTACATGGCAATGCTTTCTTTCCATGTGGCAAAGAAACCAAGTCCCAAGTCTTATTCTTCATAAGTGAACTCATCTCTGATTGCATAGCATACTCCCACTTGCGTTGATCCTCGTGCATCATAGCCTATTTGCAGCAAGAAGGCTCCCCGCAATCAGTAAGCATCACATAGTCTACCCCTGGAATAAACTTATCAGGCGGTCTAGACACTCTAGAAGATATTCTCAATGGCATTTCAGCTTGTTGTCCCACCTGTATATCAGGCACATTTGGCTCATCATTTCCACCAATAGATGATCCATCATCTACCCTTGATTGTATACCTGTGGGAGTACTTGGTGGTACCATTTCTTGCACATTTGGTGCATGGACAGCTTGCTGTCTATCAACATATGTAGGTGGATTCACATCCTGGAAAGTGATTCTTCTCATTTCCACATCCCTCATGGGTGCCTTATGCATCTTCTTCTCATTGAAGACCACATCATGGCTCCGTATGATCTTCTTTGCTTTTGGATCCCAGAGATGATATCCCATCTCTCCACTTTCACCATAACCCAGAAAGATGCATTTCATAGACTTAGGATCTAGCTTCTTTCGAAGCTCTTTTTGCACATGTGCATATGCCTCACACCCAAATATATGCAAATGAGAGTAAGAGGGCTTCTTGCCACTCCATGTCTCTTCAGGAATACCACCATCCAAACTCTTACTAGGTGATCTATTGATCACATGCACTGCAGTCTTCATTGCCTCAGCCCAAAAACCACCAGAAAGACTTGCATTGGAAAGCATGCATTGCAACCTTTCTTGAATGGTACAGTTCATCTTTTCTGCAACTGAATTTTGCTCTGGAGTACGAGGGGATGTGAGCTCCCTCTTAATCCCACGTGTATCACAGAAATGTTGAAAGTCATGAGAGAGATACTCTCCACCATTGTCAGTCCATAGCCATTTAAGCGTTCTACCTGACTGATTCTCAACCAAGGCCAGCCATTTTTGAAATACCTGGAACACGTCACTCTTCCGAGCTATAGCATAAGCCCACACTTTCCTAGTTGCATCATCAATGAATGTCACGTAGTATTCAGCCCCGCCTAATGACTATGTAGGCATGGGACCACATACGTCTGAATGCACCAAATCAAGCATTTCAAACTCTTTCTTTCCCCTTCTTTTATGGGCTGATTTAATCTGCTTCCCATAGAGACAATGCTCACAAAATTCAAAATCAGAGAAACTCAAATGCGGTACATAACCCAAACGGCATAAGAGTTTCATTCCATTCTGGCTCATGTGCCCCAACCTGCAATGCCACAAAGAAGTGCTTGGCTGCTCGGTTATTGCAACAACATGATCAAATACCCCTGATATGTAGAAACCAGCATCATCTAGCTGACCCACTGAAATAAGACTCTTGGTCAGCTTAGGCACATGTCTCACATGTTTCAAAACAAATGCAGACCCATTTGCAAAAGAAAACTTTATGTCACCTACTCCCACTATGTCACATGCATAGTCATTTCCAAGATGCACACAACCTGTCTTTCCACTGTCATAAGTGGAGAACCATTCCCTATGGGGAGTAACATGGAATGAAGCACCAGAATCCAAAATCCAATCCTGGGAATATGCATCATCTGAAGTGGTAAGCAACTCTGCAGATAACCTAGACATGAAGAGAACGTCATTGTCACTATCATGTGTGACTGTATTGATCTCCTCGATCTTCACTTTTACTTTGTCCTCCGTTGGACTCTCTTCCTTTTGGTTTGCACCCCAATTTGTTTTCTTTTTCTTATCCTTTTTCTCTCTTTTTAGCTTGTAGCAATCCTTTTTCATATGGCCCTTTTTGCCACAGTGGTAACACTCAATGTTCCGTGCCCTGGATTGGCTACGAGACTTCCCTCTTTCTTGGGACTTCCCCCTGAACTGTGATCTGCCCCTTTGCACATTTAAGGCTGCATCCTTCTTGTTGCCATCCATAGACTTCCGTCTAACTTCCTCAGCCAACAAGGTACCCACAACATCATCAAATTTCAGTACTCCACCAGGTGCAGAGTTACTGACAGCTGTATGGAAGGTATCCCATGAGGATGGCAATGAACATTAGAGAAATATTGCCTTAGTCTCCACATCAAAATTCATCTTCTGAGCCTGAAGCTGGCTGAAAATAATATTGATTTCATTCAAGTGAGAAGCAATGGAGACCCCTTCCTTCATCTGCAGCTCAAACCTCTTCATGAGGTAAACTTTATTAGAGGCAGTTTCCTTCTCATAAGTGGCACACAGTTTCTTCCACAAATCTTCCGTAATCTGCTCATTTACTACTGTGAAATAAACTGACTCTACAAGATGAAGTCTAATAGTAGACTTTGCTAATGCATCCAATTCATTCCAATCATCCTCAGACATATTTGCAGGCTTAGCTTCAATCCCTGCCAAGGGTTTAGTCTACTTCTTTTGAATAAGCACATCCCTTATTTGTTCTTTCCATAAAGAAAAGTTTGTCCCATCAGACTTTTTAATGCTGAAAAACTCCTTTTCAGACATGGAAGAGGATGCCATGATGCAAATGAAGCAAAATCCCAAATGCTAGTGCCTGCAAGAGAGAATCAGACCAAATATCAGGTGCACCCAAATGCGTATGCCACAATAGAGTGAAATATCACCAAAACTCAAAGCTGAAAGCATCAAAAGATGCATCTGACTCATGTGCATATACTATGCATCCATATGAGCAAATCTGGCCCAAAAGAAAGTGCCAACTGCAATGGCAATCCAAAATGCCAATAAGTGCCAAATGACTCAAGCATAAACACCGTCCACTGGCATATGCAGTAATAATATCTCATCCAAGAGAGCATAGCACTATCAGTGCATCACCTGCAATGTGTCAAAGCTGTCCCTCGGCATAAAATACCATCCATGTGCAAAGCATCCATAAAAATAGCATCCCACAAGGCAATTTGGGCCTATCAGCGCATCCAATAAGGACCGCAATGCATCCAAATGGCCTATAAATCATCCACTGCAACCCAATGCATACCACGAATGAGTGCACACTGCTTAAACTGCAACCAGAGTGATCTGCATAAGGTATGCTCAAGAAATCATAGTCCCACGGTAATGCCCGCTATTGAAAATAGAACCTGAGATGCCTCAAAACATGGGCGCCATTGCATAATCGGACTCAGCAAGAAAATCTGCAAATATCTCTCTTCTGCCAAAACTCCAAAATCCCAACTCATGAGTGAGAAATGGGAGTCAACACTTATCCACTGCCATGTGGCATAAATCTAAGGTTTCAAAAACTTTAGAATGAAAAATGCATAACAGAGATATGAAATTGAATACACAGAGATCTATAACTTTGAAAATCCTCCACCGAATTGTGCAGGAACTAACAGGTAGGGGTTTTTAGGCGTCCGAAACGCAATGGGATAGACGGTTTTGGAAACCGTGGTCTCAATCACTGGGTCCAACACACGGACTGAAAAACGTTTTTGGAAACAGAGCTATTTGTAAACTCCACCGGAGTACGAATGATGAGCAACATAGAAGTTTTAGGACCTCCTGAGTCCACTGGAACTGACAGATCTACAAATGGTTGCTCCAAACTTGAGTTCCAACACCCGGGCAAAAAACGCAAAAACTGACACAGTGAGTCAGAAATCCAATGAAATGAACCCAGATTCAAGAATGAAGGTGTGTCCAAGCTCCTGAAGTGAAGTGGACACCAAAAGCAAGCAATAGTTGCCTCTACAAGTCAATATGGAGTCTCTGTCATCGAACGGAACAGGGAAAAGCTCAAAAAATGACTTTTTCTTTGAAAACACTTAACAGGCTCTCAAAACCACTTTGCAAAACCAAAGTGACTTTTCCAAAGGTTCCTCTAAGGTCTCTACACACTCAGATGCAAGTAAAGTCACCCACAAAGCTTCCCACAGAGGTTCTCCTTCCTCCCACAGGAGCTGCTGAGCTTCAAGCATTCACGCACGCTCAGCTAGATCACCCAGGCTCTGATACCAGTTAAGAGTGCTCTCAACGGAAGCAAGAACGGAAGAAGGAGAGAGAGAGAGAGAGAGAGAGAGACAGAGAGCCACAAGTTTTGGTGGGTGCAGAACCACCCTAATCTTCTTTTTCATTCATTTATATATGTGTTTGAGTATTGTACATAACCGGGGTAAAGGCACAGTGACCTTTAACCCCCACAATTATTATTTCTTTCATGCAGGTATTAGTTCTGTAGGTGCGAATCGAGTCAGACAGGCTTGCATTCTCCATGAACATTCTTGATTATTGTAGTTTTCTAAAGGCCCCACATGTGACGAGCATTTCTATTCTCTGTCAGATGATTAAGGGGTCTATTATGTAAGTAAACGGGGGCTTATCGATTCGGCCAGCTTATAGCTATACCGAATCAATATAGGTTAGTGTGTGCTTCCTGTGTGTCCATACTTGGGTGTCCATGCTTATCTCGTTTCAGTGAAGCATTTGTGTCTATATAAACATGCCTAGTTGTGAAACGTACACGGTTGTTTATTCTCCACTTATGAGTCTTGGTTGTGGCATCTCATTCGCTTTGGACGTCAAGATGGTTGATTGTGAAGGTGTGGTCCTCTTCTAACTATTGCATGACAAAAGTTTGGTCCGTGCTTATTTCGATGTCACAGACTGTTCCATCTGGCCTGTTCATGTTGTTCTCGTTTCGAATCTACTTTTGAGCACAGAGACCTCTTCTTCTTTTCATTTCATAGGCTAAGACAACCGTATAGAGGTCTCTTTTCTTTGTGTTCTTAGATATTTACTATGTAGGTGGTCTGCTCTACTTTTGAGCACAGAGACCTCTTCTTCTTTTCATTTCATAGCCTAACACAATGGTATAGAGGTCTCTTTTCTTTGTGTTGGATATTTACTGTGTAGGTGGTCTGCTACATAGTGAGTGTTCCAGAGTGTGTCTGCTAGACTGCGCTGTGTACTTTCCTGTTTGTTGAGTTTTCTATGTTGTGAGAAGCTCTTTTTGTGTAGCTCTTCGGCTACATACTGTGTGTGAGAGAGAAGTACTTTGCTGTTGGTCTTGTTGCATGCTTTTGGTCTTGTGTATGTTCATATATTGTTTGGTCTTCTTTATGTTGAAGTGTTCCTATGCATTAACTCTATATGTAATTGTTATGCTTGTCTGATAGGTATAGTAGGAGCCCCCAACATTCCATATGGACTATTAATGTAAAGATTAAAGAAAGAGCATCTTTGTTCAAAGTTGTTTTCCATATTTATGAAAATGTATCATTATTCCAAAAATGTAATATACATTGAACATTAACTTTGTATCTATTATTTCTTACTATTGTCAACCTCCACTTTTACTTTTCAGTAATTAATAACAAAATGTTTTGTATATTTTCCATTACATAGAACATAGTAACTGAAATTGTGAACTATTATTTGTTTCTTCTTTGAAAGAATGCAACAATTTCCTATTGTATTTCCTTTTCTCTATTGTAGCAGTATTTGAAAGTTCCTTTTAAATTGGAGTAGAAAATAAAATCAATTAATATGGTTATTCATTCCAGAAATAGTTTGTTTCTGCTAATTTCTAAAGCATTCTTTCAGTAAAACAATTAAATATGTTATTTCTTTAGCTTTTAAAAAATAAGTTGCCATTCACCCACTGATGGAATTGTTATATAGTGCAAATTCTGAAAAGCATTTTGATTTCAGTAAGTAATTCTATTAAGACAGTTTGGTTATCTATGTTTCTTGCACCAGCAACCTGTCTGTGTCTCTAAAGAAAGTAGAACACATTAATAGGTGGATTGAAATTGTAGAAATAAAAACAAATGTTTGGAATAGATTTGTATTTTTTTAGATAAATAAAAAGAACTTATAGATCTACTTTTAATTTATTCTTTTTTTGTTATAATCGTATTCAAGCAAATGTTTGTGTTTGTTTTTCAACAGCTAGAAAAATCACGTGTTGTATTCTTTGCTTCTCAGCATAGCAGAATGCTTTTGTATTGTGATTGAAACTCTAAAATCAAACATAAAGATTTGTAACAGATGTGCTGTCTCTATTAAATATAAAAAACCCCGCACTGTTTGTGGCAACATACTACAAAGAATTTTGTAGAAAGTTAGTAATGCTAGCTGATTTTAACTACATTGTTGTTGTGAACAGAGGTGTATATTGTTTTAAACACCAAGAAGAAGAATGTTGTCACTCAAGAGGCCTCCCCTTCAAACACTCATTTCTTTAATCAATGGTGTTGCCTCCCTTCTAGCCTCTTCACCCCCCCTATTGTCCAAAATAAAAGTCGAGTGGAAAGAGCTCTGTTTGAGTCACCTAATTCCCTTGAAAAGAAGCCAAAGATTGTTGCTGTGAAGGAGGAAATTTCGTCACCCTTCCCATCTGTGGATACTGTGCCTTTCCTTGCTCTGTATGAAGTAGAAAATTGGGTGGAAGAAGAAAACAATGGACCAATTATGAATGCTATTGTAGTTTTAGACATTGACTTGAGTGTTAAGAATGCCATTTTTGATGGAAAGGTTCTTAACAAATATGGTACTTGTATGTTCTCAAATGTCATGCCTAAAGGTCGACCTCGCTGATAGAAAAGGTATAGGTTGTATAACTCTACACATAGAGGAGCTCTATTACAGTGACTTCATTAGATTTCTTGATATTGGGGATTGCATACGTGTAACCAACTTTTTAGTATGCACAAAGAATCCTAGAAATGATAGAGGAACCACTGATTTTCGCATAGCCTTTGACCCTTCCACACATATTAAATGCATACCACCTTTTAGTATTTTGTTCGAGATCTACCCGGAGCAAACAATGTGAGAATACAAGGAGAAATGCAAGAATCTCATTAACAAAGGTAAAGGCAATCAGCTGCCTTTAGCCACACTAGCTGTGACAATCATAAAGCTTGGTGCATCATACAAGTAGCGCGACGAAGTCATAGTGGGAGATGGGGAGTATCCTGATGATCTTATCATAGTAAGCCCTTTTTGTTTGAAGTTGCGATTGAGAACCTTTGAGTTATTAACCTACCATAAGAAATCAAATATTGATTGACTTGGATTGAAAATTGTTCTTGCAGCTTCCTTTTTGGTCCAAGAGGCGTGCTGACTACATCAAAATGGCAAAGAGGTTTAAGGTCTTTGGTGAAGTGTAATTTGTTCTTCACAATGTTGGTTGCAAAAAGAGCATGCAACCCATTTCTTTGAACATGCTGGACATCACAATCATTGCACCTATAAAAGATCCAAACTTGACAATTTTCCTTCAAAGAGTGTTCACCACTCACATACAACATATTGGCTATGGGAACCAAGTCCCAACATGAATTATTTACTACATCATAGTGTTTTGAAATTGCAACTTCATTTCCATTACTTTATTTATTGACTATATTTGTTTTCACACAGGTTCTTGGAACATTATCCGTGACAAGTGTTAATGCCACTCTGTATGAGTCAGCATGCTCTCTTTGCAAAGAGAACAAAATTTCAAGGGAACGGGAAAAAGTTATTTGTTTGGCATGTAACAAAAAAACTTCTATTGTAAAAATCCCAAAAATTAAGGCTCTTGTAAGGAGTACAGAGGGAGCTACGGTTGAAGCTATCTTGAAAGATAGCATTGTGGACAAGGTATTGCAATTACCTCGTCCCTTTGTGGATCTCCTTCAAGACAACCCTCACATGCTCAAGTCTAATCTTTTCAACAAGAAAGTCGAAGGCCACTTCCTAATCAACATGTTTGGAATGGTGAATGCATATATTGTGCCAAAGGTGGAAGAAGCCCAAGAGGCAATATAATGAGAAGTGTTGTAACTTCTTGATCCATTGTATTAAATCTCCATATGCAATGAATTGATTTTGTTGTTTCACCAAAGTATTCTCATCTTCTACCATTCTTGCAATTAAACAAACTTTGCTATTTGAGGCATTAATAGATTCCACTTTATTGTGATTGTAATTCCAAAGTATTAATATATTTCTCTCTCTTTCAATAAGCCTTTTTTTACTTAAGGATCTCCATGTACTAGCTTTCTTTTTAACGTACCAACTAATCTCCTTCACTCTTGCAAGTGAAATGAATTATCAAAAATCATTGTGCGACATGCGTATTAATTCATTTAGTGAGATATGGCCCAAAGTGAGATAATAGCTGACTGCATCACTCTTTCTCAACCATGGTCACCCAAGTATGGCTGGGTAACTCCTGCCTATATCTTCAATGTCCACTACATAGAAATTGACAATGGTGGTCAACCCATTGACAGTGATGGGCAAATCCTCAATGACTCCTAGGGTGGTGAGTCGTCGACCATCTACTACCTTGATTCGAGTGGAGGAATGCCTGGTGCATTTCAAATTCAACTTCTTCATGATACGAGGCATCATGATATTACATGCAGCTCCCCCATCAAAGAAATCTCTCGTACCTTTCCCTTTTTCTTGCTCTTCCTTGTTGAGAGCCCTTGCTGCAGCTCACGTCTCACCTTAGGGCTTAATGCTATTAGTTGAGGAAGCGTGATGCTCAAAGACCGATGAGCAAGGTCCTGAACGACTGAATAGTATTCTTGATAGGAAAATCCGAGGGCGGCCACTTACTCCTACGAGATCTTTTAGTCTTCTTTGTTGGTGGGTCTGCCATCTCAGCATCTGAGGGCTCTAAGAAGGACACCTTCTTCCTGGGGCATCTTGGGGCGGCCCGGTCCACAGTTTAGAGAGGAGTCTGAGGTGGTTTGACTTCTCTTCCTGAGGTCAAGGACCTCTGCATCAGAATTCTTGGTGCCTGATCCACTTAGAAGATTCTGTTAGATATCAATGCTCCACTCTCGTGTAACTATGCGAGAACCAGCTAACTCTACTTGTAAGCCCCCCCATATGAGGAGAAGGCATTTGAGTAGCTCGGTTATCCGGTAGGTCTTGGTTTGGACACCAGATGGGGGCCATGTGTGGCCTGATGGCTAGACGGCTTCAAATAGAGTTGGCACACCGCCAACTAGGCTACATGCAAGTGCCGGAAGGCACTGACTGCACTGAGGGTAGATGGAGCATTTCCCGGGGCAGCCCACTCTCGGGTTGCAAGGCCTGTTTGGAGCCTCAGATGATCCCAGATGGCTCTATTTTGTGCACCAGTTCTATCATATGGTCGGTGGCCTATTTCCGACCCCCAGTCAACCGTTTTGGGTGGACTGGGTCGGTCACCCAATTGAGCCTAACTGACTATGACTGGTGGCTATATAAGAGCAAGCTCGTGAAGCCCATTTCATCACTGGCTATGGCAACCCTGATTCCTTAGCATCCAGCCTCCGTCTTCTACTGTTTCTAGCACGCCATCGAAGCTTCTTTCATAGGAGCGCATGGTTGGGAGGTAGCGCCATCTATTGTATCAATTCTACAATAATCAAATTTTTGATTCTCCATACTATCTTGTTTTCTCTCTTGCGTACGAGATCATGTTATGTGTTGAGCATAGACGTTGTATTATTTTCTTACATGGTATCAGAGCCTAGACTCTAGCAAGAAGATTTGGTAGTGTGTTTCTATTTGCGAGCAAATTGTGAGAGATGGCCCAGCCCACAAGACTGCGAATCCCACCGTTCGGCGAAAGCGGAAAGATGGACGGCTCTAGCTATCCACTCTGGAAGTTCAAGATGAAGACCATCCTAAGTGCATACAAGCTTTGGGACACTGCTACTGGGGTGGACGTGAGGCTGATTGCGAGACCGGCGAATATAGCCAATGTAGGATAATAGATAGTACCAATTGCAGATGAGATTCTCATGTGGACAAGAAGAAATGCAGATGCGCTGAGTTCTATTGTCTGCAGTGTTAGTGATTCCGTCATGGCATTAATTCAACATGTCACCACAGCGGAGGAGGCATGGTCTTGAAAAATCAGTACGAGACCACGAATCAGACGCAGATTCAAAATCGGGAGACTCAACTCGCGAACGAGAAGTTGTCTGAGTTTGAAGCGGCAGAGAAATTCATCACTAGGGTGAAGAATCTGTGCGATAAGATGACTGCGATTGGCATCACCATCACCAGCGAGAATCTAGCACGAAGGTGCATACGGATTCTCCCACCAAAGTACGATGGTCTTGTTATGGCACTGAATACACAGAACAAAAATTTGCCCCTCAACTTTGAGGATTTCAATGCGATGCTTCTAAAGGAGGAGATGCGTCAAAAGACGAGGACTGGAGAAGATTCAGCTTTCTGGACCAGATCAAAGAAAGGTAAGGGTAAGGACTTTGGTAATCCATATTCTTCTGATGATAAAAAGAGAAAGAAGAAGATCAAGTGCTTCTATTGCAACAAGGCAAGGCACAAGCAGAATGCAAAAGAAGATTGCAGATGAGAAGAACGGAGTAAAGAAATAGTCCAGCAACAGCGTGCAGGCAGTACTAGTAGAGCTGTTCGTCGCAATTGAGGAGATTTGCATAGAGGCAGTTCATGTACCTGTGGATGAACTATGGATCATTTATAGTGGTGCATCGCACCACATGACCAGTCAGACGGATTGGTATACCTCTCTATAGCCAGTAGGGAATGACATCTTGTAGCAGTTGGCAATGATGCAAAATGTCCAGCAAAAGGAAAAGGTACGATTGCTCTCAAGTCTGATGGAGTTGTAAAACAGTTGTCCGATGTTCTTTATGTGCCAGATAATATCAAGAGGAACTTGTTGTCCGTTTCTGCGATCATGGATCAGGACCTCAAAGTTCAATTCGATAAGAATGGTGCACAGATTCTGAATCTTCAAGGGAAGGTCATTGGTAAAGGTACACAGCGCAACAACATTTACAAACTCTCAGCTTTCAGTGCTCGAGCGGATGTGAAGAACACTAAGCTGTGGCATGAGAGGTTTGGTCATCTAAACCTTAGTTCTTTGAAGGAGATGCATAAAAGTGGAATGATTGCGAACCTACCAGAAATTTCAGATCTACCCAATGTATGTGAAGCTTGCATGATGGCCAAGCAGCATCGGCATCCCTTTCCTGAAGAGGCCAACAGGGCAAAGGCTCCTCTAGAGCTCTTCACACAGACCTCTGTGGAAAGATGGAGATGGAAGCTTTGGGTGGTTCCTACTACTTCATGATCCTGATCGACGACTATAGTAGAAGGATATGGATATACTTCCTGAAGACTAAAGACGAGGCTTTTAGTAGGTTCAAGGAATGGCATGTAATGGTCAAGAAAGAAACGGGAAGGAAGGTGAAGAAGTTGAGATCAGACAGAGGTGGAGAGTTCACATCAACTGAATTCAAAAGTTACTACAAAAGTCACGGAATCAAGAGGCAGAAACCCCCGCCACATACATCACAGCAAAATGGAGTAGCAGAATGCAAGATACGCGTCATCTGCGAAATGGGCCAGAGTATGATGAAAGGGAAATATTTGCCAAAGACTTTCTAGGCTGAAGCATGTAACACTGCAGTTTACATCTTGAATCGTAGCTACACGAAGGCTATGAACGGGATGACTCCACTGCAAGCCTTTTCTGGTAAGAAACCTTCAGCTGCACATTTTAGAGTTTTTGGATGTGACTGTTTTGTGCATGTCCCTGATGCTACCAGGACCAAATGGGAACCGAAGAGCCAGAAGTGTATTTTCTTGGGCTACAGTGAAGAGGCGAAGGGTTACCATCTCTATAACCCTGTTACCAAGAAGGTAATTGTAAGTCGCGATGTGGTCTTCTCAGAACAGCCGCATCAATTGGAGGAGGATGCTTCCTTTCCAAACAACTAGGACTAGGATATCCATCCAGTACCGCCACTAGTAGCAGACCGAACTCCCCCAACGGTGCTTGGGAGGATTCAAGAGAAAGAAGATGAAGAAGAGCCTGTAGAACCACAACGGCAACAGCCATTCCCGAAGTGGGTAAAGCAGCTTTTGGATGGAAGAGAACCTCCAGCCATTGAGGAGGGACCATCTGAACACCGATGGTACAAGTGATTAGAGGAGCAAAGAAGGGAGCAGGAACACTTGGTCAACTATGCTTTGATGATAGAAGTGATCCGTGCTGATGAACCCAAGTGTCTTGAAGAGGTGAAGAGGCACAGGGTGATGATAGGTGGATGGAGGCTATGCAGTCGTAGTATGGCTCCATAATGAAGAACAACACTTGGGACCTTGTGGATCGACCACCAAAATGCAAGGTAATCGAAACCAAGTGGGTGTACAAGACCAAGTACAAGTCGGACGGCACGTTGGATAAATACAAGGCTCAGCTCATGGCAAAAGGATTTGCACAAGTACATGGTTTTGATTATTAAGATACTTTTGCTCCCATAGCTCGACTAACCACAATTCGCAGTGTTTTGGCTTTAGCTGCCTAGGGAAGTTGGCCCATGTTTTAGATGGATGTGAAATCCGCCTTTCTGAATGGAGATCTCAATGAGGAGGTATACATGGAACAACCACCAGGTTTTGAGATCCCCTGTTCAGAAGGTAAAGTCTGCAAACTGAGGAAGGCACTTTACGGGTTGAAACAGGCCCCACGAGCATGGTACTAGCGAATTGATGCCTACTTTTTGCAAAACGGGTTTAGGAGGAGTCCATCTGATGCAAATTCGTATATCTTCAGAGAAGGAGGCAGGTGTATGATCATGGTCCTTTATGTGGACGTCCTTGTCATAACAGGGAACCATGAAGAGAAGATCTCGCAGACAAAGCATTTACTAGGAAGAGAGTTTGAAATGACAGACCTTGGACTCATGCATTTTTGTTTGGGATTGAAGTTTGGCAGGAGCCCAAACATATCTTCATTTCACAGCTGAAGTATGCTGGAGAGATACTGAAGGCATTTGGCATGGCTGAGTGCAAGACAGTTGGTACCCCTATGGAGGTTGATGCGAAGCTCTCAAACGAGGATTCATCACCACTGGTGGACGAAGTGAAGTACAGAAGGCTTGTGGGCAGCTTGATTTACCTATGCAACACACGGCCGGACATCAGTTTTGTGACTGGTGTACTAAGCAGGTTTTCCAATAAGCCTCGGGAGAACCATTGGAGGGCAAGGATGCAAGTGCTAAAATACATCAAAGGCACACTTGATTATGGCATCACCTATACCAAGGGCAACATCTTGACTAGATTCTGTGACTCGGATTGGGCAGGAGATGTGGATAGTAGGAGATCAGTGACAGGGTACTGTTTCTCACTTGGATCTGGAGTTGTCATGGGTCAGCAAGAAGCAACCCACAATTGCTCTTTCTTCTACCGAGGCCGAGTACAAATCTGCATGCTTTGCTTCTTGCGAGGCAGTGTGGTTGAGGAGGATTTTGGGGGACATGGGTAAAGTGCAGAACAAGCCTACGTAGTTATCATGTGACAATCAGAGTTGCATGGCGATTGCAAAGAACCCGGTGTTCCACGCTCGCACAAAACACATTGAGATTCAATATCACTTTGTACGTGAGCTCATCATGGATGGAGAGGTCGACTTGGTGTACTGTCTGACTACAAAGAATGCTGCAGACATCTTCACGAAGGCTCTTGGAAGAGACTTGCTGGAGAGGCAGCTTCATCGACTTGGCGTTGGGCCGAAAAAGTAAGTTCACTTGCAGGCGGACATTGAGGGGGGGTGTTAGATATCAATGCTTCACTCTCGTGTAACTACGTGGGAACCAGCTAACTCTACTTGTAAGCCCCCCCATATGAGGAGAAGGAATTTGAGTAGCTCGGTTATCTGGTAGGTCCTGGTTTGGACACCAGATGGGGGCGATGTGTGGCCTGATGGCTAGACGGCTTCAGATAGAGTTGGCACATGGCCAACTAGGCTACATGCAAGTGTAGGAAGGCATCCCTTGACTAACCGCACTGAGGGTAGATGGAGCATTTTTCGGGGCAGCCCACTCTCGGGTTGCGAGGCCCGTGTTTGGAGCCTCAGATGATCCTGGATGGCTCTTGGCCGAACGAACACTGTAGGTTAGTTGCTCTGTTTTGCGCATCGGTTCTATCCTATGGTCGGTGGCCTATCCGACCCCCAGTCGACCATTTTGGGCGGACTGGGTCGGTCACCCAATTGAGCCTAACTGACTACGACTGGTGGCTATATAAGAGCAAGCCCGTGAAGCCCATTTCATCACTGGCTACAGCAACCCTGATTCCTTAGCATCCATCCTTCGTCTTCTACTGTTTCTAACATGCCATCGAAGCTTCTTTCACAGGAGCGCACGATTGGGAGGCAACGCCATCTATTGTATCAGTTCTACAGTAATCAAATTTTTGATTCTCCATACTATCTTGTTTTCTCTCTTGCATACGAGATCCTGTTATCTGTCAAGCACAGACGTTGTATTATTTTCTTACAGATTCACCCTTGGAATATTGGGACATTCGGTGTGGAAATGACCATTCTGGTGGCACTCGTAGCACACAACATTGGCACATTCTCTTGGAGGGTGATTGGCTTGATTTCTGATGCCTACCACCTCAAGCCAAAGATCATTCAGGGCCTTGGCTAGGTCATTGACTCCGAGTTCTTTAGCAAGAGGGGTCAGGGGTGTAGGAAGGAGGGGGGCTCGTGGGTGAGGTTGGGGAAATCTTCTAGGCGGAGGTTGAGGATATACTCCTTGTTGAGCATAAGCATCTAAGGGAGGACTATACATTTGAGGTGGAGGTGGTGGATACATCCCTGATGGGGGGTGGGCGTACGCCCCTGAGTTGGACCCCTCAGGTTGTTGTTGCAAGAATTGAGGGGTTGCGGAGGGACAACCATCTTCTTTGAAGCGGGGTCATGTGCTAGCACCATGGTTTTTGGATTCTCCCATTTAAGCTTGAGGCGGAATTCGTCACTTACTCCTACTACAAGGTAGCCCAGCACATGTTGAGTCATTCTAGCTCAAAATCTAGCATTGTCCTCTTGCATGGCAATTAAATGGTCCAGGAGCATGGCGATCCACATATCGACACGCTGTCTCACCTTCTGACTGCTTCAAGTTTGCCACGTGCAGGTACACATTCTCCGGCTCCTCTTCTTTGCCTAAATACTCAATCATCACTGCTGTCAACCTTGGCCAGCTTTGGTGAACGTCTTCAGCCTGCTTCTCATACCACACTTGAGCCAAACCCTCTAGAAATGTGGGAAGAACCAACTGTTGAGATATTGAGCTCCACTCGTGATATGCCAGGGTGACCGTTGTGCATTTGTGTCACCGACTTGTTAGCTGCAGATGTGGTTGGTACACCACCCACGAATAATAGCTGGATGACAGCCATCCTTATGTACTCTAGTTTGTGGCTCAGTTAGTATGCCACCTTAGCTAGCTGAGTTTGGTTTGAGACCCACATATAGGGTTCTTCTATTTCTTTGTACTAGAGTTCTTTTGGCTTTTACAACTAAGAAGAGGAAAACTGTTTTCAGCCTCCACCTTTGTGTATATTCCCCCATTGTGTATGTGAGAAAGTTGCAAGTGAGCTTCCTTCCTTCTCTCCCACTATCTTCACATGGTATCAGAGCCTGGTTCGTGGTAAGGAGCTCAAGAAAGCAAACCAAGTTCGCGGTGTCCTAGTAAGAGGACCAGTGTGGCTTTCCTTTTTCGAGTTTGGGAGAAAATCTCTACAAGTAGCACAGCCGGAAGTGCAAGAGTGCACTCTCTCAGATTGAGATGCCCTTCGCCGTGTGGCGAGAGGATAGTATATGTTGCGGGTGAGGGCGAAGCCCATGGTGACTTTATTTTTCTGATTCGAGGCCATTTCGAGGCCCATTTTGGAGGCGAAAGTTCTCCGCAAGCACTGAGAAAAAGGCCCTATTTTTGCTGTGCGACCACTACTCTGCAGGTCGGTGAAAAGTTGCCGTAAAAATTGCATCG
Organism: Dipteris shenzhenensis; assembly: GCF_047967505.1. Lineage (NCBI taxonomy): Eukaryota > Viridiplantae > Streptophyta > Polypodiopsida > Gleicheniales > Dipteridaceae > Dipteris > Dipteris shenzhenensis. The sequence continues at coordinate 13,296,395 of NC_141618.1, forward strand.
TATGCCTGTGCACAGAGATATTAGGAGTTACAGAATCATTCTTTTTGCCGGTTGATGCAAAATCGTCACTAGGAAGTGATTGTGTGGTCAAATACCACTTTCGTCAGTTTTGCAGATTTGCCTGTGTGAGGTAGAAGCTGTGTTTTTTGCAGTGACAGAATATTTTGCAGTGTTCTATAATGGCGTTTGATTCTCTTTCATAGATTGTCACTGAAAAGCTTGACAAGAACAACTTCCAAGCATGGAAGTTTAGAATGACGAATTTCCTTATGGGAAAAGGCTATTGGGAGTTCATTACAGGAAATGAAGAAGAACCAGTTCTTCCTAATGTACCCAATCAATAGGAAATGCAGGCATTTCAATGATGGCATGAGAGAGCTAGAAAAGTTATGTACTAGCTGTCTATCAGTATTTCAGATTCTATGATTATGCATATTCAGGATGCAAGTATGCCAAAGGAGGCATGGGATACTTTGG